>NC_136937.1:29042949-29187949 GCF_949987615.1 Pollachius pollachius | reverse complement strand
GTGTGTGTGTGTGTTACCTCTGTGTGTGTGTGTGTGTGTTGTCTCTGTATGTGCGTGTGTGTGTGTGTTGTCTCTGTATGTGCGTGTGTGTGTGTGTTGTCTCTATATGTGTGTGCGTGTGTGTTGTGTGTTGCCTCTGTGTGTGTGTGTGTGTGTGTGTGTGTGTGTTGCCTCTGTGTGTGTGTGTGTGCGTGTGTGTGTGTTGCCTCTGTGTGTGCGTGTGTCTTAGATGCGTAACTCGGAGGAGGGTCTCCAGGCTGTGGACAGCCTGGTCCAGAACTACAGCCACTCCTGCTCCTGGTTCCTGGGACCCTTCTACCACCTGGTGCGGGTCTTCCACCCGGACTTCACCAAGCCTCTCCTCAAGGCCCCGGGTACCCCGACACACACGTACACGCACGCGCGCACACAAACACACAGACGCAAACATATACACACCTCACAACCGTTTGCACACACACGCACGCACGCACGCACGCACGCACGCACGCACGCACGCACGCACACACAAGCACACACATCCATGCATGAGCACGCACACACACACACACACACACACACAAATACATGTGCACAAATGTTACAAGAATCCTTAGGACAATTTTTTATTATCAAGTTTTGCAATCAACTTCATTTCTTGAAACATCAACTGGATTTCACAGAGTTCTCTCTCTCTCTCTCTCCCTCTCTCCCCCCCTTCTCTCTCTCTCTCTCTCTCTCTCTCTAGCATCCATCACAGTGAAGGATGAGCTCTTCTATGGTTTTCTACGTCCATGGCTCGGTGAGTGAACTCCTCCATTTTGAATTATTTACTCTTTATATCAAAATACACCCTATCATATGTCATAAAAAGCCATCGTTTGAATTTACACCCGGCATTATCTTTTTGTTGATTGCTTTATATGCAATCAACAGGAAGTCTTGTCCACACAGGAAGTTGTGTGGTTACACAGTGTGGTTACACAGAAAGTGTTGCATAATCATTATTATCGTAAGTCGCCTTGAATAAAAAGCGGCTGCTAAATGCCCTAAACGAATATGTACGTCTTCGTGCTGCCATGTTGGAGAGGCCAAGACTTGCTGTAATTAAGCAAAAGAGGGAGCCGTTGTTTTTTTGATCAATAGCAACGATAACGTTTATGCTTTCTCATCGGCTTTCAATGAGTCGTTTACATGTTCTTATGAATTATTTATATATATACTTATCTTATTAAGTTTGGCTGTCTGTGGTTATTTTGTCCACCCTAAAACCCTTACAAACCGCTCATTGAAATCAGCTGAAATATAAACGTTTGTCGGCTTTTTACCCAGAAAAACCGAAGCTCCCCCCGTTTTACTTGTGTTTCTTTGCTTGTTTATTTGATTACAGGCCAGTCTTTCTATCCATGAACATCTGTGCCACACTACTAGTTTATTCATTTGTGTCGTTTTGTGTGTTTAACGGTAATTGTGTTCACTTGCGTATCCAGGTCACCTAGTTTCTGCCCCACTTTGTTGGTTCCTTGATTGTCGTTGGAGCTAAAGCAGCTAGTCGAGGCTTGACGTAAAGCTTCCTTCTGTACCCCTGCTGATTATTTTCAATGCATAATCGATAAAAATATGTTTTTAAATGGACGAGTTCCGCAAATAATTAATCAATTAACTTAATCAATTTTGCTTTATTGGACATCAAAATAAAAACGTGTATAAAACCCTTTGTGTACGATATGATAATACCATAGAACCATGTTGTATATCATCATGTTTAATGAAACCATAACACTGGTACATGAATATCATAGAACCATATTGTATATCATTATCACAGATGTTAAATCATGAAACCATGAAACTGGTTTATTAATATCATAAACCATATTGTTTGTTAATACCTTGGATATTATAACCCTGAAACCATAATAATGGGACATGGTATAGCAATAACTGTCATCGTCTGTGCAAATCAAATGACCCCGTGCCCCCTCCTCAGGTCAGAGTCTGTTGCTGAGCAACGGGGAGGACTGGTCCCGCCGGCGACGCCTTCTGACACCAGCGTTCCACTTTGACATCCTGAAGGGCTACGTGGTCGTGTTCAACAGCGCAACCCACACCATGCATGTAGGGCCCCCACTGTCACGCACACACACACTGTTAGATCCGTCGGCTATACCGCCTCACGGAGGTGGATTTAGAGTAACCTGTTGTCCTGTAGCGAGAATATAGAGCAATGATTTAGTTACGATGTCTTAAGTGTCAGAGGCTGGCAAGACGGCTTCAATGGGACCAACTCAAAACGCAGCTGATATGAAAGTAAAAATGTTATTCTGAATAAAGTATGAACGATATCGAAATTTCGTTTTGATATCATTGAAGTGTAGATTTGTCCTCGGTCACTGTTTTTTTTCTCGTCTTCACGGAAGTGAATGCGTCTTGGGTGTCTAGCACTCTAGGCGGGAAATAGGTTAGATATCTAAAACAATAAATGTTTTTGACTCAAGACATGTGAAGTCATTAAAAGACAAAGAGGCAAAGTCCGGGTCAAGCCTCAAGTCAATAGCAGTCAAGACTAAGTCGAGTCGCAAGTCATGCGTAATTTTGTGAAGTCGAGTCTGAAGCCATCAAAATCATGACTCGAGTCTGACTCGAGTCCACATCTCTGTGATGTTGTAACCAAATAACCTTTCTCCTACATACCGTGTGACTTGATTTCTCTCCCTCTGTTCTTCCTTCATTCTCTCTCTCTCTCTCTCTCTCTCTCTCTCTCTCTCTCTCTCTCTATCTCTCTGTCTCTCTCTCTCTCTGTCTCTCTCTGTCTCTCTCTCTCTCTCTCTCTGTCTCTCTCTCTCTCTCTCTCTCTGTCTCTCTCTCTCTCTCTCTCTCTGTCTCTCTGTCGCTCTGTCTCTCTCTCTGTGTGTCTCTGTCTCTCTCTCTCTGTCTCTCTGCCTCTCTGTCTCTCTCTCTCTCTCTCTGTCTCTCTCTCTCTCTCTGTCTCTCTCTCTCTCTCTCTCTGTCTCTCTGTCTCTCTCTGTCTCTCTCTGTCTCTCTCTGTCTCTCTGTCTCTCTGTCTCTCTGTCTCTCTGTCTCTCTCTCCCTCTTTCTCTCCCCCCAGTCTAAGTGGAGGCGTCTGTTTAGTGAAGGCCAGGGGGACCTCGAGATGTTCCAGCACGTGGGCCTCATGACGCTGGACAGTCTGCTCAGGTGTGCATTCAGCCACAACAGCGACTGTCAGGAGTGAGTCCACACACACACACACCTCGCTCTCTCCGCTCGGCCCTTTGGTCGCTCTTCACTCTCACTCCCTCTCTGCCTTGTGCCATGGTTGCTCGCCCTCGTGTCTAGACAACCCTTTCACCTTCTCTCTTTCATATACGGCCAATCTATATGTGCCTCTGTACCTCCCTTTCTGTCTCTATCTCTCTCTCTCTGTCTCTATCTCTCTCTCTCTCTGTCTCTATGTCTCTCTCTCTCTCTCTCTCTGTCTCTATCTCTCTCTCTCTCTGTCTCTATGTCTTTCTCTCTCTCTCTCTCTCTCTCTCTCTCTCTGTCTCTCTCTCTCTCTCTCTCTCTCTCTCTGTCTCTCTGTCTCTCTCTCTCTCTCTGTCTCTCTCTCTGTCTCTCTCTCTCTGTCTCTCTCTCTCTCTCTCTCTCTCTCTCTCTGTTGCATGATGGGAGCGAGTTGTGTGAGTAAGTCAGGAGCGTGTGCGTTTCAATCTTGATTCCTTTTTGTTTGTAATTTAACGAGAGTGCACTGGTGATAGTTACTTTATTGACACTTGTTTTCTGGGGAGTTTGGGGTTTTGTGCGTGGGGTTGTGCCGACCGGCGTAATCGCCGGTCGGCGTCTTGTGTGGACGCCATGGTAAATGGCAAGTTCGCTCAGCTCACGAGGAAACATGGCATCAAAGTTGGTGCCGGTTTCCCGTGTAGCGTGGAGGACATCGGGCTGGCTGTGGGAGAGGTAATCGGGCATGGCAGCGTGAAATCAGCCGCTCGGATGAATAGTGCCGTAGTCCTCTTCCTGGACCAGGTGGAGAAGGTGAACCGCGTCGTCGAGACGGGTCTCACGGTGAATGGAATGTTTGTGCAGGTGCTAACGTTGACGCAGCCGGCAACAAAAATAACCTTGTCCAATGTCCCTCCTTTTATTACTGACGAATTTCTCAGTAGAGAGCTATCCAGGCATGGAAATATCGTCTCACCGATGAAAAAGATCCTGTCTGGGTTTAAGTCTCCTTTGATGAAACACGTTGTGTCTCACCGGAGACACATATATATGATACTTAACAATCGGGATGCGGAGCTCAACCTCCGCTTTCATGTTAAAGTAGATGATTATGACTACGTGATCTTCGCTTCCTCGTCGGTAATGAAATGCTTTGGTTGTGGTGTGGAGGGACACACCGTGAGGGCCTGTCCGGGGCGCGGGGAGCCGGCTCCGCCTGGCCCGGGGGGGAAGGGGCGACCTCCGCCGCTCCGCCGGTTGGAGCGGGGCGGGGGGGGATCTCTGCGGAGCTCGGTTCCGCTGCTGCGGTTACGCCAACGGAGGGAGTTGCAGTTGCGGGGCCGAGTGCGGTTTTCGGGGGGCCGATCGCCGCACCGCGCACGACAGTCAGCAGGACTGCCGTGTGCGACACTGAGGATGGTGTAGGAGTGCACATTGGTGAGGTGGAGGTGGGTGAGAGTGAGGTGAGTGTGGAAAAACTAACAAAAAATACAAAAAAATGGAAGTAAAGGGGATGGGTGAGGAAAATATAGAGACAATAAGAAGCGGTGGGCAGAAGAATGTGAAAGAGGTGAGTGAGATCAGCAAGGCACAGGGTAAACCAGCTGAGTTTGAAGTGGGCGAGAGTGAGGTCAGTGGGGAAAAACTAAGTGAAAAACACAAAAAGGTGGGAGAAAATGGGATGGGTGAGGAAACTATAGAGACAATAGGAGGAAGTGGTGGGGAGGAAAATATGGAAGTGGTGGGTGATATCAGCGAATCACTGGGTAAACCAGCTGAATCTGGGGAAACGGTAGAAGGTGAGGCAGGTGAAGCCAGTGAGATGCAGGGGCAAGAAGAGGGCAGCTCATGGGCGGAACGGATAGAAGAAGAGGAGATGATGGTGGAGGAGGAAGCAGTAGAAGGAAGGCCAAAGCCTGCAACAAAACGCAGAGGGAAGGCTAAAAACAAAAGCAGTGATTCAAAGGCAAGCAAGTTGGGGAAAGACAGGCAGACTGGGAAAAAACAGACTGCACAGACAGACAGTGACAGTGGAGAGGAAAGTCTCTCAGATGACAGTGACATCGTGCACATAGAAAAGCTAAGTTGCAGTCAGCAAAAGAAAATATATTCACCGGAGAAAATTAAGTCCTTTCTTCAGGACACCAAAAACGTAAAAGGAGTCAAGCTTGAGGAATATTTCCCAGATATTTCAGCATTTTATGTTTCTGCCAGATTTTACACTAACAACAGAATTGAATCTGGCATTACAGACCAAGAAATGTACAGACTCAGGAAACTGGTGCTGAAAGTAAGAAGGCAGATGAACAGCAATGAGCGTAGAAACTCTGATGTGTGTCTTAACTAAGCTAATGGTTCCATTACTTATTTTTTTATTTCGTTTTAAATACCCCAATCATGACTGAGCTTTTTAGCATGGGAAGTCTCAATGTCAATGGAGCAAGGGAGACAAAAAAAAGGGCACTCATTTATGAGACTTCTAAAACAAAACAAATCAATGTCCTTTTTTTACAAGAGACCCATAGTTGCGCTCAAAATGAGGTAGACTGGAGAAGGGAATGGGAAGGAGATGTAGTCCTGAGCCACAACACTAGCCTCAGTGGAGGAGTGGGCTTCCTTTTCTCTAAGAGTTTCTCTCCAGTTTCCATGGAGGTCGAGCATGTCGTCATGGGGAGGTTGCTTTTAATTAAAGCTCGGTTTGAACGATTTAATGTGTTTTTTATAAATGTTTACGCCCCAACCAATGGTACAGAGAGGAAGCTGTTTTTAGAAAAAATAGCAGATGAATTAAATAGTTGCAACTCTGAGGATTATTTATTCTTGGGTGGGGATTTTAATTGTACGGAAAATGCGACGTTAGATCGCAACCATGCAGAGCCGCATCCAGTTTCCCAACATGCTCTGAGGCAGCTGGTCTACTCTCATGGCCTAGTGGACGTGTAGAGGAGGACGCATGCGGACTGCCGTCAGTACACCTGGTCCCACCTCAGAGAGAGTAGGATCTCCTCAGCTAGGCTGGACCGCATTTATTGTTTTAAGCATCATTTTAATATTTTTAAAATGTGCAGCATTGTCCCTTCTGGTTTTAGTGATCATTCTTTAGTTTTGTGCAATGTTTTTATTCAGAATATTTCACCTAAAAGCGCTTATTGGCATTTTAATTCAGTCTTGGCATTTGATAAACACTTTAAGGAGGTACTTATGTATTTCTGGGATGCTTTTAGACAGAGGAAGGGTGACTTTAGCAGTATTAGGCAGTGGTGGGACCATGGTAAGACTGACTTAAACTTTTATGCCAACAGCACACCCTCAACGTCACCAGAGACATCACCAGATCTATGAAGGACCTGGAGATTGATAAAGTGGAACTAGAAAGTTTGAGTGAGTCCACAGCAGATCGAGGATATATTGAAATCCTCAAGATCAAAAAGCTAGCATTAGCCGACCTGTTGGATGTTAAAGTACAGGGTGCACTGGTCAGGTCCCGGTTTCAAGCCAGTGCGGAGATGGATGCTCCCACTGGTTACTTTTTCGGCCTGGAGAAGAGGAGCGGGCAGAGGCGGGTAGTCCACTCACTTTTAGCAGACACAGGGCAAACACTAACAGAACCCAGCCAGATACGAAGGCGAGCTGTTCAATTTTACTCATCACTGTACAGCAGTGAGTATGAGGAGAAGGAAGCTCAGGTGGAGGGGTTTTGCACCGGACTGCCTCAGGTCTCTGAGGAGACAAATGCGCAGCTCAACAGGCCATTAGAAATGCAGGAGCTGCTGGCCGCTCTGCAGGGCATGCAAGGGCGGCGGGCTCCCGGCATGGATGGCCTGAGCGTGGAATTCTATAAGGCTTTCTGGGATATTTTTGCTAAAGATCTGTTGGATGTGTTTAATGAAAGTCTGGCCGCTGGTTTAATACCCACATCTTGCAGGAGAGCTGTAATCACGCTGCTCCCAAAAAAAGGTAACCTGCAGGACATTAAAAACTGGCGCCCTTGTGTCTCTACTGTGTGTGGATTACAAGCTTCTGTCCAAACTCTTTGCCTCCAGGCTGGGGGTAGCTATGGAGCATCTCATCCACCGGGACCAGACCTACTGTGTGCCCGGCAGGTCCATGGTGGACAATGTCCACCTCATTCGGGATGTTTTGGACATCTCCGGCTCATTGGGTATGGCACTGGTCTGATTTCTCTAGACCAGGAAAAGGCATTTGACCGCGTTGAACACAACTTCCTCTGGAAAGTTATGGAGAAATTCGGGTTCAGCTCTGGTTTCATAGCCAAGATCAAGGTGCTGTACAGCGATGTTGAGAGTGTGCTGAAATTTAACGGCGGTCTGTGTGCTCCATTCAGGGTGTGTAGGGGCGTCAGGCAGGGCTGTGCTCTGTCCGGCATGCTCTACACACTCTCCCTGGAACCCCTCCTTAACAGTTTACGAAACAATTTACAGGGTTTGCTTTTACCGGGATTTAATAGTGGCATTGTTTTAAGCGCTTATGCCGATGACATTGTTATTTTTATCAAAAACCAGAGGGATGTAGACATTTTAACCAACACTGTAAAAAGGTTTAGCGTGGCATCGGCAGCGAGGGTGAATTGGAAAAAAAGCAAAGCCCTCGCTGTCGGTGAGTGGCGCGATGGTCTCCCGGTTCTTCCCCAGAGCCTGATTTGGCAAAAGGATGGTTTTAAGTACCTGGGGGTGTTCCTTGGTAAGGAACACATACTGCAGAAGAACTGGGAAGGCGTGACAGAGAAAATTGAGGGGAAACTTTCCAAGTGGAAATGGCTGCTCCCTCAGATGTCTTTTAAAGGTAGAGTACTGGTTTTAAACAACCTTGTAGCATCCCAACTGTGGCACCGTTTAGCCTGTGTAGACCCACCTCCAAACCTACTAGCACAACTACAGCGGAAAATGGTTGATTTTTGGGATGGCCTACACTGGGTGCCACAAGGGGTGCTGTTTTTAGCCAGAGAGGAGGGGGGACAGGGCCTCGTCCACCTGGCCAGCCGGACAGCCACTTTCAGACTACAGTTCTTACAAAAATATCTCACAGGGCCGGCCGATCTAGTGTGGAGAGACGTGGCTAGCTGCATTCTCAGACATGCAGATCACCTGGGGCTGGATGCCGCTTTGTTTTTAACTGATTCTAAACTTTTAAAATTAAGTGGCCTGCCTCTGTTTTATCAGGGTGTTCTTAAGTCTTGGGGCCTTTTTAACTGCAGAAGGTACCCAAAGTCTGACTCTCTGTACTGGTTGCTGAGAGAGCCATTGATTCACGGGGCCAAGCTGGATATCAGCAGCAGCGTCACCCCCGGCCTGACGGTGGCACTGCTAAAAACCAAGACCCTGTGCCTGCGGCAGCTGGTGGATGCAGTGGGGCCGGCACTGGGTGATGCCCGGGCCCTGGGTTCTCTCCTGGGCCTGCACTCTGTCCGGGTGGCAGGGAGGCTCCTGGAGCTGTGGCGCCAGAGGCTCACTGGGAGAGACAGGAGCCTCCTCATGTACCATGAAAAAAGAAAGGCCATACCGAACCCTGCAGACCCCTTCCCTGACATCTCCCTGAGCCCAGACCTGGGGGAACTCACCGGCCCCCTGCTGGCTACAACGCATCCAGAGAGGCTGACAATACACAAGGCTGACAAAATAACGTGGTATTTTAATTGTGTAAAAAACATTCACAAGGCCAGACTGCGCAACCGCTCCCCTACTGTGTGGTCCAGCAGACTTGGAGCAAACGGACCCGGCCCACAGTGGAGGACTTTATACAAACCCCCCCTAAAAAAACGGACTTCCGACCTCCAGTGGAGAATTCTTCATGGTGCTGTTGCCTCAAATGCTTTCATTTGTGTTCTTAATCCTTCTGTTCCTAACACCTGTCCATTTTGTTGCCTTCGAGAGACTATCTATCATGTCTTTACAGAGTGCAAGAGGCTCACGAGCTTCTTCTCTCTTTTAACATTGGTTTTTAGTTTCTTTGATGTTGTTTTTACTGAGAGGGTCTTTATCATGGGAGCTGCCTACAAAAAAGAGGAAAAAGAAAAATATCAGCTGAGAGTGGAGTGGAAACAGGGTGGAGAACAGGGAAGGGCAGGAGGCAAAGGCAGTGTGGATGGTCAGAGCGAGACTCTAGATTTTAAATTTTATAAACACATTGGAGATTTGGACGCTTTTAAACAGCGCTGGTGTTTCAATGACATTGTCTGTTCAGTCATTGATGAGGAGTTGGTGTTTGCACAAGCTTTCACTAGATAAGCTACTTTACTGAACGTACTAGTGATCTTAAAGCACTAGAACTTTGGTTGAACTGCTGAAATGTAAAAACTAACATTATGTGAATAAAGTGCTTTGTTAAAATCTCAATCTCTCTCTCTCTCTCTCTCTCTCTCTCTGTCTCTATCTCTCTCTCTCTCTCTCTCTCTCTCTCTCTCTGTCTCTATGTCTTTCTCTCTCTCTCTCTCTCTGCCTCTATCTCTCTCTCTCTCTCTCTCTCTCTCTCTCTCTCTCTCTCTCTGTCTCTCTGTCTCTCTCTCTCTCTCTGTCTCTCTCTCTCTCTCCCTCTCTCTCTCTCTCTCTCTCTCTCTCTCTCTCTCTGTCTCTCTCTCTAGGACGTCCAATGAGTTCACCTCGGCCATCCTGGAGCTTGGTGACCTCATCATGGATCGGCGCCAAAGGATCCTCCACCACTGGGACTGGATCTACTGGCGCAGCACCCAGGGCAAGCGCTTCCGGAGGGCCACCGAGGTGGTGCACAGGTACGGTCGCCGTAAGGTCCCGGGTTTGAAGCTCAACGTCAACAGCCTCCCTGTCAGAAGGTGCCTTGAGGAACCATAAACCACAAAACCTTCTCCCTCACGACCTGTCCCTGTACTGTCTAACCCCTACCCACTCCTTAGTGACCTGTCCCTGTACTGTCAAACCCCTTGCTGGTGCTGACCTGTTTCTGAAGTGTCTCACCCCTACCTGCTCCTTAATGACCTGTCTCTGTACTGTCGAAACCCCTACCTGCTCATTAATAAATGGCCTCTGTAGTGTCTTACTCCTACCTGCGAGCTGTCTCCGTGTTCACTGTCTAACCCCTACCTGCGAGCTGTCTCCGTGTTCACTGTCTAACCCCTACCTGCTCCTTAATGACCTGTCTCTGTACTGTCGAAATCCCTCCCTGCTCATTAATGAACAGCCTCTGTAGTGTCTTACTCCTACCTGCGAGCTGTCTCCGTGTTCACTGTCTAACCCCTACCTGCGAGCTGTCTCCGTATTCACTGTCTAACCCCTACCTGCTCCTTAGTGACTTGTCTCTGTACTCTCCAACCCCTTGCTGCTACTGACCTGCTCCTTAGTGACCTGCCTCTGTACTGTCGAAACCGCTACCTGCTCAT
This sequence comes from Pollachius pollachius, assembly GCF_949987615.1. Lineage (NCBI taxonomy): Eukaryota > Metazoa > Chordata > Actinopteri > Gadiformes > Gadidae > Pollachius > Pollachius pollachius. Next base: position 29,177,379 of record NC_136937.1, on the reverse strand, counting down.
TAATAAATGGCCTCTGTAGTGTCTTACTCCTACCTGCGAGCTGTCTCCGTGTTCTCTGTCTAACCCCTACCTGCGAGCTGTCTCCGTATTCACTGTCTCACCCCTACCTGCTCCTTAATGACCTGTCTCTGTACTGTCGAAACCCCTACCTGCTCATTAATAAATGGCCTCTGTAGTGTCCTACTCCTACCTGCGAGCTGTCTCCGTATTCACTGTCTAACCCCTACATGCGAGCTGTCTCCGTATTCACTGTCTAACCCCTACCCGCTCCTTAGTGACCTGTCTCTGTACTCTTCAACCCCTTGCTGCTGCTGACCTGTCTCTGTAGTGTCTCACCCCTACCTGCTCCTTAATGACCTGTCTCTGTACTATCCAACCCCTAGTTAACTTCCTTGCTAATTAAGGGAGTTCTTTCTTGCCCTTTGGGGGACTAGAGTGAGAGAAGTGTCATAAATATGCAGCCTGTTAAGTGCTTTGAGACTGTACCTGTGATTAAGGGCTCTACAAATACAATTTAACTTGAGTAATTAAGATAGACCCTCCGATCCCGAATAAGCTGCCCTGTAACACGGCCTCGTGTCTGTGGTCCGTCTGCAGCTTCACCAGGCGAGTGGTGGAGCATCGCCGCGCCCTCATCCGCAAGCAGAGCCACCGAGGGTCACCGGACGGAACCGCCCGGGACGGGACCGCCGGAGACGCAGCTCAAGGGCAGAAGAGGAAGGACTTCATTGATATCGTCCTTCTGGCCCAGGTGGGACAGACAGACAGACAGACAGACAGACCGGCAGACAGACACACAGACAAACAGACGCAAACAATGTGTGTGTGTGTGTGTGTGTGTGTGTGTGTGTATGTGTGTGTGTGTGTGTGTGTGTGTGTGTGTGTGTGTGTGTTTGTTTCAGGACGAGGAGGGGGGTGGCCTGACAGACAAGGAGGTCGAGGCTGAGACAAACACCTTCATGTTCGCAGGTGAGCGAGTGATTGACGTCCCGTTTGGGAAGTCACTTATAGCCAGCGATCCCGTCATGCCCGTAGCAAGTCATCAGGTCACGACGCTTAATTCAGTTGAGACTAGTTACTTTGTGTTCCCCTGTGGTGCGTGCGCGAGCCGGGATGTGCTCGGCTCATTCTTGTTTGTTCATGTGGGGGTTATCGTAGGAGCATTTCTTTGAGATCGGCTTGGTTTTGCATCTCTGTCTAACATGCAAAACCAAGGGTGAGCAGAACAGCAGCACGGCATACTGTTCTCTGATTGGTGGCCTTAAACATGGCTCCATAGATTTACAGTACCTCCCCTTTTCTTTGGCGCGACAGTCAATGAGATGGCTTAAAGGTGACATATTACACCACCAGCTGTGAGTGTGATTAGCCCTTTCAAGCCTTCTGCTGACATCACATCCCATGTGTGCTGGTTAGATCATTCTACCAGCCTACCCAGTGGACTGTAGCAAACACTCATCTTTCCAGCACACATCTAGGAGGACACGCCCACTTGTGATGTCACAAGGGGCAGATTTTGAAAACAGCTTGTGACGGCTAATCCCACTCACACCTGGTGGTAAGAAGGCACCTTTAAGTGATGACGATGTCCTCAGGTCATGACACCACGGCTAGCGCCATCTGCTGGGCACTGTACAATCTGGCGGGCCACGCCCACTACCAGGACAGATGCAGAGATGAGGTGATGGAGCTGATGAGGGACCGGGAAGATCAGGACATTAAGTGGTACGCACACACCCAGTCTCTGTGTGAGAGTGTGAGAGTGAGAGTGTGCATGATTGTCTCTATCTGTGTGCATCCCTGTGTATCTGTGTGTATCTATAATTGGGTATGTCTCTTTGTATCCCTGTGTGTGTGTGTGTGTGTGTGTGTGTGTGTGTGTGTGTGTGTGTGTGTGTGTGTGTGTGTGTGTGTGTGTGTGCGTGTCTGCATGTGTGCGTGTGTGTGTGTGTGTATGATTGTCTATCTGTGTGCATCCATGTGTACCTGTGTGTATCTATAATTTGGTATGTCTCTATGCATCCCTGTGTGTGTGTGTGTGTGTGTGTGTGTGTGCGTGCGTGCGTGCGTGCGTGCGTGCGTGCGTGCGTGCGTGTGTGTGCGTGTGTGTGTGATACAGGGCTGACCTGTCCAGCATGCCCTTCACCACCATGTGCATTAAGGAGAGTCTCAGACTCCACTCTCCGGTCCTGGCCGTCACTCGGCAATACACCCAGGACATGGACCTACCCGGAAACAGGACTGTACCCAAAGGTACAGCCGTACAAACACCTGACCAATTGTTACCGTCACATCTCGGGCAGCACTTATCAATGATTTGATTTAGAAGAGGAGAGAAGTTTAGTTCAAATTCAAAGCTGATGTAAAATAAGTCATTGATTTAAATGTAACATCTTCTGTTATGGTATTTATTGTTTGCAATCGTGTGTGTGTGCGTGTGGGTGTGTGTGTGTGTGTGTGTGTGTGTGTGTGTGTGTGTGTGTGTGTGTGTGTGACACCCCCTCCAGGTACCATATGTTTGGTCAGTATTTACGGGACGCACCACAACCCCGCTGTCTGGTCCGATCCGCACGTAAGACCGCCACCAGTCAGCTAGCATTAAAGTTGACCCTCACCAGTCAGCTAGCGTTAAAGTTGACCGTCACCAGTCAGCTAGCGTTAAAGTTGACCGTCACCAGTCAGCTAGCGTTAAAGTTGACCGTCACCAGTCAGCTAGCGTTAAAGTTGACCCTCACCAGTCAGCTAGCGTCAAAGTTGACCCTCACCAGTCAGCTAGCGTTAAAGTTGACTGCACCAGTCAGCTAGCGTTAAAGTTGACCTTCACCAGTCAGCTAGCGTTAAAGTTGACCGTCACCAGTCAGCTAGCGTTAAAGTTGACCTCCACCAGGCAGCTAGCGTTAAAATTGACCTTCACCAGTCAGCTAGCTTTAAAGTTGACCCTCACCAGTCAGCTAGCGTTAAAGTTCACTGTCACCAGTCAGCTAGCGTTAAAGTTCACTGTCACCAGTCAGCTAGCATTAAAGTTGAACGTCACCAGTCAGCTAGCGTTAAAGTCGCCTCCTCATCTTCTCACTCTTCCCCTTCTCCACATCTGTTCCCTTTTATTCCCTCCAACTATAAGTACACACTATTAGCTATAACTACAACTGCTAACTATTAGTACACACTTGTATCTATAACTACAACTGCTATTACCACTGACAACTATTGCTACACAGTATAAACTATTAACTGGTAGGCTAACTGTGTCCAGTTAAGGATGGTCTCCTGGATTGAGCTAATGGCCTTGTGTTGTGTGCAGGAGTTCAACCCGCTACGCTTCGACCCCGCCAACACCAGGGAGCGGTCCTCCAACGCATTCATTCCCTTCTCGTCCGGGCCCAGGTAACAAACCTCTGGCACCGATACCGCACCACCCCCACGCCTCCACTAGAGGGAGTGCCACTACAGTCAGACTGAACCCTCTCTCTCCGTGCGTGTCCCCACAGGAACTGCATCGGTCAGCGGTTCGCCATGGCCGAGCTACAGGTCGTCGTGGCGCTGACCCTGCTCCGTTTCCGACTGTCCCTTGGCGCGAACCCCGAGCTTGCCGGGACCTCCACCGGTCAGGGCATCCGGCGTCTCCCTCAGTTGGTGCTGCGCGCCGAGGGCGGGATGTGGTTGCGGCTGGAGCTGCTGGAACCTCCTGGCAAGGAGTCAAGCTAGCGACCAACTTTAACAGCGGTTACCAATGAGGTGCAATGTCCAGGGTGGTGCCATAGATAGAGGAAGGAAGAGTGGAGAGTGGACAGACAGGACAGGGAGGGAGGGAGGGAGGGACAGACATTTAGATAAATAAAGACAGACAGGCGCCAGAGGGAATCCATATTCCAGAAGCAGAAAAAGATGATTAAGAAAATAAGCATTAAGAAAGGAGCAAATTGAGAGAGAATGAAATGGAGAAAGCCATTGAAAAAGTCACATATTATGAGAGAAATTGAGGTGGAATAATGAAAATGAAAACATCAAAAGTTAACCTAGTTAAACATAACTATATTTTGTTATTTGCGGGTTACCCAGCCAGACAATATGATGCTTGCAGAGAAAGAGTTCTCAACAGCTTGATTTGTGCTCATTTGTTCATTCCTATAACTATATAAGCCTAACTAAAAAGTTTAATGAAGGTTTAGAAGAAGCAACTTGCCTCATGCTTGCATTTAGAAGCAGATCACAGCTTGTTGTGATGTGTGTGTACAAGCCTTCAACTTTATGCAAATGAGCGCGTAGTGCAGCATGCGATCGGCCATGTGATTGGACAGTGGACATCAGTGAGCAGCCCGCAGACCACTAGTCTGTAGTCTGTAGTAATCAAAGCTATTTCCAAAATTTCTGATGTTTAATATCTGTTTCAGAATAAACCTCAATGTTAATGCTATGCAAATGTAGAATGCTCTGTTTTTTTTTTAATTAGGAATTTAGAAGCAAAGCCAGCAAAAGTTGTACAAACTTGGACCATTAATCTGTGTGTTCGAATTGATTGTTTGTTTTTTTGAAAATGTATCAAAATGTACATTTAATAGTACTAGTAAAATGTTTGAATAATTAAATAAATCATATCTAGCATATATAATTAGAATGAAAAATGAACACCCCCATCTAAGAATAAATGGTATCATCGGAACCCCTCATATTCGGATAGGTAGTCACAAAGGTTTGGATAGGTGATTCAGTGTATACAAATAATATTAAGAATAACCCCATTTCCCTATTGTGTTAGTTATTCATAATGTTTCCATTCACAAACCCTAAAAAAACTAAAAGCAACTGAGCATTTGGCACTTTTATACGTCAACATCATTTCAAGACATTGCATCGGAATACAAAACCATTTTTTGGGGAGAGTCCACCAGATCGCCCTTCAACAGATCAGTCAGAGGTCTCACACAGAAAATGTCAGCCAAATCCCGAGGTTTTTATAGGTTAGGTTCGGTTAAGGTTGTTAAAGTTTAGATTTTTCATTAGTTTTATTTGCATTTCGTTTCAATTTATAATTTATTAGAGAATGTGTTAGTTTATTTCGTTTTTAGTTTGTTTAGTTTATACTAGTTTCAGTGTTTCAGTTTCAGTAGTTTTCTGATGACGATAACATGGAGTCATACACAATGTGATAAATTGAATTGGCGATGAAAAGCTATAAACTGATGTCTGGTTAAGGTAGAAGTGGGACCGTTATTATTTAGACATCTTTTTTTTTAACAAAAACAGGTGCAAAAGGTTTTTACAGAGAATAACTACAAATGTTACTTATTATTAAGACCAATTGCAACAAATATATTGTGGAATAAATAACATGGGAATAAGAAATTACAGAAAATAATGAACTTAACTCGAGTATGCGGTTGATGGCTGGTTTAAGCAGTCTCGGCCGGCCTGAGTCAAACTCATAAGGCTCTGAACCCGGTCGAGGCTGCACACCTGTTTACCCCTAAATTGAGCATGGGTAAACCAGCCATCCCCAGACACTCAGCAGATATCAGACAGGGCAGCATGCAACACTTCCTTACAATTAACAATCATTTAATTCCTAACTCTGTTATAAACTGGTTTAGATAGGCTGCTATATAAATAAAGTTGCCTTGCCTAAAGATCACCCCCTGTGTCCTGGTTGTAAAGCCACCTAGGTGGAGTGTGGCAGGAACATTGCTACAATGACTTATGTGTATTGTAATCCTCAATCTTCCTCAACAGACTGATATGAAGTCATGTAATTCCTTCTAAAATGGGAGATCAGCCGACTGAAATCTCAGATAAGCAAAAACATTGCCTAAAAAAGGTGTTAAAACATGTTATAAATTAAATCAAGAACAGATCAAATGAACTGTTAGCCAATGGTAAGATACACCTAACTAGAAAGATATCTCATTAATGTAAAATAATGCAAAGTCAATTCTCAGTCCTGAACCTGAATGTGGAGTGGACATATGTTCCTCAGCAGTCTCTGAAGCTCCAACATTCTGCTCAGAAGCTGAGCCTCATATACTCTTTCAGGCTAACCCTTCTTTGGTTACATCACACAGCTACTCAAACTGAAGTCTTGGTCATATATAGCAAACACGTGATTATACATTCAAGAAACTATTTTATGTGTGTTGCTACCCTAAAACAGAGGTATTAGACATGTGACCCAATTGACATTCATGGGTCCTACAAAAATAAATATTTCCTTGTATTTTCATTCCCCTTATAGTTATGCTATTCATCCTCAAATGGAACATAAAGAGATGATTTGGTTCATGAATGTAAATGTTAACGAATAATGCAAACATTGCTCAATTAATATGACCATCATAATTGTGACTATAGTGAGATCTGGCCAAAATGAACAAGACAGATTACCTTTCACCCAGGTCATCTGCTGACAGACTTTAGATATTTATTATTGAATGACTTGTGAGACTTTTCAACATCACACAGGTGTTGGGATTGCTCTTTTTCAGTTGATCAGTTTAAATGTCGCCGTCTTCTTCCTGACACCGCTCCTTGTTGAAGACCTGTGAAGACCCATCAGAATTGTTTTTCCACGCTATCTTATGGTGATTGCTCAAACTCGCTACGTTCAGCAGCTGTTGGGTCTGAAAACAGAACCAAAAGTTATTTGCTCTATAGCAGGCAATGTCTCATGAAACCACAGCCATTGTATTCACAATCTCATTGAATGGTCGGCGAGGTAGCGACTCCGGTTAAAAGTTTACAGTCTGTTGGTTGATGCCATGAACCACGTCTAATAAAAACAGCAAGGGCTAGGAATCGTTCCGCACGGTGGGTGACCAGAATTCCCAGTTTTCCAGGGACAGTACTGTATTTCTGGTGGTCTGTTCCTGGCTGGAGATTTACCCAGTGATGTCCCCATTTAAAAATGTAATAGGATTTAAAACATATCCATTCATTTTTAAATAGAAAATGTTCTTGCTTTCTCATGAATATACCTTTTTGAGACAGTTGGTAATTCATCTTGTGTCTATCTGAGGTTGCGCTGTTGTACCTTATGTACGACCATGTATGACATAAACAATGAAAACCAATACAATATTGAATGACTCATTATTCAAATAATCTACCTTGGATCATTTTTCTGCTTTACCGAAATGTAAAACAATGGGCATGTACTGTCCAATATTTTGAAGCACTATTCTAATACATTTATCATGATGTGAATGGGCAAACATTACATATGTCCCTTTGTTTTAATTTCATAATTAATGACATATATTGTTGTTAAATGAACCACATTCGTCCCTTTTTTTTCTATTCAGAAATCTGGTCTTCCTTGCACCCTTTGTTTTCCATTTGTTGACAACTAGCGCCGTGAAAGACGTGACTTTACAAAGCTTCTGCAAGAGATTTGGTCTGATCTGTCATCATCTAAATTTAACGAGGAACATCCTATTAAACCCTTAATCATTTTATAATGAAGGTGTTGAATGATGGTGAAGGCTGATGGGTCATCACCCAACCACCGCAAACCACTTAGAGGATGTCAAGACTCACTTGTTTTAAGATGGCAGTTTTCATGGCAGGATCGTTCAGTTCCTGGATGTCCTCTGAACGTACCTTCACCTTGAGAACCCATTTCCTAGTGCCTGACACACACACACACACACACACACACACACACACACACACACACACACACACACACACACACACACACACACACACACACACACACACACACACACACACACATGGTAACTGGACTTTCCAACAGTTTGATGCAAAAAATTGACCAAATGGTTGAATTATTCAAATGTTTATATTGAATGTAATAGATTTCCTAATAAGAGATGGCTAATACAACTCTAAAACACCCAACGGTTGCTTACAGGTGCAGAGAAATGGATGTAACTCATCACATGGTCTTTGGCTCCATCTTCCAGAAATGTGGCTAGACATCACAGCGCAACTTTGAGGGAAATTCCCTTTAACTGCATGTTGATCCCAGTGTCGTAAGGAGGAGTAGCGCCCGTCTGACCAGTACCACGCATCTTTGAAGAGGCCGATCCAGACACTCAATCCACCACTTGCCTCTGCGACTGCCTGGTTCTCCTCTGGGTTCCTGATGCTGACCAGGTCCGTGTGGTGTCCCCTGCAGTAACCCTGCGCATTGATCCAGGTCCTCGACTGACTCACTAAGACATATCGGTCTCCACCTTGTCTGTTACCTAAAAAATGAATTTATTCCTTTGTTTGCATCGAAGGCATTTAACAAATAACACATGCACAAATGTACAAACGTTATGGCTTATAAACTGCTGTTGGTGAGAGAAGAGTTGCAAAGAGAGAGAGCCGGAAATATATCTGCTCTCTCCATGTTGTGGAGAGCAGCACGGGAAGGACGAGACTGGGGGCCCGGGTTAGGCAGTTATACAACTCTCACGCCCCATACACCGCACGACGGCGAGAGTTTAACACATACGCACACAAACAGACACACACACACACACACACACACACACACACACACACACACACACACACACACACACACACACACACACACACACACACACACACACACACACAGGCAGACATACAGACAGAAAGAGAGACAGACACACACACACACATACACACACAGGTGGTGCCCGATTTCCCCCAACATTATTAGTGTTGACCATCACCTATTGTAGCTATACTAATAGCACCACTGCAACCAACCACCTAATGTCAGTACCGCAAAGGACCCAAGAGGGCACGGGAAGGCCAACAGTTCCAATCCCACAGTCGCCACTAGGCTATAAGTTTCTCCGCCATTGAGAAGGGTTGAATTTCACACACCTGTGATTGACAGACTAGATGTATTATCTTAACCAATCAGAAAAGAGAGGCCCCGGGAGCGTTTTCAAATTTAAATAAACTCATACAGAGGGAGGGGCGGTCAACTAGAAACAGATTCCCACAGCGCACTTCTCTCACTAATAGTTGACTGATGGCTAGACCAGTTCTAACAAATTACACTCAAATAGCTTTTAGTTACCCACAGCGCCTTCAATTTGACATTTTAAATACATAAATACATCACAAGTGTACTATCCATATCCATGTGTGCATGTTTCCTTACCATTATAACACACGAACCAGAGTTTTTCGTTTGTTTGCAGGTACCACTTGCTGTTACGTTGGTAAGCAAACCTACCGCTCGTATTTCCAAAATTACGATAATCTCTTTCTCCCTCTTGGTAGAAGTCCTTGTCTGCCAGCGACCAATTCCACCTTTCACGACCCACATAACGAAGGCCGATCCACAGCTCATCATGAGACTTGTCGGCATTCAAGGCCAGCAGTGATTTCATTGCCCCCATGTCGTCTATGGTGGCCAGGTCATAGCCTCTCTCTCTGCAGTAGCTCTGGGTATCAGACCAGGATTTCGGGGTTTCAATTAAACAGTGTTGGCGGTAGTCGACACAGAAGGACGGGACACACAGTCCTGTTAGGGTAAATAATCACGTGAGTTACTGTTCAATATTTTCATATTCATAAACATGAATAGGAATGCAATAATGCACCCATTGGTAACGTAGACACAAATACACCAACCTGAGATTAGAAGAGTTTGTATCCATTCCATTGCATTCATTTCTACATAATAGAAAAGGAACTTAAAATTGTCTCTCATTTCTAGCGTTACGGCTCACACTTCACTTACTTTTAGTTGAAAAAACACAGCAGTTGAAAGAAGTAGTGATATTTTTGTTGTTGGATAACCGTAAAACTATTTATTATATGATATCATTATCATTCAGATGGTTTTATTTAATATATTTTCATTAATAATGAATGAATGCAGGCTGCTTCTAATGGTACCATTCTCCTCTGATAACATTATGATAATGCAATATTTGACACTTACCTTTGGTTTCCCTTGTGTAGCGATCAATGAGTCGTTTGATTACTAGCAAGGTGTACAACTCTCTCTGTCTTAATTTTAACTTCGACCCAAGATGTATATTCCAACTTTCTAATTGTATGGGCAAAATAAATGCATTAGCCAGGAAGCCCTTTTAATTCCAAATTTGACTGCTTGGCCTGTGTGTCAGGGCTTGGCCAACAGTTTAAAGTGTGGAGTGTTGGTTAATGGCTGGTTTAAGAAGCCACACCCGGCCCGAGTCAAACTGATTAGACTCTGGGGCTGGCTGAGGCTGCACACCTCTTTGAACAACCATGCACACAGGTAAAACACGCAAGTAAAGTCTGGTGTTCTCCGTATATAATAAATAAATAAATAAATAAATAAATGTATTTATTTATTCATCACACGGCTCTCCTCAATGCTGCGGAATGCTCCGTTCACTTGCATGGGCCTTCCCGACTTCCGGCGGTGATCTATGTTTTCCTTAAGGGCTTAACGTTTTTTTTAAAGTTGTTAAATAAAATAACATCATTGCACGGTTACATAAAATAACATAATCAGCAAAGATTATGTTTTTATATCCATGATTTAAACGGCATGCGAGCTGCTGGTTACAGCGTCCATAGCAGCCATCATAGCAACCATGTTATCATATTTCTGTCGAGACCTAAAATATTCTTCGTCATAGACATCAAACCAAACATCCTTCACATTCACCGAGCGAAGATTATGAAAGTAAATTGCACATTTCTCACAAAATACGTTTACATAAACACTTTTAATAACTATGCTAAAATATCATATTTTCCACCCAGAATAAAAAGCATGTCCGCCATTTTCAAAGAAAAATATCCTAAAAACTATCCAATAGGAAAGATGCTCACAGCGTCTATTAGGGCCGTAGTCGGGTTAATACAGGAGTGAATGGGCTGCTGGAGCACCCGCTCTGAACTTCAAACATTGCCGGGGATGGCATTACATTGAACCCACATTGAGCGGAACCCCCTCTCCGTCTGCAGACGACACCGAAGGGTACCTTTCCCGTCAGCGACCGACGCTAAAGTGCCTTTTCCAACAGTCGGTATTTGACGTCCTTGGAGTGAGATTGTGTTGCTTGTGCTGAAGAAAATGACAGCAGCTTCTCCAGACCAACGTGCAATCTACGATTGAGCTTGGTCTGGCAATAGCCAGACTATACTGCAGCATGATAACGACATAATTAGTACAGCTCATGCCAGATGCCTTACTAGCCAGCCTGCAAAATTCACTGCAACCCTGTAGCCTATGTCTTCTCTTTCATACTGGCCCTAACTGAACCCACAGGCCGGCCCTCACAAACACTACGCTCCAGGACATGGCCGGACTTGTAGTGTTCTTCATCCCTTTGGGGCAGAAAGGGAATTCAGAAAGGGAAATCATGGTTTCTCAGTGGTAAGCGATCGTAGAGTTCAGTGGTAGCAGTTATTGATGATTTTTGAGGATGCAGTTAACGTTTCCACGGTAACGGTTTCCATGGTACTGGTTTTCTTTCCCTCCCTTTTCTGTTTATTCTTTTTTTCCACTTTACCATTGACATGTTTTCTGAAGACTTTTGGTTAACTCATGGCTTCTAAGGGAGCATACACCGTTGTTTCACAATCGTCTGGCTCAGGGTTAATATACCTTGTCCTGGTCCTTTGCATGGGTTCATGGGTGGGGTTGGTCACTGTGGGGGTTTAATTTTGTTGCCGTTCTGTTGTAATGTTGTGTTCATTGTTTCCCTCACCATTACTACAAGTGTTGTGTTCTTTTGGATTGGTACGCGTGTTTCGGCACGGAACTGTAGTCCACTGCTAAACCTGGGCTCCCGTCTTGTCCATCCCGTGCTGCTCGCCACAATATGAATGGGGTTTCCACTTCCAGAAACACACTGTCACGCTCTACAGGTTGCTCACCTCGATTGATGCCCACAGGCCCACAGCCCTACCCATGAATAGTGCAGACACAGGGCGACACCTGCTGGTCAGTTTTGTAAGCATCGTTTTTTTGATGGTAGGCTATGTAGTTTATATCTGTTAACAGTGCCCATAGCGTTAATGAGAATAAACTGATCTTTTTCATTTAGTTTTAAAAAATATATATTTTGATCATTTATTTCATAATTAGATGAGCTGTCACCTGCTAGCAAAGAGGGAAGTAGGGAACTCTTATTTGAAGGGTGAACCAGGTAACAGTATCACATTGGCTTTTTTTCCATTTATCCCTTAAAAGGACAGAAACAAAGCTTCATCTTCCTTCTACTCCTTTGTACACTTTGTACATATACTAAATTCAGAAGACGTCATATAACTTTAAATCTTTATTAACATACAGATTAATAGGCAAACTGTCAATAGGAAGGCAAACTTTCACACACTGATACTCATCATTCTCTACCGTACTGTTGACCAATCACAATCCTGCATGTTCAACATCCAATTAGTGGAAAACGTGAATATTACCCCATTGTTCATTTATATTTTGAACCTTTAACAGGGATGAGGGGAATTCAACTTGCATATTAGTTTCTGCGTCTCAATAAAGGAAGATTCTGAAAATCAATTAAAGGAAAATCCAAAAATGTGTTGCACTCAGCTCCTATGAAATATGATTTTACCCATTCAATAGTAAAAAAGCAATGTATGGGAAGCAATTTCGATAGCGAATGGTGTTCTCTTGGAAGGATAGAAAAAAACAGAGAAAATAACATTACCCGCTGTGGTGATGCCTAGTGGCATAATTATATATATGCATGTTTAAAATCAAAATAAGATTGAATGAACTCTGTCAAAGACAAAATTAAAACTAGAAAGATATATTAACGTAAAATAATGCAAAGTCAGAGTCTCATATACTCTTTCAGGCTAACCCTTCTTTAGTTACATCACACAGCTACTTAAACTTAAGTCCTTGTCATATAATGAAAATACATGATTATACATTTAAGAAACAGTATCACTCTTTTATTATTTGTTGTTACCCTAAAACACAGGATCCTCTGCATCAAGAAAAACTCAGCTTATATCTTATCATGTCTTTAAGGTATGAGACATGTGACCCCATTTTCATCCCTACAAAAAATAATGTTTCCTTCCATCTTTATTCTCCTTATAGTTATGCTATTCATCCTCAAAAGGAATATACAGAGATTATTTGGTTTCTAAATGGAAATGTAACAAATAATGCGAACATTACTCGAGTAATGTGACCATCATAAATGTCACTATAGTGAGATCTGGCAAAAAATAACAAAAGAGGGATTACCTTTCAACCAGACTTGAGGTCATCTGCTGACAGACTTTAAATATTTATCTAATGATTTGGGAGGCTATTAAATATTACACAGGTCTCGGGATTGCTCTTGTTCAGTGGATCAGTTTAAACGTTGCAGTCTTCTTCCTGACACTGCTCCTTGGTGAAGACCTGTCCATCAGAATTGGTTCTCCACATCATCTTATGGTGGTTGCTCAAAGTCACTTCGTTCAGCATTTTCTGGGTCTGAAAAGAAAACCAAAAGTTGTTTGCTCTAGGGCAGGCAACCATCTCAATGAACCATTATGAATACAATAGTTTCCAGTCTTTCTGAATAAAAACATTGACAATCCCAGTGTACATGATAATACCTGGATTCGAAAACTTTTTTCAAATTTTGATTGTATCTAGATTCATAGACTTATCGTTTACAAAAAAGCAGTGTTTGTGATAACGCCATTTAAAATAACGGCGTTAGGTAACGCCGTTATTTTTTCAGTAATTGGGTAATCTAACTAATTACTGTTTCAGTCGTTACAACGCCGTTACCGTTACTGTATGTTAAATGCGGTGCATTACTATGAATTGATTGAATAAACTGCGTAATCCGAACGCACCCCTGGCTCCAAACACAAACATCGTTAACAACGAGATAAGTGATTATGATCTGCTAAGGCAGAGTCATGTCCGAGTCCGGAGCAATCTGATGAAAAGTTGGCATTTTCTGTAGTATTCGGCAAATGTTCCACAGCCATCGCAACTAAGCAAATTAAAGTTCAGTTGGAAGTATATCAGGGCCTTGAATGGGCAGTTCAGAAAAATCCAAATTCTTTGACAAACAGTGGGGCAAAAAAGTATTTAGTCAGCCACCAATTGTGCAAGTTCTCCCACTTAAAAAGACGAGAGAGGCCTGTAATTTTCATCATAGGTAAACCTCAGCTATGAGAGACAAAATGAAAAAAATAAATCCAGAAAATCACATTGTCTGATTTTTTAAGAATTTATTTGCAAATTATGGTGGAAAATAAGTATTTGGTCATCTACAAACCAGCAAGATTTCTGGCTGTCACAGACCTGTAACTTCTTCTTTAAGAGGCTCCTCTGTCCTCCACTTGTTACCTGTATTAATGGCACCTGTTTGAACTCCTTATCAGTATAAAATACACCTGTCCACAACCTCAAACAGTCACGCTCCAAACTCCACTATGACCAAGACCAAAGAGCTGTCAAAGGACACCAGAAACACAATTGTAGACCTGCACCAGGCTGGGAAGTCTAAATCTGCAATAGGTAAGCAGCTTGGTGTGAAGAAATCAACTGTGGGAGCAATTATTAGGAAATGGAATACATACAAGACCACTGATAATCTCCCTCGATCTGGGGCTCCACGCAAGATCTCACCCTGTGGGGTCAAAATGATCACAAGAACGGTGAACAAAAATCCCAGAACCACACGGGGGGACCTAGTGAATGACCTCCAGAGAGCTGGGACCAAAGTAACAAAGGCTACCATCACTAACACACTATGCCGCCAGGGACTCAAATCCTGCAGTGCCAGACGTGTCCCCCTGCCAAAGCCAGTGCATGTCCGGGCCCGTTTGAAGTTTGCTAGAGAGCATTTGGATGATCCAGAACAGGATTGGGAGAATGTCATATGGTCAGATGAAACCAAAATATAACTTTTTGGTAAAAACTCAACTCGTCGTGTTTGGAGGAGAAAGAATGCTGAGTTGCATCCAAAGAACACCATACCTACAGTGAAGCATGGGGGTGGAAACATCATGCTTTGGGGCTGTTTATCTGCCATGGGACCAGGACGTCTGATCCGTGTGACGGAAAGAATGAATGGGGCCATGTATCGTGAGATTTTGAGTGAAAACCTCCTTCCATCAGCAAGGGCACTGAAGATGAAACGTGGTTGGGTCTTTCAGCATGACAATGACCCCAAACACACCGCCCGGGCAACGAAGGAGTGGCTTCGTAAGAAGCATTTCAAGGTCCTGGAGTGGCCTAGTCAGTTTCCAGATCTCAACCCCATAGAAAATCTTTGGAGGGAGTTGAAAGTCCGTGTGGCCCAAAAACATCACTGCTCTAGAGGAGATCTTGTAAAGACTTACAGAAAACGTTTGACCTCTGTCATTGCCAACAAAGGGCATGTAACAAAGTATTGAGATGACCTTTTGTTATTGACCAAATACTTATTTTCCACCATAATTTGCAAATAAATTCTTTAAAAATCAGACAATGTGATTTTCTAGATTTTTGTTTTTTCATTGTGTCTCTCATAGCTGAAGTATACCTATGATGAAAATTACAGGCCTCTCTCATCTTTTTAAGTGGGAGAACTTGCACAATTGGAGGCTGACTAAATACTTTTTTGCCCCACTGTATAGCAACTTTCTTTTTTTACAGTAACGCAAATAGTTATTTTCCCTGGTAATTAGTTACTTTTATTAAAGAGTAATTCAGTTACTAACTCAGTTACTTTTTGGAGCAAGTAGTGAGTAACTATAACTAATTACTTTTTTAAAGTAACATTCCCAACACTTCACAAAAGGCACAACAGCTCTCAACCGTCTCAGACTCTTTCCAGTTCATACGAAAGGGACAGATAGGGTACACGCACAGAGTTTATGGTTTGAACCGCAGCCATGGTATTCGCAATCTCCTTGAATGGTCTTTGGTGCGTTACTAAAATTAGAAACACATCACAGTAACATAATGGGCATTTACCACCCAATATTTTACTACAGTCGACTAAATTTGGCATGATATGAATTGGCAAACATTAGTGACGGTGTTGAATGATGATGAAAGTTGGTGGGCCAACTACCGCAAACCACCTAAAGGCACGTATGACTCACTTGTTTTAAGATGGCAGTTTTCAGGGCAGGGTCATTCAGTTCCTGGATGTCCTCTGAACGCACCTTCACCTTGAGAACCCATTTCCTAGTACCTGACAATCACCAAAACACACACACACACACACACACACACACACACACACACACACACACACACACACACACACACACACACACACACACACACACACACACACACAATGTAACTGAACTTTCAAACAGTTTGATGCAAAGAATGACCATCTGGGAGAATTATTAAAATGTTTCCATTGAATGGATTCGATTTCCTAATAAGAGATGACTAATGCATCTCCAAAACACAACGGTTGCTTACAGGTGCAGAGAAATGGATGGAACTCATCACATGATCGTTGGCTCCATCTTCCAGAAATGTGGCTAGTCATCACAGCGCAACTTTGAGGGAAATTCCCAAGAGCTGCATATTGATCCCAGTGTCGTAAGGAGGAGTTGCGACCGTCCGACCAATACCACGCATCTCTGAAGAGGCCGATCCAGCCTGTATTTCCAGCAGTTGCCTCCACGACTGCTTGGTTCTCTGCTGAGTTCCTGATGCTGACCAGGTCCGTGTGGTGACTCCTGCAGTAAACCTGCGCAGTGGTCCAGGACATCTCCTTTCCCACTAAGACATATCGGTCTCCACCTTGTCTGTTACCTGAAATTTTTTTTTTAATTCCTTTGTTTGCATTGAATGCATTTCGTAAATAACACATAACAAAAATAATTCAAGCACTATTGGTTTTGAGCTGCTGTAGGTGAGATAAGAGTTGTAAAGAGAGCAGAAAAGAGCGGAACAGGAAACATCCCTTCCCTCCATACGGTTCTCTGCCATCGAGAAGTGTTGAATTTCACAAATCTGTGATGACAGACTAGATATATTTCCTGACTGGTCAGAATGAACCCGGGAGCGTTTTAAAATCAAAATGATCTCATACAGAGGAAGGCGCGATCAACTAGAAACAGATACTCACAGCGCACTTTTCTCACTAATAGCTGACCGATGGCTACGCTATTTCTAACAAATTAAGTTAACATAGCTCAAATTGAAGATCTTACCTACATTAACTTGAATTTGACATATTATAAATACATTATTTTGTGTATGATCCATATTCATGTGTTTTTTTTCCTTACCATCATAACAGGTGAACCAGTGTCTATTTTGATTGCCATCACCGTACCACTTGCTGTCATGTTGCAGAGCAAACCTTTTAGCAGTGCCCTCTCCTTGGAAATTACGGTAATCTCTCTCCCCATTTTGGTAGAAGTCCTTGTCTGCCAGCGACCAATGCCACCTTTCAGGACCCCCATAACGAAGACCGATCCACAGCTCATCATGAAACTTGTTGGCATTCAACGCCAGCAGTGACTTCATTGCCCCCATGTCGTCTATGGTGGCCAGGTCATGGCCTCTCTCTCTGCAGTAGCTCTGGGCATCAGACCAGGATTTGGGGGTTTCAATTAAACAATGTTGGCGGTAGTCGGCACAGAAGGATGGGATACACAGTCCTGGTAGGGGAGAGAATAACGTGACTTATTGTTTAATATTTAAATAATCATAAACATGAATGATTTTGACATATACACCAACCTGAGATTAGAAGAGTTTGTATCCATTCCATTGCATTCATGTCTACATAATAGAAAAGGAAATTAAATTGCCTCTCATTTCTAGAGATAAATCTTATACTTCACTTACTTTTAGTTGAACAAACATCTCCATAATAATAAAGCAGTTGAAAGAATTAGACATATATTTGTTGTTGGATAACCATAAATCAATTTATTATATGATATCATTATCATTTAAATGGTATCATTTAGTATATTTTCATCAATAATGAATGAATCCAGGCTGCTACTAGTGGTACCATTCTCCTCTAATAACATTATGTATGATCATTCAGTACTTAAGACACTTACCTTTGGTTTGCCTTGTGTAGCGGTCAATGAGTCGTTTGATTACTAGCAAGGTGTACAACTCTCTCTGTCTGTCTTAATTTTAACTTTGACCCAAGATGTATATTTCAGCTCTCTAATTGTATAGGCAAAATAAACGCATTAGCCAGGAAGCACGTTGTGCCCTTCTAACTCCAAATTTGACTGCTTGGCAGTGTACTTTGGCGTGTCAGGGCTTGGCCAACAGTTTAAACTGTGGAGTGTTGGTTAATGGCTGGTTTAAGAAGCCACACCCGGCCCGAGTCAAACTGATTAGACTCTGGGGCTGGCTGAGCTGCACACCTGTTTGAACAACCATGCTCACAGGTAAAACCAGCCATCACCAACACTCTCCTCCGTCTTTGTACTAGAGCTTTCTAAAACATTACAAATGGATGTCCACAGCAACGATACAATATGTGATTATTTTGATTTCACAGTCCGTTAAGTATAGGAAAATGTTTTGGTGAGGTTGATACACGTAATATACGATTGAAGTTTACCAGAATCATCCATCAGATATCTGGCCATTTCTGTTTCTGCTCTGTCGCATGGAGTTGATGCCCATGTCGTCTACAGCAAAGTCTATGGTGCCCACAAGACTAGCTCTGACTTAAAAGTTGTACAGTGCTTAGATACATAATCTTACTTTGCAGACCAACACTGTGCAGAATGTGGAATCCTGCTGATGATCCATCTAGATAAAACAACAGATTTTTACTCTATGTTAAAGTCAGATAGCAGAAGAACAATGAGCATTCATTTGGTGTTTGTTACTTGCAAATCAGAAAGCAGTTAACATACTTAACAAATGAAAGACATTAGAACAGTCAAAGACAACTAACGATAAATCGTGTTCCCTTTGACAGCACATAAACATATTCTTAAAGCACAGCGGAGGGATATCTAAATTCAAGCTGATTTAAGTACATTAGAAAACAATTGTTTTAGATTAACGTTATAGATTAAAGTAATTTAATAACATGACATCAAATCATTGCTCGTAACTTGGGTATAAGCACCAATATTGAAAACATCTACTTTTTTTGTGATATGCAACCTTGATTTTCTCTGCTTCACCATCATCATCAGTCATACATTATTTCCATTAAAGGGAAACTCTGTCGTGGTGAACTCCTTAAATATAGCACCCAGAGAGCTGTCCCCCGATCCTTTATGCCACGTGTTGACGTGTCTCACACAAAGTCAATGAGGCCTGAGATGTCTCGCTGCATACTCGTCAGCCAGGGCCAGATAGTAAAGTTGGCAATCGCCCAGGAGTCAGTGTATACAAATAAAGTCTTCAAATATACACCCCTCTTCTAATTTGAATTTTCTTGATGGCTTGAAAACGTGGTGTATGGACTTTTATTGCGTATTTATTTCCCATTCAATGTTTTTTGATGTTAATTACACGTCTTTGTTGAACATTCGATTTTGATGGTCAATAAGTGCTTTGTTTGTTATTTGTAATTATATAGCAGACCACTGCAAAGATAACAGACTAATCATTAAAAGATATAATATAAATATAATTGTGGTCGGACCCTTGGTACTTCTCTCTCAACTACCAAAACAAAGTCGATCTAAACCACCAAGTAAAAAGTGAAGGTAAAAAACTGAGCTACCAGATCTCCCTCTATACCCCTTAACTAATCCATTTAAATCTCCTTAGACTGAACCCTACCCTAACCGATCATTTAAATCATTGTATGATGAATTGTATTGATTCTGAGCATATCAGCGAATATTTCAAATATGACCTAGTCCTATTTATTTGTACCATATATTTATGTTCACTATTAGGATTGATAGACAGGATAGAAGAGAGTTTAAAGTAGGGTACCTGGCTCAAGTGGAACAATATATAAAATCCATTTGTCTGCATTTCAGTGCAGGATTGCGGGCATTACTCATGATTGAATAGATTCACGCAATTCTAGCACTTGAAGGAAATTACCACAAATGTTTAAAGCAATGTCTATTAATGTTCATCCAACGTCCACCAGAACACTTGTGCAAATGAGCCATGCAAACATGGCCCTCTGGCTAAAAGGTCAATGAGTGTAACTCTTAAAAGCAGTTGCTTTGCGTATTCATGAGGTTGTATGCACTTTAATGATCCTTGCTCTTTATGGGATTTATCCTCAGCGTTGAATGCAATAACTGTAAGATGCTTTGGACAAAAGCGTCAGGGAAATAAATGTAATGTAGTATATAGACCGTTTTTTTTTCATTGATCAATATGATTTGGTTGTCGATGTAGCGTCTCATCATAATTTATTGCCATTAGCTTTTGAAATGGCGAAAACTGTAGCATTTCCTGTCCTAGATGGCTTTGAGGTTGAGGTCAGAGCTGAACCAGGGGCAGCCCATGGGCCCTGGAGGTCTGGTCATCCTCCAGCCATGCACAAGGTCCACAATCAGTCTCCGAGTACTTTACATGGTAATATACAGGCCTAGTTTCAGGATTTGCTTTTGACTTTCAAATGTGCCATTTCCACAGGAATGCCATTACCTTAAAGTTATTTGTATTTAACTTTAGATACCCTACCTGTTTTTTAGTATCCTGCCCGAGTAAGCTTGGAACATTTATATATATTTTTTGCCCCTTTGGAACTTTATTGATCTGTTGTTGGCAATTGATTCCCTGAATACGATCATTTGAAACTGAAGAAAAACCAAACATTTAGATTTTGTTTGGTATACTTTATAGTGAGATTCAGGTCATGACCAGCTTGGATTGTGTCTTATCAAGTCCTTTATCTCTTCAATGATTCTTTTGATTTAGTTAAGAAAACACAGTTAAGAAAAAACAACGGTGGGCCTGTTCATACCTAATTTATATACATTTTGGTATGTAATAATGTAATAATTATCATGACAATTATTGTCATTTTTTTTAGCAACCTTTATTTTGGGGCTCCCCGCCAGGAACTTGAGTCCCTACGCGCTCTGCGTACTCTGCGTATGGGGAGCGGCGGCCCTGTCCACATGGTCCAGTGCTTCGTCCCTCTATGCAATCACCGCTCGGACGTCCGTCTTGCCGGCATAACAAGGCCTTTAAGTTTTTTGCACCGTCTTCCTGAACAACACAGTCTCACTCCGAGTTCATCAAAAATCAACGTTTTTTTTGTTTTTTTTGGCGTTAACTGCTGACGCAAAAGGGTGTCCTTGTGCATCTTCATTCGACGCAGGGGGTTTTCAAATCCCTCCACGGCGAAATCTGACGCCCAGGGAAAGCGCTCCCTCAACAAATTCTCCTCCGATTGGTTATTTGATTTGGCAATGAAACGGGTTAGGGTTAGGGTAGTAGCGGTTAGGGTTAGGGTAGTAGTGGTTAGGGAAGTAGCGGTTAGGGTTAGGATTAGGGTAGTGGTAAGGGTTAGGGTTAGGGTAGTAGTGGTTAGGGTTAGGGTACTAGTGGTTAGGGTTAGAGTTATGCCCTTATCACTGTTCGCCGTGGAGGGATTACATTGTAATGAGTTGAAAAACCTCTGCGTCGAATGAAGACGCACAAGGACACCCTTTGCGTCAGCAGTTAATGCCAAAAGCTCAAAAGAAGCGTTGATTTTTGACGAACTCAGAGTGAGACTGCGTTGTCCTGGAATAACCTGCAGAAGCAGCTCAAGCTTCAGGACCTAGTGACTCTCAATGGATTTAAAGCTGTAAGAGTTTGGAGTCGGACTCCATTGGAAATTGCAAATGTTTTACTCAATAATCGTAATGTGTTTTTACAATTGCACTTAGTATTGAACTTGTATTTTGTCTTGTTTTATGTTGTAACTGTGTACTGCTTTCCATCTTGGCCAGGTCTCTCTTGTAAAATAGATTTTAATATCAATGAGACATTTTTTCTTAACATTTCCACTCACCTTTTGAACACCTAAATTAGCTACCTACGTTACCCGTCATCTCTTAAAGCATTTCATCTTGTTGACCATTTACAGCTCATTTTATCTACAAATAACTAAACTTTGTTATTTCTCTAACTTTTGTGGGCATCCATTGATGCCCACAGGCCCATAGCCCTCGCCATGAAGAGGCGGACACATGGCGACACCTGCTGGTCAGTTTTGCAAGTATCGTTTTTGTTGATGGTATATAGTTTATTTCTGTTAACACTGTCCACAGCGTTAATGAGAATGAACTTGTCTTTTTCTTTACATTTTTTTTAAAAATATTTTATTCGTAGAGTGATCATTTTTTTCATAATTAGATGAGCTGTCACCTGCTAGCAAAGAGGGAAGTAGGGAACTCTTAATTGAAGGGTGAACCAGGGAAAAGTATCACGTTGGCCTTTTCTCCATTTATTACTTAAAAGGAGCGAAAAAAAGTTGTATCTCCCTTCTACCCTTTCGTACACTTGTACATATATTAAATTAAGAAGTCGTGCTATAACTTTAAATATTTATTAGCATACAGATTAATAGAGGCAATCTGTCAATATGAAGGCGAACATTCACGCACTGATACTCATCATTCTCTACCGTACTGGTGACCAATCACAATCCTGCATGTTCATTATCCAATTTATGGAATATGTGAATATTAAACCACTGTCTGTTTATATTTTGAACCTTTAAAAGGGATGAGGGGAATTCAATTTGCATATTTGTTTCTGCATCTCAATAAAGGAAGATTCTGAAAATCATTGAAGGAAAATCAAAAATGTGTTGCACTCAGCTATCTATGAAATATGATTTTACCCATTTGAAAATAATAATTAAAAAGCAATGCATGGGAACGGAAGCAATATCGATGGCGGATGGTGTTCTCTTGGAAGGATATAAAAAAACGGAGAAAATAACATTACCCGCCCAAGTAAAATCTATGTTGGTGGCGAACCCTGGTGGCAGAATTATATATATGCATGTTTAAAATGAAAACACTATTGAATGAACTCTGTCAAAGACATTCCAAACTACAAAGATATCACATTAACGCAAAATAATGCGAAGTCAAGTCTCAGCCCTGAACCTGAATGTGGAGTGGACATGTGTCCCTCAGCAGTCTCTGAAGCTCCAACATTCTGCTCAGAAGCTGAGTCTCATATACTCTTTCAGGCTAACCCTTCTTTAGTTACATCACACAGCTACTCAAACTGAAGTCCTTGCCATATAATGAAAACACAGGATTATACATTCAAGAAACAGTATCACTCTTTTATATTTGTTGTTACCCTAAAACACAGGATCCTCTGCATCAAGAAAAACTCAGCTTATATCTTATGTCTTTAAGGTATAAGACATGTGACCCCATTTTCATCCCTACAAAAAATAATGTTTCTTTCCATCTTTATTCCCTTTATAGTTATGCTACTCATCCTCAAATGGAATATAAAGTGTTTATTTGGTTTATCAATAGAAATGTATCATAATACAAACATTACTCTTGTAATTTGACTATCATAATTGTAACAACAACAAAAAATAACAAAAGAGGGATTTACAGTTATGCTATTCATCCTCAGAAGGAAAATACAGAGATTATTTGGTTTCTAAATGGAAATGTAAGAAATAATGCAAACGTTACTCTAGTGATGTGACCATTATAATTGTTACTATAGTGAGATCTGGCAAAAAGTAACAAAAGAGGGATTACCTTTCACCCAGCCTTGGAGTCATCTAATGACAGACTTTAGATATTTATCTAATGATTTGTGAGGCTATTAAATGTTAAACAGGTCTCGGGATTGCTCTTGTTCAGTGGATCAGTTTAAACGTTGCAGTCTTCTTCCTGACACTGCTCATTGGTGAAGACCTGTCCATCAGAATTGGATCCCCACATCATCTTATGGTGGTTGCTCAAAGTCGCTTCGTTCAGCATTTTCTTGGTCTGAAAACAAAACCAAAAGTTGTTTGCCCTAGGGTAGGCAATGTCTCATGCCGGCACGGCGTTATGGGTGGGCCTGACGGACCTAGGACCACCCACTGTTCGACAGGCCCGCCCAAAACTTCAAAAAAATAAAAATAAAGGTTAACATATTTTAATCATTATTATTGTTACTTTTCTTTAAAGGCTTCTGAAATGCTTTATTTCTGCAATGCAGCAAACTTTGTTGATATTGATGCTTGATCCGATTTGCGTCAAAGGGCTGTTGATCTTCGTGGATGACCGTGAATTGCCGGTAGGCTATTGTATTAGTTATTATCTTGCAGTAGCCTAGGCTACATTTGAATGCATCTTCTTTGTATAATAAGCCAAGCTCAGTCTGTTGCTAATGATGTCGAAATATTGTTGAAAACTTAAAACAATTAAACAGAATTATGAAATAGTCGGCCTCATGTTATACGAGCATAACTAAACGTTTTTAATTTAAGGACCACCCACAATTGGTCTGGCCCATCCACAACTGGAATCCTGGCACCGTGCCTGGCCTCATGAAACCATTATGAAAATAATTGTTTCCATTTTTCAGACTAAAAACAATGACATTGTCCCTTATTACATCTGATAAATATCTTGATTCAAAACTCATCGTTTTACGAAAGGCACAATGTGTTCTCAACCATCTTAGTCTCTCTCCAGTTGAAACGTACGGACAGTTTACCCATTTCCTGCTTGAAATGGGCACACACTCACAGGTTTAAGGTTTGAACCACAGCCATGGTGTTAACAATCTCCTTGAATGGTCGGTGACATAGCGACCATGGTTAAAAGTTTACATTGTGAAAAAAAGGCAAATGCAGGTGCAGCAAAACTAGCTTGGGGGGGATTGCGATGGGACAGCAGGGAGAAGAAACAAGGGGGAGAAAGAGAGACTTGAGGGGACGTAGAGGAAATTGAAAATGAGAAGATATAAGCTCATTAATGACAGCGTTCAATGATGAACCACCGCAAACCACTTAAAGGCTGTTAAGACTCACCTGTTTTAAGAAGGCTGTTTTAATTGCAGGGTCATTCAGTTCCTGGATGTAGTCTGAATGCACCTTCACCTTGAGAATTCTTTTTCTAGTACCTAACACGCACACACACACACACACACACACACACACAGTAACTAGACTTTCCAACAGTTTGATGCAAAGAATGACCATCTGGAAGAATTATTAAAATGTTTCCCTTGAATGTATTCGATTTCCTAATAAGAGATGACTAATACATCTCCAAAACTCAACGGTTGCTTACAGGTGCAGAGAAATGGATGTAACTCATCACATGATCGTTGGCTCCATCTTCCAGAAATGTGGCTAGTCATCACAGCGCAACTTTGAGGGAAATTCCCAAGAGCTGCATATTGATCCCAGTGTCGTAAGGAGGAGTAGCGACCGTCCGACCAGTACCACGCATCTTTGAAGAGGCCGATCCAGACACTCAATCCACCACTTGCCTCCGCGACTGCCTGGTTCTCTGTTGAGTTCCTGATGCTGACCAGGTCCGTGTGGTGTCCCCTGCAGTAATCCTGCGCATTGATCCAGGTCCTCCCCTCTCTCACTAGGACATATCGGTCTCCACCTTGTCTGTTACCTGCCAAGTCATTCATTCCTTTGTTTGCATTGAATGCGTTTTATAAATAACATAAAAAAAAACACAAACGTCATGGCTTTTAAGATGCTGTTGGTGAGAGAAGAGTTTCAAAGACAGAGCAGAAAAGATCTCTGCTCTCTCCATATTGTGGCGAGCAGCACCGGAAGGACGAGGCGGGAGCCCAGGTTAAGCAGTGATACAACTCTCACGGCCCATACACCGCACGACTGTGAGATTCCCACACACACACACACACACACAAACAGATTCCCACAGCGGTCTTCTCTCACTAATAGCTGACAGATGGCTAGGCCATTTCTAACTAATTGCCCTCAAACAGCTTAAATGGAAGTTAGATCATGCCTACAGCACCTTCAATTTCACACATTATAAATAAATACAAATGTAGTGTATATTATCCATATCCATGTGTGTATGTTTTCTTACCATCATAACACACAAACTGATGTTTTTCTGGATTTCCATGATTGTACCACTTGCTGTTATATTGCAGAGCAAACCTACTATTAGGGATCCCTCCTTTGAAATTACGGTAATTTCTCTCTCCCTCTTGGTAGAAGTCCTTGTCTGCCAGAGACCAATACCACCTTTCAGGACCCCCATAATGTAGGCCGATCCACAGCTCATCATGAGCTCTGTCTGCATTCAAGGCCAGCAGTGACTTCATTGCCCCCATGTCGTCTATGGTGGCCAGGTCGTAGCCTCTCTCTCGGCAGTAGCTCTGGGCATCAGACCAGGATTTCGGGGTTTCAATTAAACAGTGTTGGCGGTAGTCGGCACAGAAGGACGGGATACACAGTCCTGGTAGGGGAGATAATCATTTGACTTACTGTTGAATATGTTCCTATTTCTAAACATAAATAGGAACGATTCCCACATGGCCGGTGTTATTGTGAATCCTGACTGATGACTGAAAGATGCATAGCACAAATGGTAACATACATTTCTTGTTTCCAAAAACACATTTCACTTTTGATACCTGCACCCATGGGTAACGTTAAACACAAATACACCAACCTGAGATAAGAAGAGTTTGTATCCATTCCATAGCATTCATGTCTACCAAATAGAAAAGGATTTCTCATCTTA
This sequence comes from Pollachius pollachius, assembly GCF_949987615.1. Classification (NCBI taxonomy): domain Eukaryota; kingdom Metazoa; phylum Chordata; class Actinopteri; order Gadiformes; family Gadidae; genus Pollachius; species Pollachius pollachius. Next base: position 29,150,820 of record NC_136937.1, on the reverse strand, counting down.
CACTTCACTTAATTTTAGTTGAACATACATCTCCACAATAATAAAGCAGTTGAAAAAGTTAGCGATCATTTTGTTGTTGGATTACCATAAAACTATTTATTAATTGACATCATTACCATTCAGATTGTATCATTTAGTATATTTTCATTAATAATTAATAAATGCAGGCTGCTACTAGAGTTAACATTCTCCTCTTATAACATTATGATCATTCAGTATTTAAGACACGTACCTTTGGTTTACCTGGGTTTCCCCTGTGTAGTCTTTTTATCGCCCAAGTGGGTGCTACACACTGGTGGTGGTGAGTGAGGTCCCCCCTTCACTGTAAGTGTCTTTGAGTGTCTCTAGCGCTATATAAATTCAATGAATTAATTAATTATTACTAGTGAGATGAACAACTCTCTCAGTCTGTCTAGACTTTAACATCCACCCAAGATTTCTATCCCAGCTCTTTAATTATACAGGCAAAATAATCGCATTACTCAGGAAGTTCATCGTTCCCTCCTTAATCCAAATTTGACTGCTTGGCCAGTGTGTTAGGGCTTGGCCAACAGTTTAAAGTGTGGATTGTTGGTTAATGGCTGGTTTAAGCAGCCACACCCGGCCCGAATCAAACTGAATAGACTCTGGGGCTGGCTGAGGCTGCACACCTCTTTGAACAACCATGCACACAGGTAAAACCAGCCATCACCACCAACAAATCATTAAAAATATATAAATATATATTTTTGTGGTTTGACCTTTGGTACTTCCAAAAAACTGAACTAACAGATCTCCCTCTATACCGCTTTAACTACTCAATTTAAAAATCTCCTCAGAATGAACCCTACCCATAATCGACTATTCAAATATTGAAGGATGAATTGTATTGAACCTGAGCATATCAGCGAATATTTTTTCAAATTTGACCTCGGCCTATTTATTTGAAGGCTTTGAGGTTGCTTTGAGGTTGTGGTCAGAGCTGAACCAGGGGCAGCCCATGGGCCCTGGAGGTATGGTCATCCTCCAGCCATGCACAAGGTCCACAATCAGTCTCCAAGTATTTTACATAGGAATATACAGGCCTACTCTCAGGATTTGCTTTTGACTTTCAAATGTGCCATTTCCATAGGAATTCCATTAACTTAAAGTTATAATCGTTTTTATAAATACTTTTCTTAATATTCTTCACTCACTTTTTAAACACCTAAATTAGCTTCCTACGTTACCCATCTTCTCTGAAACCATTTCAACCATTTACAGCTCATTTTATCTCATATTACAAATAAGTAAAATTTGTTACATATCTCTAACTTTCCAAAAGTCTTTGTTGTTATCAGCGTTAACTTGGTAGCCAGACATAGGGTAGCAAGACAATTTTCTGCATTGCTCATTGTATTTTTTCAATGTTCATTGCAGCATGATAACGACATGATTAGTACAACTCATGTCAGCTACCTTACTAGCAGCCAGCCTGCAAAACTCACCTCAACCCGGTATGTCTTCTCTTTCATACTGGCCCTGACTGAACCCACAAGCTGGTCCTCAGAAACATTCTTGCTCCAGGACATGGCCTGACTGGTAATGTTCTTCATCCCTTTGGACACTCTGCATCAAGTCAGAAAGGGAAATCATGGTTGCTCTGTGGTAAAACAATCCTAGAGCTCAGTGGTAACAGTCATCGCCTATTTTTGCGGGTGCGGTTAACGTTTCCATGGAAACAGCGAGCTCCACCAATTAGAGGCATTGCCAGGTTACACCTTAGCATTGACATTTTTTTCTGAAGACTTTTTTTGAAGACTCGTGGCTTCTAAGGAAGCATATACTGTTATTTCACAATCTTCTGGCTCGGGGTTAATACACCTTGGATGTGTAGCCGAGCTAAATTTAGTTTGATTTTGTTGTATTTGTTGTTTGTTCATACCTTTTTTTTTTATTGCGAACTCCCCCAAAGATTGGTTCCCGTGTAAGTTGGTTCCACATTGTTGTTTTCTTTGGCATTGTAGTGAGTGTAACATAATTCACCTACAGTATTTTGTTATGTGTTGTTCTTTACACTGTGTTAGGCATGTCGTTTACTGTCTCTGTGTTTCAGGGATCGCTGTCCCTTTAAGGATTACGAGCTTCTCATGACGCGGAGCCCGATGCGGCATATGTTCACTTGCAGAACGTTTTGATTCCGGTTTTCTAAAACTAAATAAACAAGTCACACAACTGTGTGCTCAACGTGCGAAATTGTATCCTTCATTTAATGCAATTTCCACACTGGTGACCCCGACGTTAGTCTGCTGGACGTATCCAGGGACACGACACGACCATGACCGCGAACGCTGTTACTCTCAAGCTCCGCGAATTCTGGGAATCGTCGGCGTCGGCATGGTTCGCCCAGACCGAAGCGCAGTTCGCTTTGTGGGAGATCACCGCGGATACGACGAGGTACTACTACGTTGTGTCAGCTCTTGGAAATTCGACAGCATCCAGAGTGGTGAGCCTCCTTAAAAATCCTCCGGCAAGGGAGAAGTATGCGGCACTCAAAGCCCACCTGTTAAAGACATTTGAACTGTCGGACGCTGAGAGAGCCAGCAGGCTTTTCTCACTTCAAGGGCTCAGCGACAGCAAACCGTCTGAGCTCATGGACCGTATGCTGGATCTCATGGGTGAGCACGAACCCGATTTTCTTTTTGTTCAGCTTTTCCTGCGTCAGCTGCCTTCCCAAGTGAGGGCTGCTTTGGCCAACACCATGATCACTGACTGTCGGAGGCTGGCTGAGGAGGCTGATAAATTTTTCCTGGCGGGTCAAGGGCACTGTGTGGCCGCGATTTTTCCCGCGCACATCGCTCCTGTGACACTGGACGACTCCACGCTCATCGCTGCCACCACTTCTCGTCGGCAGCTGTCTTCTGACCCCCAGCAGTCTTCAGGCCCGCAGCAGTCTTCAGGCATGTGTTTCTACCATGCAAAGTTTGGACCGAAGGCTCTTAAATGCCGTCCGCCATGCAGTTACGGCGGGTTGGGAAACACCAGGGCCGGCACTCGGTAGTGGCCATGAGCGTCGTCCGTGCTGGCAGGCTGCTTTTCATCCGCGACAGCATCTCCGGACAGCGATTCCTGTGCGACACGGGAGCACAGAGGAGCGTCCTTCCTGCTTCCCGTTTGGACATGGTGACCGACGGCCATGGCCCCCCTATGGAAGCTGCTAATGGTAGCCCCATCCGTACCTATGGAACGAGGTACATTGAATTGTGTTTCGGAGGCCATCGGTTTGGCTGGGACTTTATTACAGCAAAGGTCTCCGTTTCCCTCCTCGGCGCCGATTTTTTGTGCGCGCATGGACTGTTGGTGGATGTAAAGAACCGCCGTTTGATTGACGCCGTCACGTTTTGTTCCTATGCGTGCACGCTCAGCAGGGCTGACTCCATACGACTGTCTAGCATGCTCTCCACCTCAGATGACTTCCACCGTCTACTTGCCGGTTTCCCAGCCCTCACTCAGCCTACTTTCTCTGCGTCTGCCGTGAAGCATGGGGTGGAGCACCATCTCGCCACTACTGGTCCACCCGTCTACGCCCGTGCTCGGCGCCTTGACCCGACCAAGCTTGCCGTTGCGAAGGCTGAGTTTGCGAACATGGAGCGCCTGGGTATAGTCCGCCGGTCCGACAGCCCGTGGGCCTCACCCCTCCACATAGTCCCCAAACCCGGCGGCGGCTGGCGCCCGTGTGGCGACTACCGGCAGCTAAATGAGGCAACGACGCCTGACCGGTACCCAGTGCCGAATATTCAGGATTTTTCAGCCCACCTGGCTGGTATGGTGATTTTTTCTAAGGTGGACCTTGTCCGGGGATATCATCAGGTGCCTGTACACCCACTGGACGTTCCCAAAACAGCAGTAATCATGCCGTTTGGTCTGTTTGAGTTCCTGCGGATGCCGTTTGGCCTTAAAAACGCAGCTCAATCTTTTCAACGCCTCATGGACTCTGTTTTGCGGGAGCTGCCTTTTCTTTTTGTGTACTTGGATGACATCCTAGTGGCGAGCACGTCCAAATCCCAGCACCTGGCGCACCTCCGGACGCTTTTTGAGCGGCTCAGCCAACATGGGCTAATTGTCAACCCCGCCAAGTGCCAGTTTGGTCTCTCCATCATCGATTTCCTGGGACACAGAGTCACTAAGGACGGTGCAGCCCCTCTCCCATCAAAGGTGGAGGCGGTCGCACAGTTCCCACGCCCGCTCACTGTCAAGTCCCTGCAGGAGTTCCTCGGCATGGTGAATTTTTACCACCGTTTCATCCCTCGAGCCGCCCAGCTCATGCGACCCTTGCATGAGGCCTTGCAAGGTAAGCCCAAGCACGCTGTGGACTGGACTGAGGGCAGGGACAAGGCTTTTGTTGCCACTAAGGCAGCCCTGGCAAACGCCACCATGCTGGCACACCCTTCTCCCACATCCTCCATCGCCATCACCTCGGATGCCTCGGACTACACTGTCGGTGCCGTCTACGAGCAGTGGGTGGGCGGGGCCTGGTAGCCACTTGCTTTCTTCAGCCGTCAGTTGCGTCCCAACGAGCAGAAGTACATTACTTTCGACTGGGAGCTGCTTGGTCTCTACCTCGCCATCAGACACTTTCGTTCCCTGTTGGAGGGTCGACACTTCACCGCTTTTGTCGACCACAAGCCGCTGACTTTCGCCATGGCCAAGGTGGCTGAGCCGTGGTCCGCCCGCCAGCAACGTCATCTGTCCTACATTTCCGAGTTCACCACGGATTTACAACACGTTGCCGGTAAGGACAACCAGGTGGGGGACTACCTGTCACGGGCTGTGGTAGGAGCAGTCCATCTTGGCTTGGATTACAACCGCATTGCAGTGGACCAGACCACAGACCCAGACGTGCAACTCCTGAGGTCCTCGACAACAGGGCTGAAAATAGAGGATGTGGTTTTTAGCGATGCCGGCACCACGCTCCTGTGTGAAGTCTCCACAGGCAGTCCTCGCCCAATCATTCCCACGGGATGGAGACGACAAGTTTTTGATGCCATCCATGGTCTTTCCCACCCAGGTTCGAAAGCGTCACAGAGATTGGTTGCGGCTAAGTTTGTTTGGCACGGCCTCAAGAAGGACGTTAGGGACTGGGCTAACACCTGTCTTGAGTGCCAGCGGGCCAAAGTGCACCGCCACACTAAAGCCCCGTTGGAGTTGTTCCCGGTGCCGGAGAGACGGTTTGACCATGTGAACGTGGATCTGGTCGGCCCTCTGCCCTCCTCTCACGGTTTCACCTACCTGTTGACCATGGTTGATAGGACAACCCGTTGGCCTGAGGCTGTGCCACTGACGTCGCTAGCGTCGGTCGAAATGACACGGGAGTTTCTTAGCACCTGGGTTGCCCGTTTCGGCACTCCTTCCGACATATCCTCTGACCGGGGCGCGCAGTTTACGTCTGAGCTGTGGAACGCTGTCGCACAGAGCCTCGGAGTGAAACTCCACCACACGACCGCATATCACCCACAGGCTAACGGACTCTGTGAGCGTTTTCATAGGTCGATGAAGGCTGCTCTTCGTGCCAGCCTCAAAGACAGCAACTGGGTCGACAAGCTCCCATGGGTACTGCTTGGCATCAGGACTGCACCAAAGGAAGACCTACAGTCCTCCTCCGCAGAGCTTGTTTATGGCCAGCCGCTGCGGGTTCCAGGGGATTTCGTCCCTGGCACCACCGTTCCTTGGTCTGCCACTCTCCAGCGGTCCACGCTACTGGACAATGCAAGGCTTTTCGCACCCGTCCCCACTTCCCGTCACGGCCTCCCTCAGTCGCACATCCCCGCAGGGCTTTGGACGGCTGACTACGTTTTCATTCGCCACGACGCCCACAGGGGACCGTTCCGCCCCCCCTACGAGGGCCCGTTCCGGGTTTTGGAGGCGGGGGACAAACATTTTGTGGTGGACATGGGCGGCAGGCCGGAGCGACTCTCCATTGACCGCCTCAAGCCAGCTCACTTGGACGTGGCCAGACCCCTTGAATTGGCTCAGCCCCCATGACGCGGACAACCTCCAGCTCTGCCCCTGCCCCCTGCTCCCCTCCCTCCCGGGACTCCTACACTCCAGGCCTCATACCCGTGTCATGGCGGGACGCCTGCCACAGTTGTGGCTCCTCAACCTCCTGTACGACGCAGCCGTTGTGGCCGGTTAATACGCCCACCCCCGCGATGACTGTTTTGTTTTTGTTTTCTCCTGATGGTGAATTCTGGGGGGACATGTGTAGTGAGTGTAACATAATTCACCTACAGTATTTTGTTATGTGTTGTTCTTTACACTGTGTTAGGCATGTCGTTTACTGTCTCTGTGTTTCAGGGATCGCTGTCCCTTTTAAGGATTACGAACTTCTCATGACGCGGAGCCCGATGCGGCATATGTTCACTTGCAGCATGTTTTGATTCCGGTTTTCTAAAACTAAATAAACGAGTCACACAACTGTGTGCTCAATGTGCGAAATTGTGTCCTTCATTTAAAGCAATTTCCACAGCATGACTTTTTGTTTCCCTGGGGAGTGGTTTGGCGTTGCACCTGTGTGTCTAGCTTCAGTGGGCGCTGATGCATGGAGCTGGTGAGTTGTGTTTGTGTCTCTCTCCCTTTTTTTTTTTTTGTTTGTTGCCCTTGGACGGTTGTGGTGGTTCACACTGCTTTGCGACGTGCTTTTGGGCACGCGGGAGAAATTCCCTGGTGTGTAGACAATTTTCAGTCATTGAACTGTTGGAAGGGCAGACTTTTAGTTTGTCTAGCTTTTAGGGGTTTCCTGAACTAGCTTGAGCAGGTGGTAGTTTGCTATGGGGTTTCCTGGCCGTGTGAGATTTGGCATGGGCTACGGGGTTTCCCAGCCGCGTGAAATTCGGCATGGGAGGAGGATCCTTGCATGTCCTGTGTTGACGTTTCAAATGCAGTTGTGTGATTCGGTATGTGTGGTCAATTGTTTGTTTCCTTTGTTTTGTAGAGTGGAGAGAGATATCCTGGATTGTGTGTGACGCCCGTGTTTTTTTTTTGTCTCCTTTAAAAGGTATGCCTGTGATGTGTTTTTGCTTATTGTATAACGTAAAATGAGTGCGAGAGAAAAATGACAATTCTTTATTATATTTTATTACCTTATTAGTGTATATATTTTATATACTGTTATTTTTTATTGAATTAATTTCTTTGAGATCGTTTTATGCTTTGTTTACATTTTTATAATTTATCTACTACATGTATTCATTATTAGTCTTTAGTTTAGTTTTAGTTTTTTTTTTTCTCCTTTAAAAGAAATATATCTCCATAACTCGACTCCTGTGTGTGCCTCACTCAACGAATACAAGATACAACGCACAAACCCATCGGTTACAGATGGATCTGATATTATGTCTAAATAATAATCAACACTTCTATGTAGAATATGAAAGGGTTTTTGACTTCCAGAAACACACTGTTGCGCTCTATAGGATGCACGCCTCGAGTGATGCCCACAGGCCCGATGCCCTATCGAGTAATTGTGGAGACACAGGGCGACACCTCCTGGTTAGTTTTGTGAGTATATATATATATATATATATATATATATTTTTTTTATATTTTAAATGGTGTGTAGTTTATTTCGGTATACACCGTCAATGGCCAAAATCAGGGTCAACCAATCTTTTTTTTTTCATTTAATAAAATATATTTTATTCAAAGATTCACAATTTATTTAATATTTAGATGAGCTGCACCTGCTAGCAAAGAGTAAAGTAGGAACTCTTATTTGAATGGTGAACTTGGGAAAATTATTGTGATTGCTTTTTTCCCATTTATCACTCAAAGGACAAAAAACAAGCTTCATCTCCCTTCTGCCGCTTGTCTTGTCATCTACACTTTGTACATATATTAAATACCGAAGACGTGATACAACTTTAAATCTCTATTAGCATACAGATTCGTATAGACAAACTGTCAATAGGAAGGCAAACTTTCACACACTGATACTCATCATTCTCTAATCTCTACCGTACTGGTGACCAATCACAATCCTGCATTTCAAACATCCAACTTGTACTATATTCTATGTGAATATTACACCACTGTCAATTTATATTTTGTACCTTTAACCAGGATGAGGGGAATTCAACTTGCATAATTGTTTTTGCGTCTCAATAAAGGACGACTTTGAAAATCAATAAAAGGAAATCAAAAATGTGTTGCACGCAGCTCTCTATGAAATAAGATATTACCCATTTGAAAATAATAAGGCAAAGCATGGGAAGCAATATCGATGACAGATGGTGTTCTCTTGGAAGGATAGAAAAATAATGGAGAAAATAACATTACCCGCCCAAGTAAAGTCTATGTTTGTGGCTGACCCTAGTAGCAGAATTATATACAGTGGGGCAAAAAAGTATTTAGTCAGCCACCAATTGTGCAAGTTCTCCCACTTAAAAAGACGAGAGAGGCCTGTAATTTTCATCATAGGTTAACCTCAGCTATGAGAGACAAAATGAAAAAAAAAATCCAGAAAATCACATTGTCTTATTTTTTAAGAATTTATTTGCAAATTATGGTGGAAAATAATTATTTGGTCACCTACAAACCAGCAAGAATTCTGGCTGTCACAGACCTGTAACTTCTTCTTTAAGAGGCTCCTCTGTCCTCCACTTGTTACCTGTATTAATGGAGCCTGTTTGAACTCCTTATCAGTATAAAAGACACCTGTCCACAACCTCAAACAGTCACACTCCAAACTCCACTATGGCCAAGACCAAAGAGCTGTCAAAGGACGCCAGAAACACAATTGTAGACCTGCACCAGGCTGGGAAGTCTGAATCTGCAATAGGTAAGCAGCTTGGTGTGAAGAAATCAACTGTGGGAGCAATTATTAGGAAATGGAATACATACAAGACCACTGATAATCTCCCTTGATCTGGGGCTCCACGCAAGATCTCACCCTGTGGGGTCAAAAATGATCACAAGAACGGTGAACAAAAATCCCAGAACCACACGGGGGGACCTAGTGAATGACCTCCAGAGAGCTGGGACCAAAGTAACAAAGGCTACCATCACTAACACACTACGCCGCCAGGGACTCAAATCCTGCAGTGCCAGACGTGTCCCCCTGCTAAAGCCAGTGCATGTCCGGGCCCGTTTGAAGTTTGCTAGAGAGCATTTGGATGATCCAGAACAGGATTGGGAGAATGTCATATGGTCAGATGAAACCAAAATAGAACTTTTTGGTAAAAACACAACTCGTCGTGTTTGGAGGAGAAAGAATGCTGAGTTGCATTCAAAGAACACCATACCTACAGTGAAGCATGGGGGTGGAAACATCATGCTTTGGGGCTGTTTTTCTGCCAAGGGACCAGGACGTCTGATCCGTATGACGGAAAGAATGAATGGGGCCATGTATCGTGAGATTTTGAGTGAAAACCTCCTTCCATCAGCAAGGGCACTGAAGATGAAACGTGGCTGGGTCTTTCAGCATGACAATGACCCCAAACACACCGCCCGGGCAACGAAGGAGTGACTTCGTAAGAAGCATTTCAAGGTCCTGGAGTGGCCTAGCCAGTCTCCAGATCTCAACCCCATAGAAAATCTTTGGAGGGAGTTGAAAGTCCGTGTGGCCCAAAAACATCACTGCTCTAGAGGAGATCTGCATGGAGGAATGGGCCAAAATACCAGCAGCAGTGTTTGAAAACCTTGTAAAGACTTACAGAAAACGTTTGACCTCTGTCATTGCCAACAAAGGGCATGTAACAAAGTATTGAGATGACCTTTTGTTATTGACCAAATACTTATTTTCCACCATAATTTGCAAATAAATTCTTTAAAAATCAGACAATGTGATTTTCTAGATTTTTTTTTTTCATTTTGTCTCTCATAGCTGAGGTATACCTATGATGAAAATTACAGGCCTCTCTCATCTTTTTAAGTGGGAGAACTTGCACAATTGGTGGCTGACTAAATACCTTTTTGCCCCACTGTATATGCATGTTTAAAATCAAAATAAGATGGAATGAACACTCTGTCAAAGACAATCCAAACTAAAATGATATCTCATTATCGTCTAATAATGCAAAAGTCAATTCTCAGCCCTGAACCTGAATGTGGAGTGGACATGTGTCCCTCAGCAGTCTCTGAAGCTCCAACATTCTGTTCTGAGTCTGAGCTTCATATACTCTTCAGGCTAACCCTTCTATAGTGACATCATACAGCTACTCAAACTGAAGTCTTGTTCATATATTACAAAAAAAAAATTATACATTCAAGAAACTGTGGCATACCACTCCTCAAACCTCGGCCCGGGTTGGTCCGAGGTGTAGTCATGGACGGCGTATACCGTCGCCACCCACTAACCGGCGACAGAGAGCATCACTTCTCTCCCCCCATCAGAGGGATAGGGGACATTTGGCCAGAGGGAGGAGAAGGCCAGGAGGCCATCTTAAAAGGACCACGCAAGCTGACGAGAGGAGAGAACAGGAGCGAGTGGCACGAGGGAAGCGCTCGAGACCACATCGGAATAGAGGCTCACGGAGACCCTATGTATAGTGCATGTGTTCCCTGTTTTGAGAGATCATTGTAATAAATGCCGAGTGCGGCTTAACCCCGACTACGAAGTGTGATCCGTACCTTGAACCCCGAGACATTAAGGAGCGGGTTACTACAAAACATAACTCTTTTCTATCTGCAATTACTTCATTATACCTACATATGTTAGCCTGAAACACAGGATCCTATCCAGAAAAACGTATATCTTATCATGTCTTTAAGGTATGAGACATGTGACCCCTTTTTCATTCCTACAAAAATGAATATTTCCTTGTATCTTCATTCCCCTTATAGTTATGCTATTCATCCTCAAATGGATTATAAAGAGATTTGCTTTATCAATGGAATTGTAACAAATATTGCAAATATTACTCATGTGACCATCATAATTGTGACTATAGTGAGAACTGGCAAAAAATTACTAAAGCAGAATTACCTTTTACCAAGACTTGAGGTCATCTGCTGACAGACTTTAGATTTTATTATCTACTGATTTGTGAGACTATTCAATATAACACAAGTCTTGGGATTGCTCTTGTTCAGTGGATCAGTTTAAACTTTGCAGTCTTCTTTTGGACACCGCTCCTTTATGAAGACCTATCCATCAGAATTGTTTATCCAAACTATCTTATGGTGGTTGCTCAAAGTCGCTTCATTCAGCATTTTTGGGGTCTGAAAAGAAATACAAAAGTTGTTTGCTCTAGGCCAGGCAACATCTCATGTAACCATTATGAATATAAAAGTTTCCAGTCTTTCTGAATGAAAACAATGACAGAGGCCCTGTTTACATGAGATAAATATCTAGATTTGATAACCTTTTTCCGAATTTTGATTGTATCTAGATTTATAAACTTGTGTGCCGAAAGGCACAACGTGCTCTCAACTGTCTCAGCCTCTTTCCAGTTTACACGAAGGGACAATTAAAGGTACACAAACATAGTTTAATGCCTGAACAGCGGGGGTGTCGGTCACTGCTTTGCGATTACGAGCAAGCCTTCTTCGGTGCTGGATATGTTATTCAGGAGTGGAGGAGTTAACTAAAGCCGTCCACAGTGGATGATGTGCTTTTTTTGCACAGCAATCTAAAGCACCACGCCAAACACCAGATAGTGTATTCTCCGGCGTTCCATCTAATGTTTTCCTTCGCGTGCGGGTCTGGGGTGGGTATCAATTTATAGCGGGTCTGGTCGGGTGCGGAATGTAATTCGCGGGTGCGGAATGTAATTCGCGGGTACGGGCTGGTGCGGGTTTGTAAAATAAGACCTGTGTATTGATTCTCGGCCATGGTGGAGAAAGAATTGGGGGAAGAAAAGTTGGCTTTGACTCTGAAGTCCAGATGTACCGCGACTTCAGATTGATGTGGAAGGATCCAGGTCTCCCGCCGGAGCTCCCGGAGTGTTCTAGAATATCGTATAAAACACGGCCAAAAAGCTGTTTGCGCCGGATGATATTATGAAACTGCTTCTCTGGTACTACATCATTGCTTTTTTAGCGCTTGGGTGATCTACCGGTCATGCGGTAATGTCAAAATCCATACCGTAGCGCAAATTCACACTGGTGTACTCTCTATACCGTTTATACAATCTGGCACTGATCTGTAATGGGCTTGTACTTTTTTAGAGCCCCCCCCCCCCATTACAATTCCTGCTTTAAATGACGCAAAAATCGTAATTTTACGCTAATTAAAGCAGGAAGTGTTAGAGGTAGATACGGATCTCTCCCGTGTCAAGGGAAAATTAGGGAATGATGCAAGACCATTCAAAAATATGACTGGGTTTCTAACGATACAAAGCTTAATGCAAATGGGTGAAGTGTCCCTTTAAGACTCACTTGTGTTAAGATGGCAGTTTTCATGGCAGGGTCAATCAGTTCCTCGATGTCCTCTGAACGCACTTTCACCTCAAGAACCCATTTCCTAGTACCTGACACACACACACAATGTAACTGGACTCCAAAAGTTTGCAAAAAATGACCATATGAAAAAAAATTGAAATGTTTCCATTGAATGTATTTGATTTCCTCATAAGAGATGACTAATACAACTCCAAAACAGTCAGCGGTTGCTTACAGGTACAGAGAAACGGATGTAACTCATCACATGATCGTTGGCTCCATCTTCCAGAAATGTGGCTAGTCATCACAGAGCAACTTTGAGGGAATTTCCCAAAAGTTGCATGTTGATCCCAGTGTCGTAAGGAGGAGTTGCGCCCATCCGACCAATACCACGCATCTCTGAAGAGACCGATCCAGACTTAATATCCAAGACTTGCCTCCGCGACAGCCTGGTTTTCCTCTGGGTTCCTGATGCTGACCAGGTCTGTGTGGTGACTCCTGCAGTACACCGGCGCCTCGGTCCAGCTCATCAACTCTCTCACTAAGACATATCGTTCTCCACCTTGTCTGTTACCTGAAAAAAGCATTAACTCCTTTGTTTGCATTGAATGCATATTATAAATAACACATACAAATACAAACGTTACGCTTTGAAGCTGCTGTGGCTGAGATAAAAGTTTTAAAGAGAGAGCAAGCGAGCGGAACAGCAAACATCCCTCTGCTCCCTCCCGCCATGTTTCTCCCCCATTGAGAAGGGTTGAATTTCACACACTTGTGATTGTCAGACTAGATGTATTTCATGAACCAATCAGGGAAGAGAGGCCCCAGGAGCGTTTTAAAATGAAATTGATCTCATACAGAGGTAGGCGCAGTCAACTTGAAACAGGTTCCCACAGCACACTTCTCTCACTAATGGTGTGTTCCAGATGCCACGGACACCAGCCTTCTGAGTCGCAACTGGGGAAATCTCCCAGCATTCTTGCTGCATTTCACAGAGTTACGCATCCTTTTCATCGGCCCCACTCGGGATTCTGAGAGTATACCGAGTCCAGTGAGGCAAACAAAAACAAAAATGCCTGCGCCCATAAAGAGATTCAGTTTATTTTTATTTGTACCACGTTTGTCATTTTAATGTAGAGTTCAAATGCTCTTACACACTTGATTACATTGCTACTTTATTCCGGTCACCAATTTATGCATTGCATGGTCTTGCTGTGCGTGCAATACAATGTAATGTTGGGTTGTTTGTTTTCGAGCTGGCTTGCTAAAGAGGCTCATGTTGCTAACAATAACAATGACTAGCCTCTGACATGACTCAATCACTAAGATGAAAGGGAACGCTATAAATGCGCGTTCAAGTTCTGGGTAATAACGAGACGTCTTGTCGTTGATGACGCTCATGCTTAGGTGTGTTTCCGACAGCGACTGTTCATGTTCACTGCGTTCGGAATCTAAAATTTATTCACAGCAGGGTTTTTTTATCCGATAAAATCCAGTCAGAACTAAACAGAACTTGGTAGGATCAGTTTCAAGTTTGCACGCCTTTATTTCCTTGTAGCCTATCCCCTACTATCCTTTTGCTTTTATTCATGAGAAGCAAATGTTTCCTTACCATCATAACATACCAACCGGTATCGGTATTGATTTCCACGTTGGTACCACTTGCCGTTCTATTGCACAGCCATCCTATCAATTGACCATCCTTGGAAATTACGGTAATCTCTCTCTCCCTCTTGGTAGAAGTCCTTGTCTGCCAGCGACCAATGCCACTTTTCAAGGCCCTCATAGTGAAGACCGATCCACAGCTCATCATGAGCCTTGTCTGCATTCAATGCTAGCACTGACTTCATTGCCCCCATGTAGTCTATGGTGGCCAGGTCATTGCCTCTCTTTCTGCAGTAGCTCTGCGCATCAAACCAGGATTTGGGGGTTTCGATTAAACAGTGTTGGCGGTAGGCGGCACAGAAGGACGGGATACACAATCTTGGTAGGGGAGAGAATCATATGACTTACTGTTGAATATGTTCACATTCATAAACGCAAATAGGAAAGATTCTCATATGGCTGGTGTTGTGAAAAATGTGATGACGGATATACAGCACAAATAGTAACATACCTTTTGTTTGCAAAAACCCATTTAACTTTTGATGCATACACCCATAGGTATCGTTAATAAAACAAATACACAAACCTGAGATTAGAAGCGTTTGTATCCATTCCAAAACATTCATGTCTGCAAAATAGAAAAGGATTTACAAAGGTCACATCTTACACTTACTTTTAGTTGAATAAACATCTCCGTAATAATAAAGCAGTTGAAAAGGTAGGGATATTTTTTTGTTGGATTACAATAAAACAATTTATATGTTACCATTATCATTCAGATGTTAATATTTTGTATATTTTCATTAATAATGAATGAATGCAGGCTGCTACTAGTGGTACCATTCTCCTCTGATAACATTATGATCATGCAGTATTTAAGACACTTACCTTTGGTTTCCCTTGCGTAGCGCTCAATGAGTCGTTTGATTAATAACAAGTTGTACAACTCTTACTCTGTCATTTACATATTTTCAACTCGCAAAATAAATCTTTTCATCTCTACCTACACTGACCGTGAAGTGATGGGAGGACTCTGGAACTGCCAATCTGCGGTCAAGAAGGCAGACTCCAATCTCATCCCACGCATCCCTCATGACTTTACACTTCCTGGCCCTTACAGAGACTTGGATCCCTCCTGAGGACTCAATTGGAACTGTTCTCTGTTTTGGCACCACAGTGGTGAAACGAGCTCCATGCCGATGGCAGTACCGCAGAGTCGCTCACCAGCTTCCGCAAAAGACGGAGACTTACTTGTTCAGAGATCACCTGGACTCTGCATAGCTTCTCCCCTTCCCTCCCCATTACCCTCTTACACACTTATGTTATGTTGTACGTTCTGGCACTTAGAATTAGTACTGTGTAGCATTGTGTAGCATCTTATCCTAGCTAGCTCTGTTGTATACGGAGAATGGGTTAACCTCACAATACTTAGTGCTTGGCACTTGGTTCTATGAATATCCCTACATCCTACTAACAGCGATATATTGTTTCTCCTTCATGTACTTATTGTAAGCGCCTTTCAATAAAAGCGTCTGCTAAATGCCCTAAATGTTGATCAACCCCAACTTCAAAGCCCCCCAGGGCAGTCTGCTAGAGAGAGATGCCGCCACAGAATGAGGGGGCTCGCAGCCTTGTTGTGGTCTGTCTGATTATAAGGAATACCTGCAATCCCGCACTGAAATGCAGGCCCGGAGACCAATTTATTTTATTTATTTTTCCACTTCAGCCAGGTGTCCTACCTAAAACCGTTTGCTTTCATGTCTATAAATCAAAATAGTTACTTAAAGGAACACTCCACCCATTTGCAAATAGGCTTTGCATTGTAAGAAACCCTCTAACATCATACTTTTTTTTGGTCATGCAACACTCTCATTTTCCCCTGAGACGGTAGAAATACGTATTTACCTCTTACACTTCCTTCTGGCAATGACGCAAAAATCGTCGTTTTGCGCCATTGCCAGAAGGAAAAACAAGAGGGGGGATTTCTATTGAGACTACAAGCTCTAATTCCCACCCTTTCAAACCCGCCCATAGGAGGTGGGACCTAATGCGCTAACAGATCTATCACATCTCGCGTACGAGATGTAACCACAATGTCCGCCATGCTTCTTCACCGCTTAGCTAGAGAACAAATTTGCAATGTGAAACAGCCGCAGTGGATTTTGAAAATCTATTGTTAAATTCGGACATTCAGGGCTATTAGTACGCGCCAGAATACAGCCAGGAAGAATTGACGCAAATGGAGTTGGAGGCTGCTGCAGCTGCAGCTGAACGAGCCTTGCCTGTTGCCGAGGACGAGGAACCAGAGCGCGCCGGTTTGCTCTATTTGCCTATAAACACTAACACAGAGTCCCTGTGCTGCAGCGAATTTCAGCGATGCCAGTTTCTTCTAGAAGAAATGGCTGAACCTGGCGAGGAGGGGATACATATTGGATACATATTTCCGGACCCAGAAAGTGAACTGGAAACGCCAGCCAAAGCCCGCCGGGAGAAACAGACGTCCGAGCATAATAACAACAATGATCTTTATTTGTATAGCACCCTTCATACATAAAATGCAGCTCAGAGTGCTTTACATGCACAAAATAAAGATAATACAAAACAAAACACATTCATCACAGGCAAAAAACCCGCAAAAGCATAGAGCAAAATATAAAATAAATGCGTAAAAATAATCAAAACACGTTCAATGCATAAAAAAGATATTAGAGATAACAACCATAAAAAATGATAAAACAAATAGATGGTGGAATTAATTAAAAGAAGCAGCACAGAGATGCGTCTTAAGCTGCTTCTTAACCTGTTAAGCCCTAGGCCTATTTCACAGGCCTCCTTCCCGAAATGACATGCCCAAAATGAATAGAGTATGCCTCCGCAACTACAAGGGCTATATAAATAAAGTTGTTTTCAAAAAGAAGATAACACCTGTGAGGTGGCTGCAGAAGTGTCAGAATCAATATAGATGTTACTGTGTCAGAGTAAATTCAGCTAGAACTCAATTTTCGCCTAGAGAAAACACATTATTTAGAGTGAATACCACATTGAAACTATGGGATAGTAGCCCAGAACCTTTAGGGAAACATGTAACAACATCTGATGAGTACCCTGTTCCAAGATAAATGCTAATAAAGTGATTTTAGAGAGGTTTTAGTACAGGTAGGTCCAGGCGGACTAAATGGTGCCTGTAAAACTGTAAAACTAATTTTATTTCACTGACATATCACTATAGGCATTCATTCCATCCAAATTCAACAGTTTTGACTTGTTTTGAAAATTCACCCAGACCTCTCTACATTTTCCCAGTCAAAGAAAACCATACAATCAAAATGAAGTTTGACTCCAACTGGAGCAGATATATTTGAGAACATATAATAAAACCAAACTGTAAAAACAAAGGTAAAAACACAGCTAAAGACTACAATCAATAGGGATAAAGATGTTTAACGTGTCTATATATATATATATATATATATATACAGGGTGCGATTTGCCGGTGGGGATGGTGGGGATTATCCCCCCCTCTGGTTCACACGTCCTACCCTCTGCTGAATTATTTTTATCCTCGGTGGGGATAAAAATTATCCCCCCCACCCAAAGTATTTTCACCATTACATCGTAATAATTAACAACCAAAATACACAGGGTCCGTCTTCATTTTGAAACATTTTAAAATGTTTCTCAAAATTATCCCCCCCTCTGGTTTTTTCACAAATCGCACCCTGTATACATATATACAGTGGCGGACTGGGACAATAATTCAGGCCGGGAATTTGATGCCATTCCAGGCCACCCTTCTCATGCAGACCACCATACCTCTAGTTGTGTATTCTAACACTATTTGATAGTTAAAAGAGATTTAGGAGTGACCGATGAGTTATCTATTTGAATATATGATTTTCATTGAAAACCCTGTTTTCAAATGTTATAGCAATGGATGAATACTCAAAAACTATTGAGGACAGCAGCCATAGGATACACAAATGTACAAGGCAAGACACACAAAACAATGGGCCTATATTTGTAAAAAGAGAGACAAATACTAGCTTGGATGTTCAATAATTAACTTTACTTTCAAGCATCAAACATATAAAACATTTATCAAAACTGGAATATATTAATTTCTTTAAATTTAACAAGCAACAATGCAAGAACAACAAAGAAGAACTTAGAATACAATATTCACTCATTAGTGTCAATAAAGTAGATCACTAAGAGTAACCAGTCAGCGATTATCCCTAGTAAACCAGTAGGCGGCGCAGTAGCTCACTGCTCTCTGCCATCTTGTCAATAATGTCATCTTTGTCAAGTGCCATTAGAATCTCCTTCTCTGTTGCCATCAGCATGAATGCTTCTAAGTTCTCTTGATTGAGAGAGGTTCTCAGGCGATTCTTCACAAGTTTCAGAGTAGAGAAGGTCCTCTCACAGGCCACCTGTGAGACTGATAGTGTGAGGATGAACTTGTAGCCCAAACCAATGATATGATATGCATCTGTGAGCAGATTGTACTGTGACAGGAGTAAATAGCAGCATACCAGGCAGTTTTTACAGGTTGTACAACTTGTGCTCACAAACTCCACACTTTCATCAAGATCCTCTCCAGAGTCATCACTGGTGGTGGCAGCCCTGGTGTTGTACTCCTCTTGTAGTGATTGTTTGAGTCTTTCCCAGTGTTGTGCAAGGCTGGTCAGTTCAGCCTGCAATGCTTCAACAGTGGCACGGTCATCAAATTTCAACAAGCATTTGCTGAGCTCCTTCATGGCTGTGTTTGGAATGCCCTTTTCTCTGATTTCAGGAAAGCGTTTAGGATCCATGCAGGAGACATCTGCACAGAGCACTGCATTTGCTGCATAACGATGGTGGATACTTTCCACAACAGTGTCCAGTATCACATTGTGGATTTTGATTTCATAATTTTTGTCAGCATTAGCAATGAGGTCATCTTCTGCCAATTCACCTGGCCTTCTCTTCTTTTTTTTTGTTCTCTTCTCTGGCAGAGCAGTTTGAGCTTCAGCATCACAGTTCTGCTGTTCTTCCAGAATGCCATTGGCCCACTCAACAAAGTTGTCTGCTGCCTTCTTCACACTCTGAAAGTCTCTTGCATACTTTCTCAGATTATCCTCTGTTCCAGTCACTAGGTGTTGTGCTGTCACAAAATCTATCCCACTTGTTTGCAAATATTTCGAGAGAGGGGATGTGTTCTCAAAGATCCTGAGATAAATCTCAGCTGTGAGAATCGTCTCATACCTTAGCAGAGCATCTTTGTACCCTTGGGCCTTGCTTCGGATACAAGGTTTTATGGTCATGTCCTTTTAAATTTTCTCCATAGTGATGATGACATCTGTGTAGAGTGCCTGGTTGGGCTTTGCAAAGCCTCCGAAGACTTTCTTCAATGCTTCATCTTTAGCCCACCAGCGTGTTTCACCAATGACACCTAGCCGCCTGCGTCTCTTGTCCTCAGTGGTTTCCTCCCATAGGTGCATGCGCTTATAGGAGTCTCGAATTAACACTGCAATGTCGTTCAGGAGACAGAAAAGGGATTCGCTTGCAACAACAACCCGAGTGGTGTCACTCAGCACAAGATTTAGGATGTGTGAGTAACACCAAATGTGGACTTGGTTGGGAGATACTTCTGTAATCAATGCAGAGAAGCCTCTGTATTTTCCCTGCATATTAGCTGCTCCATCTGTTGCATTGCCAATGCAATGTTTGATGTCTATGTCCATCTTTGCGAGTGTCTCTTTTACAAGGTCCACAAAGTACTGTCCAGTTGATGACTCACAGTCAAGGACAGCAATGAGTCTCTCATGGACAACAGTAGTGACATATCGAAGAACTACTGCACATTGGTCTTTGGATGTCAAATCCTGTGTTGTGTCCAGTTGTACAGAGAACATCCCTGCCCTTTTCACTTCAACAGCAATTGTCTGCTGAATCAATGACCTGATGACTTCAATAACTTTATTTACTTTCATTTTGGACATCATTGTTACCAATGACCCTCTTACTTTACTTCCCATCTGTTTTTTACTCTTCTCAATACAATCCTTAACGTGCTCTTGTAGGCAGACATCATATTTGCTCAGCAACAAAATTAGTTCAAGAAAGTTGCCATGGTTGCTGGCGATGTTTTCCAATAAATACGCAGCTTCTTGGCTGTGTCCTCTTTAGCTAAGCCCGCATTTACCGATAACTTTTACTACATTTATGACAAGTTCCATGACCTGCCTCCTCTTTCTGATCTGCTCTCTTTGAATAGACATTTGTTTGTCACTCAAAAGGCTACAAATGTCTGCCCTGCTGGCTCTGAGAAAAAAGGCTTCTGCACTCTCTCTGTGAGTCTTGCTTCTCTCATGCTCCTGTACCCTCTGATGGGCATGTTTTCAATCATGCATCCCTCCTTTGGCAAATGTACTTTCACTGGCAGAGGGTTTTGCAAATGCTAGACATACTGAACAGAACAAGGAGTGAGTTCCCTCATTGTATGTCAGCCATTTTCTGTTGGTGCCATCTTTGGAATTGAATACATTAGGGATGATTCTTTGAGTGGTTTGCTTTGGGTGGTTCTTAAAAAATAAGTCATAGTCCTTGGGCTGAGGGCGGGCAAAATAATCAAATGAATGTTCTGTTTTCTCCCTTTCATTTTCTCCTGTGCTGGACTCTGAACCTGTCTCTCTCTCTCCCTCTTCCTCAACTTCAACGTCTGGTTGCTCTGCAGAATGAGATTGACAAGTATAGCCTGATTCTAAACTTGTATTACATATTATGCAGTCATCAATTGTTTTCTTCCTGATTACACTCTTACTGATAGTTTCATTAATAAATCACCTATTAATCTAAAAGCATACTCTGTGTGCTCTTAAGTGGTACCTGGGAGGTCCTGCTCTGTTTCTGACTGTGTACCAACACTCTCCAGTTCTGCAGGAGCACTTGGGGTACCAGTGCTGCTGCTGGTTCCTTCTCCACCTTTGCAAGGAAAAACCCAAGAGCAGGCCGTGTTTTAAGTTTATTGCACTGCTGTTTACATTCAAACAATGTGTATTGCACACACAAACCAGAAAGACAGGTGTCTGTGAACACAGCCTATAAAGGTTATAGTCATACCCCATAGAGCCTGTATATATTATTATGATAGTCAAACTATCATTTATGGTGCAGAATTACAATAAAGAAAACTGCCACAAAGCTGCAGCCTAATAGATTAAGAGTAAACAAAAAAGCTAGCTGTATTTAATAATGCTTTATTATTTCAGCATGTACAAACTATCCTGTAGTGGCTCAAACATTATGCAACATATTTTTCATTCATGTCTAGGTACTCTGGATTGATTGTCGGGCCGTGTGCCTGTGTCAGTGTGTGTATGTGTTTGTGTGTGGAGGGGGCTGTGTTGTAAACTCTGAAACCACCATAAGAAATAGTAGGATCTCTTCTTTCTTCTAGAAAAAAAGTTTGTTTCTACCCTTTTCCGTTCCTTAGTAATTGGTATTAGCGCGTCTTTCGCTTCGCGATTTAATTCCTTTTATCGCATGTCTTCTTGGTGTAATAAAAACTGATAGCTCATCCTCAAAAAGCACTATAGCTGTCCCAATAATACTTGATAAACGAACATTCCAGGTCGGGGAAGGGGGAAAATCAACAGAACTTGCGGTGGTTTGCGGCCATCCTGAACTAGAGCTCCCGGGTGTTTTCTTTTTAAATGCTCGTGCATTGCCGTAGTGCTGCTGTGGTACGCTAATGTAAATTTGCATAGTCTGCAAATAACCACCTTGTTGGGAGCGTTGAGAGTGAAAAAATCCCACACTTTTGAACACCTCAGTCGTGTTTTTTTTTGCTGTTGGAGCCTCTGTGCTCCCGCTACTACTGCTTGCCGCCGCCATTGTTATGATTAAACGATTGGCGATGATCGTTTTTGACTGACCTTCCCTTCTGGTGAACATGTCACTTATTTTGCAACATTTTGCTCCGTCTGTGGCGAGGGCTTTACGTTTTCTGTCCCTCTCTCTCTCTGCTCCACCTTTCCTCTTTTTCTGACTCTCCATTTCTCTCGACTAATGAAGACAGCGGAGCTAATTGGTTGTTGTGTTACGCCGACAGGTCGCCGAGCGGCGTTAGATGGATCGATTTGATTGGCCCGGGCGTCAGTCAGTCCGGTGACTGTTCAAGTCAGGCCAGGAGGACCATCAGGCCACCGGGAAACGTCCCGGTGCTCCCGACGGCCAATCCGCCACTGCATATATATATATATATATATATATATATATATATATATACACACACGCTGGCAGCAACTTTGAACAAATATAACTAACTAACTATATACACTAAGGGCTGTCATGCCACTGCTGGAAGCAGTTCTTTTTGGAAGTGAAGCACAAAGGGACCTGGCACTTCCTGCAGTACAATTAATCGGTGTCCAGTTCTGGCAACAGCAAGTCACTGTCATCAGAGGAGGACTCGAGAGGGACTACAGTAGCCCCACTGTCGCTAGTAATGATAGCAAATGCCTCCGCAAACGTATAGGTCTTTCTCCTGCCTGCCATTATTTATTTGAAAAGAATAACAAATGGAAAAAAAAGGCAAAAAAATACAAAATAACTAGCTAACTACTAGCTAACTAGGAATGCAAATGTTGTAAGAAGCGTGTTGTAGGGGCGTATGTCTCTATCTAGCCGCAGTGTCTGTGTGCCGCAGTGCCGCAGTGTTAACTTCCAGTCAAACGCGGAAAGATATATTGGGTATGCATTGGTCAATTTGGATGATTGACCCCTCTACCGAACCATCAGAGCCAATAGAGTCGAGGGACAGTCAAATTAAGGGACCCAAATCCATGTAAAAAAACACCGTTCGCCAATCAAAAGTATCACACTGTATGAACGTTTTTTATTTGTTTATTTATTTTGCTCTTCTTTGGCTGCTAGTTCAGTGAGTTGTCGTCATAGAGTGATGAGAGTGATATCATTGGAATCTGTCTCAGCTTTCATATGACATATAGTTTGTGTGGGTGGCATGAAGTAGCGAAATACTGTAGTCCATTTTGCCAGCGGTGTCTTCCTCTTGTGGCTCCAACAAGATGGCAATACAACTCGATTGGTCAACACATTCTTTGAGAAGAGAGTTGCTCCTAAGGAGCTATTTGATCACATAGTGCAACATCACAAGGATTATGAAGAGGATTCTGTTCGGTGTGAAGACGGATTCAACCCACACCTCGATGATTTTGAGTTTGTGTTTTTGCTTTCCATTTTTCATGGGCTTTTTGAGTATTCAGATGTGCTGTTTGGAATACTGCAAAAGAAATCGCTGGATGTACAGTTTTGCCTGGCAAGAGTGGACGTCACACTATTGAGAAGGAGAGAGGGCAATTTGACGAGACCTATGAGGCTACTGTTCGTGAAACCGGCGCACCAATCACACGGAGAGGCGGAGCGCAGGGGGACATTCGCACTAGGTATCAGCAACTTCACGCGCTACGTATCAGCAACTTCCGTGACATTGTGGACAACATCCTTGCCCAGCTACGGAATCGCTTTAAAGACCACGAGAAATTAATATTCCTCTCCCTCCTCGACCCTCAGCAGTTCCAGGCATACAGGGAGAGATTCCCGGATCCAGCCTAACGCAGAGCCACGCAACTCTCTTCGGCCTGCCCGACTTAAAACAGAACAGAGAGTGATGTATGCCATGACCGATTTTGAAGGTAAAGGCCCTGCTGACCTCCTGGCTTACCTTCAGCAGAAAGATCTGTGCGGGAGCATGCGTCAACTTTACGCACTGGCATGTTTGGCGGTGACCATCCCGGTGTCCACTTAGGGTGACCAGATGTCCCGCTTTGTGCGAGACAGTCCCGCATTTCCATGACTTTGAACGCGTCCCGCAAATTGAGACGTTGTCCCGCATTGTTATTGACAGTCAGACTCGATTTTTTTTTTTTTTGGAAATGCGTGATTTATCATCTAGCATTTATCAAATAGCTGCGTGCGGAGACAGCAGGGCTGTCATCAGGGGGAGGGGCAGGTTGTTTGATCATGTCAATGAAACTTGGTCTCGGACGCAGGTTAAGGGCACGCCCACCACCAAGAAGCAATGCAAGGGCGATCCTAGTCAATCGCCTAGGGCGGCAAATGCGTTGAAGGCGCCCTCTGGTCCCGCATTGTCCCGCACAAACGTAGTCTTTGTCCCACTTCTGGTAAATTGGGATCTGGTCACCCTACTTGGCACACCCGGCGATTTCACCTTCTTATCTAAATTTTCCTGTGTATAACCGAGGGGGTCAAATCCCCCGTTCGTCACGTTGCGGGCTTTCTTGGTTCACTGGAGAAGGCGGGGCTACGCATGTCTAGACCTCTTTAGAATAATTAGCATTAGCCTATTGCATACTCCCGAATGTTTTAATTTTTTTATGAATGAAGACACCCGCATGCAATAAGGAGTTCACGTCTGAGTGTAGACTACAAACGCGGTTAACTATGGTCAGGGATGTTCGTTACTGTCTAGACACGGTCCAATAAATAGTGAACTCCATCGCAGCCTCACCGAAGCGCCTACAGTGCTTAATGCAAACAATCGCAACAAAAAGCGCCTGCAGAAGTTCTCCGATACCCACTGGTCTCAGCATGATTCATGTATACTGTAGCCTATGTCTTCTGTCATTGATCAATATGAGGACATTTTAACCACGATGGTTGAATTAAAATCAGAGGGAGACAGCAAGTGCAGCTCGAAAGCGACCTCCACACAAGAGCGATGGAATCATTTGATTTTATTATATGCCTTGTGACGTGGCGATCGGTATATTTCGGCATATGTATCGGTATATGTATTTTTGGATTTTTAAATTGCTGCAATAAATTATGTTATTGTTGACTTCTAACATGTCTCTATCTTTGCTGTTTAAATCTAACAGTAGTCTATGAGTAATATATCGGTAACCACTGTTTTTGGTTGCGAAATTGCGCCAGCTGGGCATTCCGTGGTATTTGATGTGTTTTAATAAAACGCATCCAATACACGGAATGTCCGCTGGTGACGCCACTGAGGCTATAGTAGGCTAACGATGCTCTTAGCATCCTACGAGTACCCCTGGAGTCCTCGTTAGCTACGAGCGTTTTCACAACGTTTGTTACCAACGATGCTTTCGTGAAACGGTGTGAAAACTGTACGATGCTCGTACGACGCACTTCACGATCCACTTAAGCTAATGATGCTTTCGAGGAACGGGGCCCAGAGACGCAAAACAACACCCAAAATCCCAGGAAAAGTGTTATTATTAAATTAGGAAATGCTTTGTTTCTCATATCTTGTGGACTGAGCTTGTGGTAGAAAATAACCGAGTTCTATCACTTCAACTAACTAAGGGAACAAAAGAAATCGAGGGGTCCGGAGCAAGTTTGACAAAAAGACTTTATCGTTAAAAAGGCAACAACAAAGCCGAGTAGTTTGCAAAGCACTGCCGGTTAACAGATCACGGCCTCTTTTTTATCCTCACAAATAAAGCTGTTTCTCATTTGAGATGTCCACCCATGGCCGATCAGTCATAAATCCCTTTAAGCAAGTGGCCGGCAACACTAATCTAAAACACCAGGTTGAGGTCAGCACGCCTTGACCCCATAGCCTCTGGCATCGTGGCGAGTTCTAACTTACGCTCTGACCCCAGACTCCTTGGCGCCGTGTCAAATCTTAGACAAGAATCTAGAGGTGTTTTAGATGCTTTCTACTATTAGATATATAGGCCTAATGATAATCATGGTTTGCCGTAGAATATAATCGTTAATTTCTACAATAAGCTCACATTCGATGATACTTTATCAAGTAATGAGACGTTGCTGTTGACATCCATTTTTGAATTGTTTTAGAAAGCAGGCAGGCCAAGCAGTCAAATTTGGAATGAGGGCGTGCTGGATTAGTTATTTTGCATTTCAAATCTGAGAGCTAATATATAAATCTTGGGCGAAATTTGGGATTGAGACAGACAGAGTTGTAAACCTAGCTAGGGATAAAACTAGTCATTAACCGCTACACAACGGAAACCAAAGGTAAGTGTCTTACATACTGCATGAGCATAATGTTATCAGAGGAGAATGGTACCACTAGAAGCAGCCTACATTCATTCATTATTAATGAAATATCATCAGCAGAATATTTTTGAGATGAATGTTAAACTCAAAGTAAGGGAAGTGTAAGCTGTAAAATTAACGTCCTTTTCTAATATGTAGACATGGATGCAATGGAATGGATACAAACTCTTCTAATCTCAGGTTGGTGTATTTGTGTTTATATTTCCTACAGGTGTAGGTATCAAGAGTGAAATGTTTTTTTCAGAACAATCAATTTCTGCCTTCATGCCATATTTTCTTCATCACATTTGTCTGCTATTTCAGTCATACTTCACAATAACACCAACCAACGGCATCTTTCCCATTGGTTTTTATGAATATGAAAATATTGAACAATAAATCATGTGATTATCCACCATACCAGGACTGTGTATCCCGTCCTTCTGTGCCGACTACCGCCAACACTATTTAATTGAAACTCCCAAATCCTGGTTTGATGCACAGAGCTACTGCAGAGAGAGAGGCAATGAAATGGCCACCATAGACAACTTTGGGGCAATGAAGTCACTGCTGGCCTTAAATGCAGACAGAGCTGATGATTGGTGGATCGGTCTTCATTATGGGGCTCCTGAAGAGTGGCATTGGTCGCTGGCAGACGAAGACTTCTACCAAGAGGGAGAGAGAAATTACCGTAATTTCCAAGAAATGGACAATAGTAGTTTTGTTAGCCACTATCATGGCAAGTGGTACTCTGTTAACCATACAGACCCCTGGTTCATGTGTTATGATGGTAAGGAAAACATACACTCATCAGTAAGGACAATACACTTTCAACAATAATGTATTTATATATTTATAATCTATCTGTTCAAGGTGCTGTAGGTAAGATCTAACTGCAATTTAAGCTACTTTTTGAGTGTTATTTTTCAGCAATGTCGTAGCCATCTGTCAGCAATTAGTGAGAGATGTGTGCTGGGAGAATCTGTTTCTAGTTTACTGCCACTGCCTCTGTATGAGATCATTTCGATTTTAAAATGCTCCCGGGGCATTTCTGACCATTCAGGGTACCTGAATGGTCAATCTTCCCTGATTAGTTAAGGAAATAAATCTTATCCGTCAATCAAAGGTGCGTGAAATGCAGGGAGGGAGCAGAGAGCGACAACAGCACTTTAAAACCCATAAAGTTCATATATTTTAAATTGTAATGTTGTCTTCTATAAAAACAAAGAATGAATGCTTTTTTCAGGTAACAGACCAGCTGGAGACCGATATGTCTTAGTTGGAGAGCCGAAGGCCTGGACCGGTGCGCAGGTGTACTGCAGAAAGCACCACACGGACCTGGTCAGCATCAGGAACCCAGAGGAGGACCAGGTGGTCGCGGAGGCAAGTGGTGGACATAAGGTCTTGATCGGCCTCTTCAAAGATGGGTGGCACTGGTCGGACGGGCGCTACTCCTCCTTCAGACACTGGCAGCAAGATTCATTTGTTGGGCTCTTCCCTCAAAGTTGCGCTGTGATGACTAAAAAAGGTCCTGGAAGATGGAGCCCACGATCATGTGATGACTTGCATCCGTTTCTCTGTACATGTAAGTAACCGTGGAATGTTTTGGAGTTGTGTTAGGCATATGTTATTCGGAAAACAAATTCATTAGATTGACACATATTAATTATTTCTCTATACAGTCATACTTTGTGTGTGTGTGTGTGTGTCAGATACTCGGAAATGGGTTTTCAAGGTGAAGGTGCGTTCAGAGGACATCCAGGACATAAATGACCCTGCTATCTTAAAACAAGTGAGTCTTAACAGCATTTAGGTTGTTTACTGTGGTTGACACATCAGCGTCACAATCTTTTAACACATTCATTCAAAAGTTATCAAGGATTGAATAGGATATGCTACATTAAATTTGCATTGATGAGTGATGGCACCAAAACTCTTACAGAAGATCTATCAATTCGCATGCTTAAATTTGTAAATGTAATCAAAATAATGCAAAGGGTGGGAAAAATGGGGAAAAGTTTTGTTTGGCAGCCAAAATATATAAGGCCAGGCAAGGCAAGGCAACTTTATTTGCATAGCACTTTTCATACACGAGGCAGACTCAAAGCGCTTCACAAAGAAACATTGTCATTCAATAAAATACAATTAAAAATGAGTCAAATAGATAATAAATAATAATAATAAAGGCCAAGGTAAAAAAGCATTTTCAAGTTCAAAATACTTTATTGTCCCCCAATGGGGCAATTTGTTGTGCAGTAGATAGTATACAAATCCAAGTCACACACAATCACACACACACAATAAAAAATACTATATAATCAATAAATAGTAGTCAATAAATCTATAAAAAATAGTAATACACATATACTATATAAATAATATATATATATACAGTGGGGCAAAAAAGTATTTAGTCAGCCTCCAATTGTGCAAGTTCTCCCACTTAAAAAGATGAGAGAGGCCTGTAATTTTCACCATAGGTATACCTCAGCTATGAGAGACAAAATGAAAAAAAAAATCTAGAAAATCACATTGTCTGATTTTTAAAGAATTTATTTGCAAATTATGGTGGAAAATAAGTATTTGGTCACCTACAAACCAGCAAGATTTCTGGCTGTCACAGACCTGTAACTTCTTCTTTAAGAGGCTCCTCTGTCCTCCACTTGTTACCTGTATTAATGGAACCTGTTTGAACTCCTTATCAGTATAAAAGACACCTGTCCACAACCTCAAACAGTCACACTCCAAACTCCAACAAGACCAAAGAGCTGTCAAAGGACACCAGAAACACAATTGTAGACCTGCACCAGGCTGGGAAGTCTAAATCTGCAATAGGTAAGCAGCTTGGTGTGAAGAAATCAACTGTGGGAGCAATTATTAGGAAATGGAATACATACAAGACCACTGATCATCTCCCTCGATCTGGGGCTCCACGCAAGATCTCACCCTGTGGGGTCAAAATGATCACAAGAACGGTGAACAAAAATCCCAGAACCACACGGGGGGACCTAGTGAATGACCTCCAGAGAGCTGGGACCAAAGTAACAAAGGCTACCATCACTAACACACTACGCCGCCAGGGACTCAAATCCTGCAGTGCCAGACGTGTCCCCCTGCTAAAGCCAGTGCATGTCCGGGCCCGTTTGAAGTTTGCTAGAGAGCATTTGGATGATCCAGAACAGGATTGGGAGAATGTCATATGGTCAGATGAAACCAAAATATAACTTTTTGGTAAAAGCTCAACTCGTCGTGTTTGGAGGAGAAAGAATGCTGAGTTACATCCAAAGAACACCATACCTACAGTGAAGCATGGGGGTGGAAACATCATGATTTGGGGTTGTTTTTCTGCCAAGGGACCAGGACGTCTGATCCGTATGACGGAAAGAATGAATGGGGCCATGTATCGTGAGATTTTGAGTGAAAACCTCCTTCCATCAGCAAGGGCACTGAAGATGAAACGTGGCTGGGTCTTTCAGCATGACAATGACCCCAAACACACCGCCCGGGCAACGAAGGAGTGGCTTCGTAAGAAGCATTTCAAGGTCCTGGAGTGGCCTAGCCAGTCTCCAGATCTCAACCCCATAGAAAATCTTTGGAGGGAGTTGAAAGTCTGTGTGGCCCAAAAACATCACTACTCTAGAGGAGATCTGCATGGAGGAATGGGCCAAAATACCAGCAGCAGTGTGTGAAAACCTTGTAAAGACTTACAGAAAACGTTGTGTGATTTTCTAGATTTTTTTTTTTCATTTTGTCTCTCATAGCTGAGGTATACCTATGGTGAAAATTACAGGCCTCTCTCATCTTTTTAAGTGGGAGAACTTGCACAATTGGAGGCTGACTAAATACTTTTTTGCCCCACTGTATATATATATATATATATATATATATATATATATATATATATATAGAAAGGCAGAGGCTCAGCATATCCAAAAGTGTAAGTTGTGGGGGGGAAGCTGTTATCTACGGTTCTTTATAGAATTTAGAACAAAATAGTGTTTATATCTTGTTGGTTTTGAGTTGTGGGAGTTAAAAGCGTGATCCGGATGGCAACATCTGAAATTCAGCGTCTAAGGGTTGAGAACTATTTGACAGGATAGATTCAACCCTTTTTAGCATCTGCTTCTGATAAAGTTCCTCCAGGCCTTTCTGCTTAGAACCTGTGATACCGCTGCTCACCTTAATTAACTTGGAAAGGGAGTTTTTTTGTTTTACAGTGATAGACCCATACCAGCAGATTAAGGAGAACGTGACAACTGACTCAACAAAGGACCTATAGCAAAGGGTCTTCAGGGTCTTGTCCACATTAAACTTGGCCAGCTTCCTAAGGCAATACAGGCGCTGCTGGCCTTTCTTGCAAAGCAAGCTGGTATTTTGCTCAAAACACAACTTGTCATCAATAATGGATCCTAAATATTTGTACTTTAACAACCTCTATTTCCTGACCATTTATACTAGTTTTTAGCTTGTTAATGACATTACGCTTAAAGCCAATACACATGTCCTTAGTCTTTGAGGCATTGAGTTCAAGAGAGGCATCCTGACACCATGTTGCAAAGTGGTCGATTATCGGACCGTGTGAAGTTTCCTCATTGTTCAGTAAGCTGACAATAACTGTATCATCAGCAAACTTCACAATGTGTCGGTCATCAGTCACAGAGCGACAGTCATTGGTGTGCAGAATGTAGAGGAGGGGGGAGAGAACTCACCCCTGCGGAGAGCCAGTTGATGTGAGGGCCAAGTCAGAAAGGTGACCATTTACTCTAACTCGCTGGGATCTATTTGTGAGGAAGTCCAATATCCAGCCCACAATGTTGGCCTCCAATTTGAACTGATGCACCAGCTTTTCAACCAGCAGGAGGGGCTGAATGGTGTTAAAGGCTGATGAGAAGTCCACAAACAGTAGGCTAGCATGATTTATGTTGCCCTCAAGGTTTTTGAGGATGAGGTTAAGTACTGTTACAGTTGCATCCTGGACCCCTCTGTTGAGTCTGTATGCAAACTGTAGTGGGTCGAGGAGGCTGTTTGTCCTAAATGACAGTTCTCTTTTGATCAGCTTTTCAAAGGTCTTCATCACAAGTGACGTAAGGGCTATGGGTCTGTAATCATCAATGCCGTGAAAAACAGCCACCCCATCAAGTCTTGGGGTGGCTGTTCTTTGCAACAGGGACTATAGTTGACTGTTTCCATAAGTCAGGGACCTTCTGTTGACACGTAGATTGATTAAAAATATAATAAAAGATGGGGCCTAGCTGTTCTGCACAACAAGAAAGGACATGGCTACCAATGTTGTCCGGGCCCGGCCTTGTTTTGGCTTTGCAATGTTTAAAAGTGTTCACAGCACTTTGTGTTGATTGGGAAAGGGACAGTAAAGACTGGTTTTGGGCAATAATTTCGTTGCTAAAATCATGTTTGTCAAATCTTGGGCCAGGGATATGTCTGAGGTATAGCCTTATAGTGCCACCCTTTTCTTAGTTTTGTCATTTAGACCCACCATTGTTTTAATACTGTCCCATGCTGAGCCTAAGAGGTTATTGCTCAGTTTGTGTTCCACTTTGAGTTTATATTCCCATTTAGCCTTTTTGATTTCACGTTTAATCTCCTTTTGGATACAGTGTAATTCCTGAAGGCTATTTTGTCTGAATGCTAGCTTTTTTATTTTTTAATAAGTCTTTAAGTTGTTTTCGCACCCATGGCTTGTTATTGGGGTATATTTTGACAACTTTTTGGGGAATTACAGTGTCCTCACAATATGCGATCCATGAGCTGACCACTTCAGTCAGTTCATCTATGTCCTGTGAGGATAGGACAAACTCCTCCCACAAGGTACAGTCCAAGCAGCCTTGCAGCGCCAGCGTAGCCTCCTCAGACCAGACCTTCACTTGCCTGGTAACCACTTTCCCCCTCAGCAGGCAATTGCGATATGCTGGTATAAGATGCACGCAGTTGTGAATTTTTCCAAAGAACAGTGATTTAAGTCACCTAAAATTAGGTTTGGGGCATCGGGGGACACTGCTTGTAGTTTCTGAACAGTGCTATGGATGAATTCTAGGGCAGTGCTTTCGTTCGCCTTCGGGTGAATGTAAACAACAGTAACGAAAATCTGCGGGAATACCCTGGGTAGATAGAAGGGCCACATGGAGACTGAGAGCAGTTCAATGTCTGTTGTACACAGCTTTTCTCTCACTAGTGTTGTTTTGCACCAGTGCTCATTTATGTACAGGCACACCCCGCCCCCTCGCGACTTGCCAGTGGTCGCTGCAACCCGATCCATGCGTAGAGGCGCACCGACACATTCCAATGAAATGCCAGCGTCTGTGTCAGCTTCTCCCAGCCATGTTTCTGTCAGGGCCAGGATACAGGCTTCTTTTAATTCATGTAGGTATCGGACATGGGCTTGCAATTCATCAGACTTGTTTCGGAGGGACTGCATGTTAGCAAGGATGATAGAGGGCAAAGGAACGCACGACAGATGCTGCCTCGCTCGCGTAATCCACCTCTCCTACCCCGCTTCCTTGTTCTCCGACGAGGTGCGGTCATAAAGCTCCGGTTCCTTCCATACTGCCATTTGATGTCAGCGATGATTGGGAAGAAAGAAAGAACTCTAAGCCACCTCCAGAAGATCTGGAGGTGGCTTAGAGTTCGCTGGTTGATCGAACTTTAAGAGATCGTCCCGGCTGTATAAAATCTGAGACTGGGAGGTGCCGTGCCAGGCTTCTGCCAGATGAAAGTTTCCCCACACCACCAGCAGTATACATCCAACAGTCGATTTCATTGTAACTGATCAGAAAAAACGGTCGCTGCAGGGCTAATCATGCGTGAAAGTTGCGGATATGCGTTAAACAACTGCGATCAGATATGAGAGAGCACTCGGCGAACTTTAACGAGTTATACAAACAGACAAACAAACCTCCACACTACTATCCTGCCAGTCGCTGCGTGCGCATGTGCCCGATGTTCCAAATCCATCCAAATTTAAGATCAGATCAACAGTCTCTCTGGTACCCACGTCGGGACTCCAACCCAACCTAACGGAACTTCGTCCTTTTTCTGGGACTCCAACCCGACCTAAAGGAACGTGTTTTTTTATCTGGGACTCGGTCCTTTCTCTGGGACTCCAACCCAGATTTTGGGACTCCAACCCGGATTCTAGGACTCTTACCCAGACAGAACTCGGGACTCAAACCCTTATCCTTTCAACAGTCTCTCTGGTATCAGATCAAGTATCTCTCTGGTAAAAATAGAAAATAAAGGCAAAGTCAAAAAAGCATTTTAGAAAATGCAATGTATTTAAGATTTAGCAGAAAGCTAAAGCAAACGAAAAAGTCTTCAGTCTTGTTCTAAAAGTGGTCAGAGTTGGGGCAAGTCTTAAATCCTCAGGGAGTTTATTCCAGCTTTTTGTTGAATAGTAACTAAATCCTGCTTTCCCATGTTTCGTGTTTACTCTGGGAATAATTAACAGATTGGTCTCAGAAGATCTTAGTGGTCTAGAAGGCCTATGTAGTGGAAGCATATCAGTTAAATATTTTGGCCCTAAACCATGTAGGGATTTATAGGTTAGCAACATGATTTTAATCATGTTGCTAACCTATAAATAAATGCAATCCAATGCATGCAATGCAAAAATCCAATGCAATGATTTAAGTTAAATTAAATTGTTTGGTCTTTGTTAAAACTCTAGCAGTAGCATTCTGAACAAGGTGAAGTTTCTTTAGAGTTGTTGGGAGACCTGTAAGGAGTCCATTGCAGCAATCAAGCTTACAAGTGATAAAGGAATGTACACGTTTTTGTAAGTCTTCGGTGGACATGAGCCCCCTAGTCTTTAGTCTACGTTTTTGTTTTTTTTTTACGTTTTTTTAAGGTGATAACAGGCAGATTTTGTAACTGATTTGATGTGACTTTCAGAATGTAAATCTGAATCCATGATAACCTACATTTCTGGCTTTGATTGAGGTTTTCAGGGACCATACCGTTTTAGCACCAAATACAATTATCTCGGTTTTGTCCTCCTTTAGTTGAAGGAGATTTCAGCACATCCAGTCTTTGACTTGCTCAATGCACTGGCACAGCAGATCTATGGGCCGATAGTCATTTGGTGATAGCGATACATAGATTTGCGCGTCATCAGCATAGCAATGATGGTCAATATTGTTATTTTGCATTATTTGTTCTAGTGGGAGCATGTAGATGTTGAATAAAGAGGGTCCTAAAATTGAACCTTGTGGGACTCCACATGTCAGGTTGGTTGATTCTGATACAAAAGTATTGTATGGTCTACAGTGTCGAATGCAGCACTGAGGTCTAGTATCATTAGTATTGAGGTTTTGTCAGAGTCTGTGTTAAGACGGATGTCGTTTACAACTTTAATAAGGGCGTTCTCGGTGTTGTGAGGGGGCGAAATCCTGATTGGAAGGTGTCATAGCAACCAGTTGATGCCAGGAAGTGATTAATTTGCTGGAGGACAACTTTCTCAATGATTTTACTTATGAAGGGTAGATTTGTTATCGGTCTGTAGTTGTTAATAATAGAGGCATCTAGGAAATTGTCTGATTGGAGAGAGTTGTTTACTATTTGCAATATGTATATTGCTAGGCAGTCAAAAACATTCTCAAAGGGGTTGGTAGGTAAAGTATCAAGGCAACAGGTGGATGGCTTTAGGTGTGTCACTGTTTCCACAAGAGTTTTAGAGTCTAAGACATTACATTTTTGTTTGAAGTAGAGATATTAATGACGTGTCTGATGCCTTCAATTTTATCAGTATAAAATGCTGCAAACTCATTGCCTTTCTGCGTGGAATGGAGATCAGGTGAAATTTATTTTGGGGGGTTGGTCAGTCTGTCAACATTTGCAAATAGGGCTTTTTCCATTATTAGTACTGGTTTTAATGATATTGGAGAAAAATGTTTCTCTAGCACTTTTTAACTCTAAATTGCTCTCTTTATAGATGTCATGGTGAATATGAAGTTTTTTTTACGGCACCTTATTATAAAGTGTTACCAAAGCAGCTTTTTTCCAGGGTACCTTTTGCTTTCCAGAAATCGTTTTAACCTTACAAGGTGCAATGACATCTATGACTTTCAAAATTTTCAAACTAAAGTTTTCTACAAGATCATCAGCAGAACATGGGTTGAGAGGTGGTAGCAAGGAGATGGCCGTTTTAAAAAGTACATTAGAATTTTCATTGATATACCGTTTTTTGACAGTATTTGATTTTGTCTGTATGTCGGCAATAAAATATATGTTAAAGAAAACACAGAAGTGGTCCAACAGTGAAGGATCAGTCAAAGAGAGATCAGAAACATTGAGGCCCTTTGTGATAACCAGGTCTCGAGTGTGGCCCTTACAATGAGTAGCCTCTTTCACATGTTGAGACGGATGAAATGTAAAAAAAAAAAAAAAAAAGTAATTCCTATCTTAATATGACTAATGACAACTGGACACACTGAGAGACCTTCTAAATATGTCTAAATAACTAACGTAAGGCCACCTGGTCTGACCGCTGTCAATCGTAATTTCTAGTGTTTCCCTACAGTGGTTTGGGGGGTGGGGGGGCGGTGATGTGGCACTATCCATTTGGATACTGTGGCGATACCTGGGGTTTATGTGCGGTATTTTTGTTTGTGTTTTTTGTCAATGTTTCCCGTCTACCCTGGGTCTTAGTTTTTGTCTCAGGTTTCCCCGCTGACAAGCAGCTCATTGCTGCTTTTTTGGGGCTCTTCCCTGTTTCATATCCTGATTCCAAATGAGATGTAAAATGATATAAGTATGATTGCAAGATATGAATAAAAACACATCGTATCGTATCGTATGAAAATTCTATGAAAAAGTCACCGGTTATAACTAGACAATCAAAGTCTGTGGAGATGCTAGACAATAATTCTGTAAAGTATGTGGGTATGTGGGTGGCCTGTAAATAATTAATAGGAGAACTCTGGGGGAGCATTTCAATACAGCACAAAGGTATTCGAATGATGGAAAATCTCCAAATAACATCTGTTTCCCCTGAAATACATTTTTAAATATAGCAGTCACCCCTCCACCTCTTTTTCCAGATCTACATACATCAAACAAGTTATAGTTTGGAGGAACTGTCTATTAGAACTGTTCCACTGTTATTTTGTTCCAGCCATCTTTCAGTTAAATACATAAAATCCAATTTATAATTGGTAATAAAATCATTAACTAAAAATGATTTGTTATTAAGAGTCCTAACATTAAGTAGCCCCATCCTGATGGTATTGTTGATAGGATTTAAGGTTGTTTTTGGAGGGAATAGGTATGAGATTTGTGAGGTTAGCATTGTGTCATGTTTTGACGTAGGCAACCTTGGGTTCAGCAGATTATGTGAAACTTCCTTTATATATATCCTTTGAACCCTTTTTTGTCTCAGTAATACTCAGGACTACTATCAGTACAGGGGGGGTTGGGCTGGGGCCCCCTCCGCTTGGGTGTTATCAGCCTGTGGCCATGACGTGGCGACACTATCATTGACACAGAGGCAAGTTTGATGCCAACATATTCCAGTTTCTTAAATTCATCTGGAAAATTACAAAGGGAGGAGAAAGTGGAGCTGGAGTTGTTGTTGTGGCTATGGGAGAGATTAGGCTGGAGGTCATTGTCGATGGGGGAGTGCAGAGGAGGGGGGTGGCCATTCCTCGCCAAGCCAGCATCAGCGATGGGGGAAGGCACGGTGTCGATGGCGTCGGGGGGGCTGTTGTCTCTCTTCAAGGTCTGTGGTCTGTCTGCTATCTGTGTGTCAGTTAGTGGCAGAGCAGATGTGTGGGGGAGGCTGTAGTCTCGTTTCTTCTCAACCTGTGCTCTGACTGTGGCCTGTGTGTCAGACCATGGCAGGGAAGATTTGTGGGAGAGTGAGAAGAGAAGATTGTCCTTTAACAGTTTTGAGCCTAACCTGTTTGAGTGTAGACCATCTGCTCTGAAAAGATAGTTGCGCCCCAGAATAAGTTGAAATTGTCAATAAAGCCCCTTCCTCTTTCATTGCAGACTCTAGAAAGCCATGTATTCAGTGCAAGTAGACGACTGAATGTGTTAATTCCCCTGTCAACTGCTGGTATGGGTCCACTGATGAATGACTTAATGTGTATTTTGTTCATTGTGTCCAATATATTAGTGAAATCCTTCTCCAGAAGTTCAGACTTTTCTCTTTGAAT
Source organism: Pollachius pollachius (assembly GCF_949987615.1). Lineage (NCBI taxonomy): Eukaryota > Metazoa > Chordata > Actinopteri > Gadiformes > Gadidae > Pollachius > Pollachius pollachius. The sequence goes on along the minus strand of NC_136937.1, from coordinate 29,113,660 downwards.
ATCATTAAGTCCTGCATGCACAATCACCTGTGAGATTTTAGGGTTTTCAATATAATTGTGGCTAGTTTCTGGTTGATATCACTAACCATCACATCTGGGGAGTAGCAAGTTTTGATCTTCTCACAGGTTATATCCTTTATGGTTGAGTCTCCTACAATCAGAGTGTCTGGATCATCTGCTTTCTGTGAGATGGGCCCTTGTTGGCTTGAGGTGGCCGTCCGTCCGGATGCATCTCGGGGCTCAGGGGTGCACGGGTGGCGGACGCATGCACAGCTCGCCTCTCTGGCGACGGGTTCATGGTCGGTCTCTGTCCACACCGTTTGTCCGGACGCATCTCGGGGCACAGGGGTGCATGGGCGGCAGACGCGGTCGTGGACTCTTGAAGTGGCAGGAACTGGTTCTTCAGCGGCAGGGTTACTTCAGTGACGGGCTGGCGGGCTGTCTGTCGCAGTTCAGTGCAGTCTGTGCATTTCCCAGTCTCTGTGCCTGAGACATCCGAGTACAGAGGCATGTTGGTGATAGAAGAATTCCAAGGCTTTTGCTGCGGTCTGATCGGGGAGTCATAAAAAGTGCCAAAACGCATTGTTGAATCGAGTGATGGAGGTCGACGGAAACAAACTATATATTGTTAAGTATTATAATTAGGAAATAAAATAAAATAAAGTAGATCTGAACGATGAAAGTAGTTTTTGCCGCTGCCTAGGGGAGCTTCGGGAACTATGACTTCTCTCTCTGCTGCCGCTTATCTCTCTATAAACAAAATATGTTATTTGTGAAATAAAGTAAATACATATTTAAGGTTTTCCCATTGATATAATGCCAAATGTAGTGTAGTAAATTATGGGGAAGTACATGGCCATTGTAATACTGTGATGTGTTTTAGCTTTGGTATATCACCAAAAACAAGCCATACCAGAATATTCGAAAAAGGAATCGTTCAATATTGCATTGCTTTTCCTAATGTCTATGATAAGTCATATAGTTAAACATAAGGTCCAAGAATCATAGCCAATCAGATAAAATTTATATCTAAGAGGAAGTAAGAAACTTAAAAATGTATTCATATATTTCTTTTTAAACTGCATATTCATTACACAATGCAATGTATACTGGTAACAACGGTCCCTACGTCGCCGACCATTCAAGGAGATTGTGTATACCTTGTCCATGGTTCAGACCTTAAACATGTGTGTGCGTACTCATCTCAAGCAGGATCTGTCATAAACTGTCCAGTTGAGAGTATTTTTTTCAATTGGAAATTATATAAACTATCATTATTCATAAATGGTATTGCCTGCCCTAGAGCAAACAACTTTTGGTTTTGTTTTCAGACCCAACAGTTGCTGAACGAAGGAACTTTGAGCAACTACTATACTAAGATGGCGTGGAAAACCAATTCTGATGGACAGGTCTTCACCAAGGAGCAGTTTCAGGACCAAGAGCAAGAGCAAGACTTGTGTGATACTGTATAGTCTCACAAATCAGCAGATTCATTTCTAAAGTCTGTCTGCAGATCTTCCCATAGACAGAAAATTGATAAATGTCACATTTCTAGAGTTACGTTTGCGTTACGTTAGTTACATTCCCCTTTTATCTATGCCAGTGGTTCTCAAACCTTTTACCATGAGTACCATATTAGAAATTATTTGGCTCTCCAAGTACCACCAGAATTAAAATAAAGTAGCGTAGGCCTATAGCTACATTTAATTGACACAGAAGGCATTAATATTAATAATATGATTTATTATTCACATAACTTTATTTGACTGAAGCAACCAACTGTCTTGGTTGCAAATGGGGATATCATCTGGCATATAACACAATCTAGTGAGGTTATTAACAAGTGTACTGCATTAAAACATTCACAGCACTGAATATTAATTTTAAAAACTGCAGTCAACCAATCATGTGATGTCAATTGTACTGCATCAAAACATTCAAAGAATTTACCATGCATATTCAAATAATGGAGTCAAGTGTATTATAGAAAAACAACGGAAATATTTAATCTTCGGTATTAAAAATACTACAGTAAGCGCCATAACGTCAGAATATAAACTATGTTTAGGTTTGAAGGAGTATGTACTCAGGCACACATTCAAAATAAGAACACAAACATATTCTAAACCTGTGATGGCTGTTGCATCAGCTCAAGCATCATGTGCCGCCATGCGGGCGAAATATGAAAAGTACCCAGAATATGTATAACAAAGGAACATTTGTTGAGAAACACTCGACAGCATTCAAAGGCAATGTACCCATAAGAATAATAATAAAAATTAATTGGTAATGGCAACCCTGGGCCTATCATTCTTAGTGAGAGGGGTGTGCGTGTTGCGTTATTTAGAAAAGGTACTCGAATCAGGATCGCTTTTAACTCACTTTATTTGGCCTAGTTTCGGTATGGTAACTATGACGCAAAAGGAGGGGAATCGTAGCCTATATTCAAGCACGGAGCGACGCTTTGCAGATCGTCCGAGGTTGCCCTGCCTCTAGAGAATCTCTCCCCTCATCGGGGTCCTGCTCTGTTTAGATATGGAGTAGGCGTGGCCTACGTGCTCTGACTGATTATGGTTTTGAGAGCCCGCCTTCGGCTTCCTCATATGTGTGATGATGCTGCCATCTTTTGGCCATGAGCAGTTATCACAGCCTCTATGTTTGGTCCTGCTCCCTTGTGGCTATGTGCGGATATTACAGCTTACGTGCTTATTTGCGTGACATGCGTGGCTCTGTGAACAGAGTTCTGTGATGTCTGGGTCGATTGAGGTTAGCTTTAGCCTCAGACTTGGTTCAGCATCCAACCTGCTTCTATATTTAGTCTTAATGAAGGCGAGGAAAGAGAAGCTCGCACAAATACGTGGTTGCAAATGGAATGAGAATGAATGATGAATGATGTTTTTTATTTCCGTGTCATGCCACACAAGTGGCCCATCCCACATAGGATTACAGGACACCGATATAACTACACAAAGCGTGTAGTACATACAAAATCAAAATACACTATACGGGTCATTCCTACTATTCAGTGCCATTTCAGTCTGGTAACTTTCTATCAAAAACTTTAAAATGTTCCATGATTTTATCTTATCATCTGAAGGAGGGCATGTTAAATTATAAGAAAAATATATTGGTCCAGCTCAGGATATTATATTTAAATAATTTTGACCAAATTCTTCACACCTAACATAGGCCAAATGTCCACCCTGTTACGGGACATTCTCATTTCTATTAAGAAATTATTTGAATTCGCAGCTGTTATAAAATTTACATTTTCTTAGAGATATAATGTCCCTTATTTAACCCTGCAAATGTATTTTAACAAAAACTCATAAACAAGCATTATCTTGAGAAAAGACATGTGTTATTTTAGGACACAATGTAATTTCAACACATTTCTTTTAGTATAAAAAGGAATTTTAATGGGATTTGGCCCATTTTTTTAGTAATTTAATTTAGTCAATTTACTCCCTTTAAGCAACCACAAAGATATACATATTTTTTGATGATTTCATTTAATTATTATCAATAAACACACAGGTAACAGGGTGGACAGAAGAGTAACAGGGTGTACAGGACGTAACAGGGTGGACATCACAATATATATTTCATGAAAGAAAGGCAGTTAATTTACCTTAGAACATTCACATAAACATTGATAATGTAAAAATCATCTTCACTAACAACCCATTAATGAGGATAACTGCCCCAAACCTATATAGCAAATCAGCAACAGCAAAATAACACGCCCCCCCCCCCCCCACACAAACACACACACACACACACACACACACACACACACACACACACACACACACACACACACACACACACACACACTTCAACCATCAAATGTACTGCACACCCAAAAGAAACATCAGGAACATTTTTCAGTCTTTGACCTCACAGTTGTTTTGGCAACAGCAAACTATTTATCAGACCAGCAACCCAGGTTTTCTAGGAACTTCCACACTTCCTTCTCCAGCTGGACACACCTCTTATTCAAAGGTTGTGGCTCTTTCATCAGGCACACAATCTGGTCATCTCTGTACCAGCTAATGTCCTCTCGTGGACCTGGCCAGTAGAACTTGTTGATCCCATTCTTATGCATGCATTTTACTCTTACGCCTTCTTCAACTTCCAGGATGATTCCTGGGTAGGGTTCACCATCATATTTGACAATGCACCACTGCCCAATGTTTTCTTTCATGATGGCCTCAGGCCGTGAAGGCTCTTCAGTGCACTGCAGGCTTGCCTCTTCTCCCAGGCTCACCTCCTTTATCCCATAGCAGGCACAATCCAGTACACCTTTGTCTGCCTGACAAAGGCAAGTTATGTCCCGGTATTTAATTGTCCCTGGAGAGAAACTGATGACTTGGTGGATTTTCATTGTTCCTTTGACAGGAACAAGTGGGGGCGCTTCCATCATTTCCTGCACTTTCCTCTCAACATCTCCTTCTCCCACAAAAAAAAGTTCCACCGAAGTGCCCACGCTCCTCAACTGGTGGAGCATAGCCTCTGCGTTGGGGATATCTCCTCCATGGCGGACGATTTGGTCAGCTGATCTTTTAAGGGTACCCCCGACACCATCTGGAGCTCCCTTTCCATGGCTGGCCTCAAAAAAGTTCCAGCTGATATCTTTAAAGCCTTTCTTGAAAGGCTCTTTTGAGATTAGGTAAAAGTTTCCCTTCTGTTTGTATTGTGTAGCTGGGCCGTCACTGAAGACATGAAGGCAATTAATCAGAGGGTATCTCTCCCTCATCATGTCTAACACAGGGTCGAGGTGGGCCCAGATAGCTGGGGGATCGTGCCGCCTAGAAGGCGAGATGGAGCAGAACGTCACTGGGGACTGCTCAGCTGCAGTGTACAGCACTCCTGTATGTAGGGTTGCTTGCTGATGTGACCCTCCAAAATGGACCGATTGAATTTCTTGAGAATACTTACAGGAGTAGTTCTCACTGAAATCTATATGTAGTAGTCATTCGTTGTTCCTCAAGTTTTCTCTGAGCTGTCTGTAGGCCCCGTACTGCCACCTGATATTAAAGATGTGTCGCCTAAATCTAAACAGCCTGTCATGAAATTCACTTACAAGTTCAGCCTCTGTTGTCATCACATTTTTCTTCACAGTGATTGTTGACCTTTTCTGGACTTGTAGGAGGAGTGTTCATTGACTGAAATGTCGTCCTGGCTCTGTCATTTTTCCTCAGCTTTCTCTTTTTTTCTCGCCATTTCTTTCTTACTGCTCTCTTCTCTCTTTCGCTTAGGTCTGACACTTTCTTTTTTCTCCCTTCATCAATGTCCTTTCTCCACCTCTCCTTCTCTTTATTGAGGTATTGCTGCCGTCTTTCATGGTCTACATCCCAACGAGCCCTGTAGCGCCGTTGCTTTTCTGCGGCAGACAACGGCGCCATTCCCTGATAATTACATGCAAACCATTTTTAAAAAATCGTATGGAATCTTATGGAAGTATGGAACAAAAAAGGCATAATAATGTATAAAAAATCCAATACAAACTGGAAACACTTATTCATCTAGCCCTCTTACATCCAGCCTTTTACTATGTGTCCCAAAAAAGGATCAGTTTCCACTATTTATAAGCATAACAGGGTGGACATGTTATGCTTTACCACATCAGTCAAGCTTTCTAAAACATTGAAAAAAAGGTTGATTAAAGAGTGATACTTACTCTGCTTCTTGTAGATGATTTCTCTCCAAAAAGTAATGTTACTTGTTGAGTCATGTGACTAGAGGGATAGTCGGAGGGGGGTGTTCAGGGGGACTTGCATCAGAGTAACAGGGGGGACAGTCGATTCAGGGATGCAACATATTTTAAATACTTAAAGTCTTAAAAATGTTTTAATCACAAAAAATAACATTTGGTAAGGAATATTATAACCAAAGCTATACAACAATAATGACAAATGTAGAATTTCTTTGATTTTTATTACTTATATTTGTAACTGAAGTTGAGCAAACACGATTGGGGACATGGCAGTTTAGTTGTTTGTGCTAAAGTTGGAGGAATTATTTTAAATGCAATTAATCCTGGGGACATACTGTTGTGTTCTACGGTAGAGGGGGGTTAACTATATAAGATGAGCTTTTAAAAATAAGTATTGGCCAATTTTTACAAAAAATATACCATATTAGGCTATGGGGACTCAAATGGCACCGAATACTAGGAATGACCCATACAATACATTTCATCCAGCACCGAATAAACACACTAAATATAAAGAGACATATTCCTCTTAGCCCACGCCTTTTCAATAAAGTCAGCAATCCAAAAAGTTCTATATTGGAACAGCGAAGCGTACATATCTGCATCACAAATATAATGAACTTCTTTTACATTGGCTTTCTTGAATAAACTTAATCGCAAATCATGATAAAACAGACAATACAAAATAAAATGAATTTCATTTTCAATTTCATCGAGCTCACAAAAATGACACAGCCTATTCTTCTCACAAAGTGCACGGCCTTGTCCTAGAGCGCTGGATATTTGCTGCGTCACTGCATCCAAAAACCCAGCAATATCTGGCCTCAAAAGGCAGACTTCAATGTCTCATCACAGGACAGTTCAATTAAAAGTTCCTGCTCAAGAAACGAAAAGTTTCCTCCAGGACGTCAGAAGCCTTAATGAGAAACGGATCTCGCATCCAGGTATTACCCTGCACAATCGCAGGGAAATATTCAACTAAATATTCAGCGAGTTCAGGTGCTTAGCAATGTTGTCCCTGACTTGATCAGCGAGCCTGAAGTCATTGTCAGAGAAAAAAGTCTCCAGATTAGGGAACGCTGACACATCACCAGTCATTATTTTTATTTTGAATAATTCCAGCTTTTTCAGCATTGCACTGATTTTGTCCTGGACATCAAAGGCACTGGTAGAGAGTCCCTGCAGTCCCAAATTCAGCTCATTCAAACGGGAAAAAATGTCTGACAAGTAGGCGAGCTGACTGAGCCGCACAGTATCATCAAAAACATCTGATGCCGGGAAGTTTTTCTCCTGTAAGAACCCTTGGACCTCTCTGTGCAATTCGAAAAGCCTGGACAGCACCTTCCCACTTGAGAGCCATATTACTTCTGTATGCAACAGAAGTTGGTCATGCTCGCTGCTCATCTTAACACAGAGAACATGGAATAGGCAAGCTTGCATTGGTCTGGCTTTGAGGAAATTTACAGTTTTTACAGATGTGTCTAAACAGCTTTAAATTCTACTGGCATTTTCTTCACTAGGAGAGCTTCCCGATGGATGCCGCAGTGAGTCCATTGTACATCAGGTGCCACCTTGCGGATTCGGGCTGCCACTCCGCTGTGGCGACCTGTCATGGCCCTTGCGCCGTCTGTGCAGACTCCAACACACTTTTTCCAGTCTAGCCCAGTCTCTTGGAAAAAGGCATTCACAAGCTGAAAGATGTGTTCTGCTGTAGTTCTTGCCTGAAGTGACTGACTTTCCAAGCTCAGAACGGGCTTTAGGAACATAAAGCACGGGGATGTCAGTGGTGCGGGTCTGAAAAAGCCCATATGAATTTTGCAGCATTAGAGTGAAATAATGGAGAAGCTTCCCGGACAGGGCTTTATAAATAAAAATGTGCCAATGTGCATCATGTCTTTCTTTAAGAGAGGGCCACCGAACCTTTCCATATAAAACACAATGGTGTGGGTCATAAACATTTCCTGTGATTAACCTTAAAGCAGCGTGAAAAACCGAGTCCAGGGGTTTGAGACATGATTGTGATGCATGCCGGTAAACCACATCACCGTAATCAAGGACAGACATGAAAACTGCCTCAATAATCCTTTTCCTACTAATTAAAGAGACGGTGGTTTTGTTTGTATAAAAATAGCTAATTATTGCTGCCGCAGCCGGCAGTCGATTTTTTATGTGAAAATTAAAAGTGAGTTTATCATCTATCCAGACACCGAGAAATTAATATTCTGTGACTCTTTCAATTCAAAATCCTTTCTTTGTAAAAAATACTGTAATCATTGCAATTTGTAGTTTTTGCTCTGGAGAAACACATATCCTTTGTTTAGTCTGTATTAAGAACAAGCCTGAGGTCCACTAGACAGTGCTGCAGGGTGTTAAAGAGCTCTGTAGGTTCTGAATAGATTGGTCGACTGAATCTGAAATGCAATACAGTACTGTGTAATCAGCATACAGATGGGCGTGGCAGTTTTGTAACGATGAAAAAATGTTTTTAATATAAATTGTGAATTGAACCGTACTCAAGATTGAGCCCTGCGGGACACCATTTGTAACTGTTAAAAACTCAGATTGGTAGCTTCCCAGTTTAACTGATTGCTGTCTATCAAACAGATAATCGCTAAACCAGCTACATTCAGAATGATCAAAACCAATGTCATGCAGCCTCTATAAACAAGCATGCACCCCTTAAAAAACAAAGGGTGAAAAATAGATCAAACCCCTGTTTTACAATTGAACTGTCCCGACTTATTTTCCGAGAGAAATAAAGCCTGGTCTCTAGCTAGAGGCTCTGGAGAAAATTTTGTTAACACTTTACAATAAAGTACGCAAAATCGTGGGTAGTTGAGGAACGAATGAGTAACAAATGATGAACGACCAGGGCCCTAACTGGGGCCCTAAGTGACAGTTATTCAGTAACTACTGAGGAGTTACTGGTAAACTGACTAGGGGACTATTGTTTTCGTTACTGAGTAACGAATGATGAATGACTGGGGCCCTTACTGGGGCCCTAAATGGGGCCCTAAGTGACACTTATTCAGTAACTACTGAGGAGTTACTGGTAAGCAGACTAGGGGACTACTGTATTTGTTGCTGAGTAACGAATGATGAACAAACAGAGCCCTAACTGGGGCCCTGTTAGGGCCCTGTTCACACAAAAAAATCAATAAAAATACATCTTGTCATTCTTATCGTTGTGGTAGCTGTCTGGGTGTTATATGCAAGAAATTCAACGTGACAGAGTTTCTCCTTATTGATAATAATTTATCACGGGAATGGTGAAGCAGGGGAAGTCAAGGTTGCATATCAGAATCAAAGTAAAGCTTTTCAATAAGGGGACATTCCGCTTATTCCACAGTTACCAACAACGATTAGACATTATGTGCTTTAACCCATGATGTTTTTTTAAATCTACTTTAATCAACTTGAATTGAGATATCCCTACGCGATGCTTTAAGCATATGTTTTTGTATTGTCAAGGGAACATGATTTTTGGCGGGCTTTATGCAATCTTTAAGACTGTAGCAAGCTGCTCCCCATTCCATGACCCAGCTCCACCCATGCAGGAGCCAGGACAATTTAAGGCAGCGTGCACACACTCACGCACACGCACACATACACGTACTCGCACACACACGCACACAAAGCCTGGCAGAGACACTGGGTGTGATTTCTGGTAAGTTGTAATTTCCTGGCCCAAGACCTACGTCTCGGGCCAGGAAGGTGAGGCCAGGAGAGGCCAGGTGAGGCTGATTAAACCAGCATTGAACCACACAGTCCCAACTTGCTTTCACAAATGTTTGGTAGGTGGCGAGATCTCGGTTCGTCTTGATATCAACAACGATTATATTTCATGTCATTATCATTAAATTAATCAATAATAAAGGTTTACTCTACTCTGACTCACAGGCAGGCAAAGCAGTCAAATTCAGGATTCGATGGACACAATGAACTTCCTGGCTAAATCGTTATTTCAATCTGAGAGCTACAATATACTTAGTTATATACTTTGTTTAGAACTATCTAGTTAGGATTTTGTCTTTAACGTAGGTGTATCTCACCATTGGCCAACATTTAATTTAATATATTCTTTGATTTGAGTTATAAGATGTTTTACACTCCTTTTTCTATGTTTTTCTTTTGTGGAGGATCCTTAATTTTATACATATAATTGATTTACCTGAATCTTAGATTATAGCTCTAGGCCAGCTTTAAAATGTCATGGCATGAAAATGTCACTTTCTGAGGTTTTCTAACATTAATATGAGTTTTTCCTAGCCTACCTATGCTCCCCCAGTAGCTAGAAATTTTGTTGGGTGTAAAACGAGCACTAGGCATTCTGCTCCGCCTTTGAAAGAACGAAGCTCAGACGCACCGTTTTGGAATTTTCCCTGTATGTCGTCATAAGGGGAGATGCCACCTCCCCTTTCTCTCCCTTGCCAGCCCAGAGAATTTGGCCCGACAATGAGCTACGACCGTGCGAGTGCCACGTGTGTGCGTGTGCGTGTGTGTGTGTGTGTGTGTGTGTGTGTGTGTGTGTGTGTGTGTGTGTGTGATTACACACACTGTAACACAAGTGTTGTACACTTCTTTGTTATTTGGATAACCATTCTGCTGTAGTTGGGGTTATCTCAGCCATGGTTGAGAAGGAATTGGGGGAAAGGAACTTTGGCTTTGACTCCCTGACATACATGAACCACGACATGGAGGAGAAAGGGATTATTGCCTGCGATTGTCTCCCGCCGGAGCCCTGCTGCCCACCGCCAGTTGCCGCGAGGCACCACTGCCCGGCAGCGGGCAGCCGGCAGCCGGCAGCGCGCGGTTGACTCTACTTCAGATTGATGTGTAAGTGGAAGAACCAGAGACGTCGGAGAACCTGACGCAGCCGTTTGTGATTCATAATATCGTCTGGAGGCGCACACAGCTTTAGGCTGCGAAAATATGCATTTTATGATATAGATATCTATGTTTTATATGATATCATTTAGATATAGAGCTCCAGGACTGTAACGCAAGCGTTGTACACTTCTTTGTTATTTGGATAACAAAGAACCGTCCTGGATCCGTGACGGGGCTCACGCCAAAGATTCATCATGCAAAATAATCTCTCTTATGTTATCATTGAAAATAAATCTTTATTTGTGTTTATTTGTGAATGAGTCTTCATGGGAGAACAATTTACAGTCAACGCCAGCTCGACTTATACATTATGAATACAAATCTCCCAACAACTGGTGCAGAGGTTTGAGTGAGAAGTCTGATGGCCTTCCCTCGCACCTAATTACTATTGGACAGGTGCCCATCTTCCCCCACTAATGGCGCATTTTCACCGGCGGGTGCGGGTCGGTCCGGTGCGGCTTGGTGGAGTAGTGAGGGTGCGGTATAGCCCAGCTCACTTACGGCTCGCGTTTCCACCGCCGACAGTACCCGGTAGGGCGGGGATTAAGCCGTAAGGCGATACCCGCGGTAGCTACGTAAGCATAGGGACCTCATAGCAGTCCGACACAGTGTAGCCTGCTAATAAATCCAAGGAAAAAGAAGAATGCGGACATTGAACAAAGCGCAACAATGTAGGACATCCAAGGCAAACTTGCGTGACATTTATTTGCTTCAAGAAAAAATCTTTCTCCGTTGTCCAGAAATACCTCGCGGGTAATGTGTTTGTTTTTTATTATCCCCCGGCCGTCACACGGAAGTGCGATTCTGTCGACCAATAAACGGACGGCGTCTGTAGCTCGAACTTGCCGGCCGTGCCCGGCACCTTTTCAGGCGTCTCAGTACCCCAACGGAGGAGTACTGCGAGACGAGTACGGCTCAATACGGCTCAGTCCGGGTCACGCCCACTTTTGATGCTGGAAACGCGATCCGTGCCGCACCATTGCGCACCGAAACCGACCTGACCACCAAAATGCGCCGTAATACTAAAGTTATTGGGTTAAAGGGAAACGTCAACTCAACCTCACCTTCAGTTGCATTGATTGATGTATGTTAAGAAAATTATAATAATCCAGTTTTGCCAGTTTTTCCTATAAACCACCCTAATTGTAGGCATATATACCCCCTCAATTGCTAATTCTTCAAGACTAACGTGATCGAAAGTAGCACAATTGGGCGGGAAACCACCCAATCTGGCAACACTGAGGTTACAGTCTGAGATTTTCAAACAGAGGATGTTAGGAGGTAAGAAGAGAGACATCTGGTGTATCCGATTTCTTCGCTAACTTTTTGACTTGGACACCTTAGATATACTTTGTTTTGGTAGTTAAGGGGGAAGTGGGGGCCGACAACGAAATAAATCTATAATTTAAAACCAAAATATGACAATAATTAATTTTATTGCTTCTGCAAAAAAAGTTATAAACTATGACAAAAAAAAAACGTCCATGGCAAAGGTCTGTTATTCATAGCAGTGCTGTGAGACACGTGTGGCCATATGTTTATAATTACAAAGAACAAACAAAGCTGTAATTGACCAATCACAATCGATTATTCAACAAAGACGTGTTATAGAACAATACATGGTTGTATTCCTTACACCATGTATTCAACCCAAAACAAAAAAAGGCAAACTGGATGGAAGGAAGGATATTTGAAAACCTTATTTGTATACGCTTACTATCGAGCCGTGACTGCTAGTTTTACTATCTGGCCCCAGCGGACATTGTGTATGCAGCGAGACATCGCGCTCCTCATTGACTTTGTGTGAGACATGTCACCAAGTTGCATGAAGGATCAGGGTTATATAATTCAACATGACAGGGTTTCCCCCTATTAGAAATAATGTATGACGGGAATCGTGATGCAGGGGAAGTCAAGGTTGCATATCACAGTCAAAGTAAAAAACAATCTATAAGGGGACAATCCGTTTATACCACAGTTACCAACAATGATTAGACATTATGTTATATGGTACATTAACCTCTAATGTTTGTGTTCTTTAATCTACTTTAATCAGATGGAATTGAGATATCCTTCCGCGGTGTTTTAAGCATATGTTTTTACGTTGCCAGGGGGAAAAGATTTTTGGCGGGCTTTATGCAATCTTTAAGACTGTAGCCAGCTGCTCCCGATTCCATAATGACCCAGCTGAACCCACGCAAGGAACCAGGACATTGTAGGGCAACACGCACATGCAAATCGTTAATCCTTAATCCTTAATTTCACTAATCTTGTGGATAAAGAATCACAGTTTAATTAATTAATGAAACGTTGCTGTGGCCATCCATTTCTAATATTTTTGAAAGCTCTATCCTTCTTTCACTACGAAGGTGTGTGGGGGGGAGGGCATGATGTCAGACGTAATTTCCTTTAAAATGTAAGATACATAGGTCTGTTAGCGATTTTTCAAACTGGTAAATTCCTGAAGCAGTGTCCGCTGCCAAACACCTCCTGGTTGGCTTTTCTGGGCACCTCCAAAATCTGAACACAGGGGATGAGGTTGAAACGGATATGTTGCAGCGTTTGAAGCATAAATGATTCACAGAGCAGATGTAACATGCTGCCATGTATAAGTTCTCCCGAGTGTGTGTGGTGATGGCTGGTTTTACCTGTGCACATTGATTGTTCAAACAGGTGTGCATCCTCAACCAGCCCCAGAGTCTAATCAGTTTGACTCGGGCCAGTTGAGGCTGGTTGAACCTGCCTTTAACCACACACTCGACACTTGCTTTTAGAATTTCACAGATGTTGGTAAGTTGGCGAGATCTCTGTTTGTCTTGCTATCAACGATGATTATATATTATGTTATGATACTTTAATCTATAATGTAGGTTTGCTCTACTTTAATTAGCAGGTTATGCCCTGACTCACAGGCAGGCAAAGCAGTCAAATTCGGGATTAGACGGGCACGATGAACTTCCTGCCCAACGCGTTGTTTAGCATTTCAAATCTGAGAGCTAGAATGGGCGAAAGTTGCGATAAGACAGAGTGTCAAGGCAGGCAAAGCAGTCAAATCGGGATAAGTAGGGCACGATGACCTTCCTGGCTAAATCGTTATTTTGCATTTCAAATCGGAGAGCTAGATAAAAGAGTTGTAAAACTAGTCTGTGATGAAGATTCATTAACCGCCACGCAAGAACGACCAAAGGTAAGTGTCTTCCATACTGCATGATCATAATGTTTTGAATATTATTGAAAGTATAGAAAATAATACCATCTGAATGATGATTATATCATATAATACATTTTGTTATGGTTATCCAATAACAAAAATATCCCTTTTTTCTACTGCTTCATTATTATGGGGATGTATGTTAAACTAAAAGTAAGTGAATTGTAAGATCTAATGTGATTGACATTTTTTAATCAATTGTATGTTATGTAGACATGAATGCAATGGAATGGATACAAACTCTTCTAATCTCAGGTAGGTGTTTTTCTGTTTACGTTACCCATGGGTGTATGCATCAAAAGTAAAATGGGGTTTTCAGAACAAAATATTTACTAATATTTAATATTTACTTTACAATTCAAGCACACCAGCTATGTGGCCATCTTTCCCATTGGTGTTTATGCATATGAACATATTCCACAGTAAGTCATGTGATTATCTCCCCTACCAGGACTGTGTATCCCGTCCTTCTGTGCCGACTACCGCCAACACTGTTTGATTGAAACCCCAAAATCCTGGTTTGATGCCCAGAGCTACTGCCGAGAGAGAGGCTACGACCTGGCCACCATAGACGACATGGGGGCAATGAAGTCACTGCTGGCCTTGAATGCAGACAGAGCTCATGATGAGCTGTGGATCGGCCTTCGTTATGAGAGTCCTGAAGAGTGGCATTGGTCGCTGGCAGATAAAGACTTCTACCAAGAGGGAGAGAGAAGTTACCGTAATTTTGGAGGAATGGACAATACTAGTCGTTTTGTTAGTCACCGAAATGGCAAGTGGTACACTCTTGACAATGCAGACCTCTGGTTCATGTGTTATGATGGTAAGGAAAACATACACTCATGTATGAGTATGGACAATTCAATACTAATGTATTTATATATTTTTAATCTATACAATTGAAGGTGCGGTAGGTAAGATCTAAATACAATTTAAGCTACTTTTCGAGTTTAATTAGACAGAAATGACCTAGCCATCAGTGTGCTGTGAGATTCTGTTTCTAGTCCACCACTCCTGCCTCTGTTTGAGATCATTTCGGTTTTAAAATGCTCCCGGGTCCTCTCTGACCAATAGGGGCCTCTCTTCCCTGATTGGTTCAGGCGATACATCTTGTCTGTCAATCAAAGGTGCTTGAAATGAAGGGAGTGAGCAGAAAGAGAGGGGATGTCTCCATTCTGCTCTTTTCTGCTCTCTTTACAACTCTTATCTCACCTACAGCACCTTAAAACCCATGATGTTTATACATTTTTAAATGTGTAATTCATGAAAATGCATTTGATGCAAACAAAGGAATGATTGCATTTTTCAGGTGAGAGACAAGGTGGAGACCGATATGTCTTGGTTAGAAAGGTGATGACCTGGACCGGTGCTCAGGTGTACTGCAGGAGTCACCACACGGACCTGGTCAGCATCAGGAACCAAGAGGAGGACCAGGCGGTCACAAAGGAAATTCTTGGATACGATGTCTTGATTGGCCTCTTCAAAGATGGGTGGCACTGGTCAGACAAGCGCAACTCCTCCTTCAAACACTGGGAACAAGATTCATTTGTTGGGCTCTTTCCTCAAAGTTGCGCTGTGATGACTGGCAAAGGTCCTGGACGATGGAGCCAAAGATCCTGTGCTGAGTTGCATCCGTTTCTCTGTACATGTAAGTTACTCTTGCGAGTGTTTTGGAGTTGGATTAGGCATATGTTATTAGGAAATCGAATGCATTCAATATAAACATTTTAATAACTCTTCTATGTTCATTGTTGCATTAAAATGTGTGTGTGTGTGTGTGTGTGTGTGTGTGTGTGTGTGTGTGTGTGTGTGTGTGTGTGTGTGTGTGTGTGTGTGTGTGTGTGTGTGTGTGTGTGTGTGTGTGTGAGAGAGAGTCTCAGGTACTAGAAGATGGGTTGTCAAGGTGAAGGTGCATTCAGAGGACATCCAGGAACTGAATGACCCTGCCATCTTAAAACAAGTGAGTCTTAACAGCCTTTAGGGGGTTTGCTTCCGTTAGAAAGCAGAGTGGGACAGGAAGACCAGATTTCTGAAAGACAAATTAGGAAATATGTAGTTTTTCGGTTCATATATCAATGAAATATGTTATTATGTGGAAAACAAAGGGACATATTTAAGATGTGCCTATTCATATCAAGCCAAATGTAGTAGACTAGTGTAGTAAAATATTAGGCAGTACATGCCCATTGTTTTACTGTGATGTCTTTTAAGCGTTAAAGCACAACAAACAATCCAAGGTAGACGATTTGAAAAGGAATCACATTCAACTAAGGAATGTATTTGTGGCATTAATCAATGCAATCACCGTAAACTGTTAACCAAGGTTGCCCCCTATTCAAGGAGATGTGAGAACCATGTTGTGGTTCAAACCTTAAACCTGTGAGTGTGTGCCCATTTCAACCGGGGATCTGTCGTAAACTGTCCCTACGTGTCAACTGGAAAGAGGCTGAGACGGTTGAGAGAGTTTTCAAATCTAGATAGAATAGAAATTAGATAAAGGGTTGTAGAATCTAGATTTTTGTCTCATGTAAACAGGGCCTCTGTCATTGTTTTTAATCAGAAAATGGAAACTATTATATTCATAATGGTTTCATGAGGTATTACCTGCTCTAGAGCAAATAACGTGCTTTTTCTTTTTTCAGACCCAAAAGCTGCTGAACGAAGCGACTTTGAGCAACCACCATAAGATGATGTGGAGAACCATTTCTGACAGACAGGTCTTCACCAATGAGCAGTGTCAGGAAGAAGACTGCAACGTTTAAACTCATCCACTGAACAAGAGCAATCCCAAGACCTCTGTGATAATGAATAGTCTCACAAATCTGTAGATTATAGATACCTAAAGTCTGTCTGCAGATGACCTCAAGTCTGACGAAAGGAAATCCCTATTTTTTTCCTAACCTCATTAACCTCATTATATTCCATTTGAGGATGAATAGCATAACTATAACAGGAATGAAGATGCAAGGAACTAATTATTTTTGTAGGGACCATGAATGCCAATGGGGTCACATGTCTCATACCCTAAAGACATGATAAGCTAGGTTTTCTGGATGCAACGGATCCTGTGTGTCAGGGTGACAGATTTAGGTATAATGAAGTAATTGCGTTCTTGAATGTATAATCATGACTTTGCTATACATGACGAATTATACAGTTTGAGTAGCTGTGTGATGTTACCAAAGAAGGGTTAGCCTTAAAGAGTATATGAGGCTCAGCTTCTGAGCAGAATGTTGGCGCTATAGAGACTGCTGAGGGACACATGTCCACTCCACATTCAGGTTCAGGGCTGAGCATTGATTTGGCATGCTTTTACTTTGTTTAGATCTATCTAGTTAGGATTTTGTCTTTAACGTAGGTGTATCTCACCATTGGCTAACATTTAATATAATATGTTCTTTGATTTGAGCTATAAGATGTTTAAATTATTTTTTGTGGAGGATTGTTAATTTGATACATATATTTGATTAACCTGAATCAAATTTAGATTATAGCTCAAGGCAAACTTTTATGAGAATAATTGGCTTAAATTGTTTCAGTTTTCATCCATCCATGGTTTATTAATCGCTGTGTTTATCACACACCAGAATTTTAATCTATTGATCTTTCCTGGTTGACTTGTCTATAAGGTGTTAAGGTTTTTCTCTTTCTGCCTCTATACTCTGGAACTCCCAACTTATTACCTGAGATTTCGGTTGGCTGATCTTCAAATTGAATTGCACAAATATTGAATGGGAAGCAATTCAATTCTTTGTTTCAGTTGAGGATTTCATATCGGTCTTGAAGATTATAATACATTGCAACAATGTCCCTGCCACATGCTACATAGGTGGCTGCCACACCCCTGATGATGTTTAACCCTATTACTAGCAGGTATACTGCCTCACCCAGCCCCAGAGTCTAATCGGTCAGACTCGGGCCAGACCACATACTACAGTCAAGTTCATTATTTTCTGTAATGGCCTATTTCCGTGTTATTTATTCCAAAATATATTAATTTCAATTGGTAATAATAAATACATCATTCACTGTTCAGGACTTATTATCATCAACAAAAGCTAGGAGTTATTCACAGAAATACAATTTAAAAAAATTAAAAAAGACGATAACTGCATTTTGTTTTGACAAAACTAAAATAAAGCAATTATGTTAAATGCATTTCGTTTTTCGTCTTTGTGAATTGCTCTGTAATCTATACATCTTTATGAACAAATAGTATGTTTTGCTGAGTTGTCATAACACAATACTTGTTCTTGACTCTTGCCCCTGACAAATACCCCTTATACAAATTTACAAACAAACACTGAAACTAATACACTATTCTATAATCGATAGGTTTTCTGGAAGAACTTTTAGGGGTTAGTCAGTTTGCAACCATAGGTGAACCCTAATAGTGGAGCAGATAAGTGCTACAATCTTTCAATTTGTGATACACGACCGAAAATTGGCATGAGCAGACTCCATGGATCACTTGACAAGTAAATTGTCCAAGACATTAGAAATGTCAAGATGGTGACCATTTTTCAAGAAGGCCGACACCTTAGTGGGGCAGTGAGGTGATATTAAACAGCCCCCTCGACTTTCGGTTTCAGGGGCTATTCCCCACTATTCACTTCGCCTTTGGCGAATAATTGTCTTAGTATATAATACACGTAAACACTCCAAAAATAAACAAGATAACACTTTTTGCCGGTATTTATTTGTATTTATTAGCAAACAAAGCGGGACATTTTGCGATAAAAACAATATCCCGAGTTTGAGATCTCAATCATGGGATATTGCCCAATATCCCACGATAGCGAACCAATCCAATTGCGTCATCTTAGGGTGTTCACGTGTAGCATATACTAAAATGGTTTATTTGGTGATACAAGCATGATACAGCCACCCACAGCTAGTTGAAATTTCCAGATGGCGGGCACTTTTCAAGATGACCACTACCTTAGTGGAGCAGTTAGGGTTAATAAATCATTTAGTTGGTGATACAAGCATGACAATTGCCATGAGCCATCTCAAAGTGTAATTTGACAAGAAACTCACAGCCACTTGAAATTTCAAGATGCTGTCATGGATAAAACCCAAAGTCTATACGAGAGGTTGAGAAGGACTAGGGTTGAATGATCGAGGCTTTATTGTAACTGCACAGAACCTGAGTTGGTTTGCAAAGAACTGACCCATGTGGCCCGGGCTCTGTGAGGTTACCCCAAAATCTGTGACTTCCTTGCACAATCACATTTATCTTACCGTCCACGGTGCCCACAATACATTCTATACAGTAATTCAAGCATTACTTACTAAAGGGTAACATATTAAACATTATAGTTACATGAAGTTACATATTACACATTACAGTTATATGAAGTGAGGTCCTTGATTTAAATCCATTCATCGCCCTGTTAACCCTTGATCTTAAATCGCCATGACTTACCACATGTGTTTAAGAGATGAGCCCTGTAAAAGCAATATTAATTTAAACAGTAAAACATGCATTTGTAATGGTTAACAATACCACTTAATTTGTCTGTGGCATATAAAGTCATAATCATAAAGCTGGTAGTGTCTGACTTTAACCGGGGTATGGATTAGTTAAATTAAACTTCTAAGCTGATGAACGTGTTTGAGTCAGTCCACATCATTAAGATCACATCAATCAAAATCGAAAGTTGACGAAAAACCAAGTTACACACCAGCTAGAAAACACAGAATAGGGAACTTCAGAGAATAGAAATGGCATCAAAGTATACAAATGGTAGAAGCATATGCTTAATGGTTTAGATTATGAGGGGGTCCTTGGAAATTGTTCCCCCACTCAAAGGGTCCTTGGCGCAAACAGTTTGAGAACCCCTGCTCTATACAACCAATATTCATGTAATGTTGTGCTGGGTGCTGGTGGTCTAGTAGTTAGATCTGGGTTTCTAAAGGGAACACTAAAAGTCCTGACACCCTTCAAAAATAAATATATTGATTAATTTGACATTGTTGTTTATTATTGATATTCTCCTAATGTAGTCTTACCAAGCTATTGTTATTGTTATTATATTATTGATTGAATTTACATTGTTGTTTATGATTGCTATTCCCCTTAATTCTCCAACATTTGAAATTGTTCCCTTTAAGTATTATGTTGTTTCGCGTATGGGAGGAATGTGTTGTATGGAATAGTGGGGAATAGTCTTCCCTCCACATAAGGGAATGCCCCACATACTCTTTTTTTAAAGGACAACTAAAACAATGCCTCAAATCTAACCAAAAGTGTGACCACTAACTGGACTTGAGACTAATTGAACATTACTTTTTATTGCATTGTATATACTGTCTGAATCTGGTGTCCTTCTGATTTTGTACCATATTGTGCTGTGTATGTTGTCTCTTCTA
Organism: Pollachius pollachius; assembly: GCF_949987615.1. Taxonomy (NCBI): domain Eukaryota; kingdom Metazoa; phylum Chordata; class Actinopteri; order Gadiformes; family Gadidae; genus Pollachius; species Pollachius pollachius. Next base: position 29,093,465 of record NC_136937.1, on the reverse strand, counting down.
TTTGTATTTGTTCTATTTATTTATTAGGGACTACGGATGCAAATTAGCAGCTTTGCTATAATCCGGCATGTTTACAGAGATGTTTAAATATCAATGTTCATTAATGTGCACTGTCCCTATCCAAAAAAAGCATCTGCCGAATCCCATAACCATAACTGTATTGACTGGACACACACAAAACAAAATATGCTAACAAAAATACATTTTGACTGGACTCCCTCTTTATGGCCACCTATCCCCCTGATCCAAAGACTCTCTATCTGTCTCTCCCCATGGCAAATGTAGCTTGGGGGACAAACAGAAACCCACCTTTGGGAATGCCACCAACTGACATAAAATAGCCAGTCGCTCTACAGAACCTGGTCTCAATCCTACTCCGGTAGGTATGGTTGAATCCTTTCCACTCTTTAACGCAACATTACTTCTCCCCAAATGCTTTTTTAAGTTGTGGCTTTGAAGTAGGACACCTGGAATATGGTCTTGCTTTTAACAACACATACAGTGGGGCAAAAAAGTATTTAGTCAGCCACCAATTGTGCAAGTTCTCCCACTTAAAAAGATGAGAGAGGCCTGTAATTTTCATCATAGGTATACCTCAGCTATGAGAGACAAAATGAAAAAAAAAAATCTAGAAAATCACATTGTCTGATTTTTAAAGAATTTATTTGCAAATTATGGTGGAAAATAAGTATTTGCCCCCACCACCAAGGCTAGAACCAGTCTACAAATTCCTTTACAGGACGAATTCAATCAGTAATTGTCTGTCAATCAATTAAGTATACCATTTTGCATCCCCTCAAAATGTTTTTTCAATAAAATAGGTTTACTCTAGGTCAAAGTAGACGCATCAAGGTTCATCATTCCCCTTCATAACACCAGAAATCTGAGTTAGAATAGAGTCACTCAAGAGTCAGCAGTTCCAAGTTCCTTATAAAAGCCAGCCAGTCGCCAGAAGAAAACGTTTGTGTTTTGGGATTTTTGCGAACCAGGGATAGTTTGAATACCAATGTTTTTCATAGAGTTCATAGATAGTTTTATATCAACATTATAGTGAGTTTTATCTACTCAATGTGCTGTAAGTGTGGGGGGAGGATAGAATGGGTCTTTGGATCAATCACAGATCTCAATTAGAAAATGCTAAATCCCAAAGGTAATAATAATAATAATAATAATAATAATAATAATAATAATAATAATAATAAATATAACCACAAGTGGTGATTAATGGGGTCCGAGCAAAATGAAAAGTCAGGAACACACTAATGGAAGATATATAAATATGACATATAATTATGAAGGAAAGATTTTGATGTTCCCCTTAATGCCATACTGTGCCTCAGCTTTCAGGTAACGGCTGCAGAGCATTGACCGAATGTCATGTTCAGCATGTTCGTAATTGTCTAATCAGGATTCAAACTCTCAAACTAAGGATTACCAGTACAAGGCATTATTACATTGAGCCACTGACAAACCTGAAATGTAGCCTCATTCACATGGTGAAAATGTCTATTGATAAGCACACAACATCCAGAAAACACGAAGCAAACATTTCTCAAATGAATGTGTGGGGGTGTGTGGGTGTGTGTGTGTTTGTGTGTGTGTGTGTGTGTGTGTGTGTGTGTGTGTGTGTGTGTGTGTGTGTGTGTGTGTGTGTGTGTGTATTCACGCTACTGGCAGTGTGATCTTTACACATGTGTAAAGATACAATTCAATGCTAAATTGAATTAGTTACTACTAAGTGATACCATAATCATACGTTAAATAAGAAAAACAGACCCACCTTCGGTTTCCTTCGTTGAGCAGACAATGAGTCGTTTCAATTACTAGCGAGGTCATCGCCTGCCCAAGAATTATATGTGTAGCTCTCAAATTTGAAATGCAAAAAAAACGCATTTGACAGGAAATGCATCCTTAGGCTTTTAACCTAACTTCTAGATAGAGTTTAATGGTTATGGTCATTTATGCATGTATTGATTACTCTTCTTGCAATATACTGTAATTTGAAGGTCTAATTTGAGTGTGTATGCATGTTTTTATTTGTGTGTGATCGAACAGGCATGTACTGTAACATCTTATCATATCTTGTAGAAGTGGACTCAAGAGGTTCATCACATTTACATGGATCGACTCGCCCAATCAATTTCCATCCAGCTCTCAAATTTGAAATGCAAAATAATGAGTTGAATTCACATTTGAATTGAGCTGCATGCAATTGCAGGTTGGTAGAGGAAACACATCCAAGACAATAATGGATTGTAATAATAGTGCATTAAATGGCACACATTGTGCCATTTAATTTAGACCTTTTTAAAGAAGTATAACAGTTAGGTAACCCTTACCTAGTAATTAGGGGACTGTAAAAGGAAGGGTTACCAAAAGTTATTTTTATTTCAGATTTAACACAGTTGACAGATAAACACTCTGGATATGGAAATGGACATGTCCGTCCTCTGCCTAAAGCTCTGAGGACCTGAGTTAGTCCAGATATAACCAACTGAAAGGCATCAGATGCCAAAAAGGGACTACAGGGACAAGTTAAAGGGAAGCTACCACAGCTCTGACCCCAAACGCACGTGGGGTGGACTGTGTCCCACAGACTATGAAGGGAGAAATAGTTCTGAAGCCCAGCCCACCGCCTCGCTCACTAATAAGCTTGTCTCCTCCTACGCACGGTTTGAGGCAAGCAATACCATCCCTACTGTGAGGCTAACAGATAGACCAGAAGGACTACACCAGGGCCAGATGCTATTCCAGCCCACGTCCTCACAGGCTCTGCCTACCAGCTAGCGGGGGTCTTCACCTTTATATCCAACCTCACCCTGAAGCAGTCTGCAGTCCCCGCCCGCTTCACACAGACCACCACTGTCCCAGAACCCAAGAAACCTTCCATCACCTTTCTGAATGACACCCTTTCGCTGCTTCTAGAGGCTAGTCCAAACCCACATCTGCTCCAACCTTTGCCTCGGATCCCCTTCAGTTTGTACACTGCTCCAACCGATCTACGGAAGACCCCATCGCCCTGACAGTACACACTCCCACCCAAATAAGGAAAACACATTTGTGAGGATGCTGTTAGTAGATTTCAGCTCAGCATTCAACACTATGTGCCCTGTTTGCTTGTTGCCAAGCTAAGGGTGGTTATTCTTAACACCACTTTGCAAATGGATCCTGGATTCCCTGAAGGGCAGACCCACCGTGGTCAGAATGGGCAACCTCCCCTCCTCTGTTCTGACCCTTTGCAATGGAGCCTATAACGTCCCCTTTGGTGGAACCAGGGGTAAATAAGGATGACACAACAACCAAATAATATTGACAGAGTCAAAGTAAAGGTGGCAAAAGTAAAGGGTTTTATTAACACAACTCAAGACAAAAGTATATCAGAGCCTTCAAAACAACCTTGGGGGGGGACAAGGGACCAAAAGGAAGTTGCCAAACAAATGAAACAAGTATAACAAAACTAGGCCTAACTATTCACTAGCTCTGCAACCAAAACCAAACAAAAGGCCCACTCTGCTTATCTAAAAAAGGGCGATCCAGGAAAAATAACAACCAACTGACCTACTGTGTTTACAAAGGAGTACCTACGTGAATGCATGTGTAGCCTACCCAACCCACCTAGCCTCCCACTACCCACCACACACCTTTTACAAGTTAAACTAAGGCTCTAATAAAGCACACAGATAGGGGCAGAGGCAGCAACCAGCATGCCAGCGGAGATCACAGAGAGTAAAATAGTTACAAAGGTGTCCTCCATTTATTGATGGGCCTCACTTCTGATTGGCCAAAGCAAGGGTTTAGCGAAAACCACTCCAGCTCACCTGTGGAGAAAAGGGGGAGGGGAAAAAAGACAGGAGGAGAAAAACCGGCACACAGATCCCAGGCCTGAAACACCCCCACCATTTAAAGTCCAAACCTACTACATGCAATAACCTATGCCAATTCTCTACCAAGCACATGACAGAGCATAAGCAAGAACATTATCCGACGCCTTCTAATGGCTGATCTCCAGATAATAGTCCTGAACTATTATCATAAGCGCAGCCCAGCGCATAAGACGGTGATTGTGGTTGGACATCCTGGAGAGAAAGACAAGCGGGTTATGATCTATGAAGACCTTAATGGGTCTACAACTCGACCCTAGGTAAACCTCAAAATGCTGGAGGGCAAACAACAGGGATGCGTAGTCAGTCCCCTCATGAACGCCCTGTTCACATATGACTGTGTGGCCATACGCAGCTAACGTCCTCGTCCTTATCTAAAATGGGGTTGCATGTTTCAAAATACCACAAATAAGATGATTAATACATTTTTATGATGCATGTTTTTGCTAGACTTGACGTATTTTTAGTCTTATTTGTGACTCATAATAATTTCATACATTTTGTGTCACTGCTGGTGAGGAGAGGCACTGGCTGTCTGCCACAGGAAGAACGACAAATCCATGCAATCAAATCACATTTCTGTAACGTTGTGTTGGGCTAACATAGCATACCTGCATACAAGCTGTTGGGTTTTAAAACTAGCTGTAGGCCTAGCTGCTATTGCACACACACTGTCAGGATGACATCTACTCTGTTATATGTATTTTTTATTTTATTTTTTATGTTGTGCATTGGCTGTTTTGACCACTGTTTGTAAACCAAATTGCCTCTCGGGGTCAATAAAGACTATACTACTTCTAGTACTACTAGTTTGATGCTGAATCAATGCATTCAAATGAATCATTTCTCTTTATAAATGTAAGCTTTTACATGATGACTGGTTATGACTTGAAGAGTTTGGTTGGGCGTGAAGGACACTAACCCTAACCTCCAGAGGTTTGTCACGCATCAACTCACCCGAGATTTCCATCTCCAGCTCTCAAATTTGAAAGGCAAAACATTGTTCGGATTTGAGTTCATGGCCTGTATGCGATTCCACGCTGTTGGAGGATAATTAACACACATCCAAATGAAAAAACATTGTGCCGTTTCATTTGGAACCATTGTAAAGAAATGTTATTTTTAACTCTTGAATGTCAAACAAAAATAGGAATTGGAGAATCTACCCTTACCCTAAGCACCACTACCCTAACCCTAACCCGTTTCAGTGCCAAATCAAATAACCAATCAGAGGAGAAAAAATGATTTGTTGGAGCGCTTTCCCTGGTCGTCGAATATCGCCGTGGAGGGATTTGACAGGGAGTTGAAAACCCCCTGCATCGAATGAAGATGCACAAGGGCACCCTTTTGCGTCGGATGTCAACTCCAAAAGCCCCAAAAAAGCATCGATTTTTGAGGAACTTCGAGTGAGAATGTGTTGATTGAGCACAGGGAAAGGCCCCTTGGCCGTTCACTGACTCTACGACTAAACTCACAAATCTGCCCTGCAGGAAATGTTATACTTCTCGACCCTGTTCTCACACTACACTCATAGATCGTCTCGGTACAGGTTTCAAAATCTGGAGAGTGGAAACAGGAGCTTTGACTGCACCGTCACTGACACTTCAGGTTTCATTGAGCAAAGCAGAAATATCTGCCGCACCTTTCTGTCCTTTGTTTATTTTGATTTTCTCAGCTATGAAATGACGAAAAGAGGACTCTTAAGACAGTTAGGGCTGCTTAAAACAGGCACGTGTATGGTGACATATCCAGAATTCTCAGAAATCCTGGGCAGTACATGGCCAATGGTTAACTATAAAAACTAACTGTGGCAACCCCCTCATCGTCGACGGGTAGTTCTCAATGAAATGAACAGACAGGTTTGCGTTGCAACGATTTATTCGTGCAGCCCAGGAACGAAACGGAAAATACAATACAACATAGGTTCTTCCTCGATGGGGTATTAGGGTGAGGGGGGCCTCCTGGTCAGACCCGTCGTCGGGGTCGTTGGGGTACACCTCCCGTCGCTTCCGGCTCACCCCTGTTGAAGGGAAGCGTCCGGTCGATAGTATAACGTGCAGCATTAGTCCGCTATCGTGACTCTCTCCTACCAGTTCACTTCCTCGTCTCCCTCGTGTCCAGCCCTTAAGACTCTTTGACCGTCCCCGTACCCCAGGTGGCCCCAATGCCCCTGATTGCCTGGACACGCTTGATGGGCGATCTAGCGCAGCTGCGCGGAAGGGTATGTATCTTCCGTTTACTACCTGTCCACGGGGAGGGTGCTGTCCATGGTGCTGAAGCGGCTTGTCTCTGGCCAACGGTGTGGGATTGCCACAGAACTCTTACGAAGAATCGTTCTATATTGTATTTATTTACCATTGTATGGCATATGACGCCGTTGACATGCATCAGGATGTAATCCTCCCAGTTGTTCTTCACTCTTGAATAGCTGACGGATGGGGCATTTCTAACAGCTTATAAACAAATTACTTATATGACTCATAACATATTCATATTTCGTGTATCTGCATCACATTGATGTGATTCAGAGTGTTGTCAGCTAGCTATGTCAGCTAACACCATAAGTAGAAGACAATTCTATGGAGGACACTCATGAGTACTGTCATTGTTTTTATTGAGATCCACAGCAGCAGAAGTGACATATGATGCATGTCGGACATCAAAATAAGACCTATTGAATGAACTCTTAGCCAATGGTCAGATACATGTTTTATTCAAAGGCTAAATCAAAACTAGAACTTAACAAAGTAAAAGCATGCAAAGTCAATGCTCAGCCCTGAACCTTAATGTTGAGTGGACATGTGTCCCTCAGCAATCTCTGAAGCTCCAACATTCTGGTCAGAAGCTGAGCCCCATATACTCACCATGTAACCAAAGAAGGCTAACCCTTCTTTGGTTACATTACATCATACAGCTAGTCAAACTGAAGTCTTGGGGCCCTATTTTAATGGTCTGAAACGCAAGTGAGAAGCGCCAAACGCAAGTAGCTTTGTGGGCGGTTCTATGGCGATGTTGCTATTTTACAATAAACCAATGAGAGTGCCAGCTCCCATCCCCTTTAAGAGCCATGAGCGCATTTGAATCTGACGAGTTGATATTTTGACAGCGCGTTTGCAGTCTCCGATGACACAGATGCATGACTACATGAATTTCAAACTTCAAATGGCTCAGTTTATGGCCAAATAATATTTCCTAATTCACACACGGAATAGCGTTTTCTTCCACAAATTCAGAAATACTGAGTCCTCAAATAAATGTTGGCAAAGAAAACGTAACACACATATGATATGCGGTAACTGTGGTTCTATTTAATGATATACGCAATACATTAACAAACATCATTGCTTATCAGTATTGTATGCATTGTCGTTATCGACTTGTGTTCCTAATATGCATGTGTCCCCCCGTTAATATAGATTGCCATGGACTGTATTATGTGTTACATGTTTAGTTTGCATGTGTTTAAACAGATGGACGCACACACGCGCGCCCGCATTCATTAATTATTTTACAAATACACACACGCGCGCCCACATTCATCCATTCTTTATAACACTCACTCGCGGTAAAACAATGTTTTCTCACAATCAAATACTCATCAATCCTAAAAGTGATGGGCTTGTACATGATGTCTGTGTCAAGAAAATATGTGTTTGCTGTACGGTGTTTGCAGATGCATTGATTTAAAAGTACAACTTATTACCGCTGTATCAGCTATTCTTTCCCAAATAATTTACCAAGAATGTGTGGCTAGGTAGAAGAGTAAAGCAAAGTGTATGCGCGAGGTGCACAAGCAACAATATGCATGCGCCCTTAAAATAGCATCTGAACAACGCGCCACTGACTTTAAACCAGGTATTTCCTGGTTTGTGGCGGAATTGTTTTCTGAAACTGCAAAATAGCACCAGGCAATGTTTGCGCCAGAACACGCCGAACCGCCCCTTAGGGCGCAAGATCATTCCCTAATTGTCTGACGCGTGGCGGAGGAGGGAAAAGAACGCTCCACGCCCGTTGCAGAGAGCAACGACACATGCGTCTGTGTAGAAAGTCAATTGGAAGTCGCTGGATGCAAGATAGGGCCCTTGGTCTTATATAGCAAACACAGGATTATTCATTCAAGAAACAGTATCACTCTTATATATTTGTTTTACCCTAAAACACAGGATCCTATGCATCCAGAAAACCTAGATTATCACGTCATTAAGGTAGGAGATATGTGACATTCATGATCCCTACAGATAAAACTAATTGTGTCTTTATTCCCCTTATGTATATGCTTTTCATCCTTACGTATAGTTGTCTTATCAATGGAAATGTAACACAATGTCAACTTATTTTATAAATGTGACTATTCATCACTCTCTGGATTTATGTTTGACTAAATTAAAATCTGGCCTAAAGAACAAAAGTAGAGGGATTTCCTTTCATCCAGACCTGATGTCATCTGCAGACAGACTTTAGACGTTAATCTGCTGATTTGTGAGACTATACAGTATCACACAAGTCTTGCTCTTGCTCCTGGTCCTGAAACTGCTCCTTGGTGAAGACCTGTCCATCAGAATTGGTTCTCCACACCATCTTATGGTGGTTGCTCAAAGTCGCTTCGTTCAGCAACTTTTGGGTCTGAAAACAAAACAAGAAGTGGTTTGCTCTAGTGCAGGCAATTCCTCATGAAACCATTACGAATATATTGTTTTCAATATTTCAGAATAAAAACAATGACGGAGGCCCTGTTTCGTAACCTTTTTCTAATTTGGATTGTCTCTAGATTCTAAAACTCTTCATTAACACAAAAGGCACGCGTCTATCTAATAGGCTGGTATGCTTGGACCTTACGTACGTTATGACGTATCGTAAACAATGGGAGGACAATATAATATGATTATTTTTAAGGGTAGACTATTTTGGCTTGTTTTCGGTGCTCTACCAAAGCTTAAAACACATCACAGTTAACCATTGGGCATGTACTGCCCAATATTTTACTACATTAGTCTACTACATTTACCTTGATGGTAATAGGCAAACCCTAAATATGTCAATTTTCTTCATTTCACAAATAATTACATCAGATATTTGGTTGATATGTGGGCCACTAAACAAAACATTTTCCCTTTTTTCATTTCAGAAATCTGGTTTTATTGTCCCCCTATGCTTTATTTTTATTATATATTTGAAGTTAAGCATGTGACTTGACAAGGCTTCTGCTAAAGATTTGTCTCATTACCGAGATTTAATGAAGAACATCCTATTAAATCCTAAATAACTTTACAATGCTAGTGTTGAATAATGATTGGTGAAGGCTGATTGGTCTTTCTGCACCTAACTACCGCAAACCACCTGTAATGGCTGTTATGACACACTTGATTCAAGATGGCAGTTTTCATGGTAGGGTCGTTCAGTTCCTGGATGTCCTCTGAACACACCTTCACCTTGAGAACCCGCTTCCTAGTACCTGATAAGCACTCACAAACACACACAACAAAACAACAATTTAATACAACAGTTTTTTCCAATATTTGGAAGTAAGGATGACAATATATGACCTGACTCTCGCCATATAAATTTCGTTCCACCTAGCTCCACTCATCCATCTGCGATCGCTCCCGTTGGGAGTTATTTGGGCCACAGATTTAATAGCCGAGCCAATCAGGACCTCCGGGCGGGATTTTTATAGATGTGACGTAGCAGAGAAGCAACTGTTTTGATTCAGACAACAATGGCGGCGTGCATCGAGGAAGCAAGCGTCAACATTGATGCTGCTATTTCATCCGTGTTGTCCAATCTAGCGAATATTCTTTAAAAGAACATCAGAGAACGCTCTCATCAGCGTCAAGGGTTGGTTTCGATGTGAGTGGTTGAAGTAACACGTCAATAAAGATGACGGACAAGTGGTTTATCCAATCATATGCAAGGATTGTTGACATGGCCCAGCCTTCTAAAACACCTCTCTAAAGGATTGATTCCAGATGGATGAGTGGAGCTAGGTGGAACGGAATTCATCTGGCGAGAGTCAGATTAGGCAATATAGAGAAATTATTTAAATGCTTCCAGGGCCGCTGCTGGCCATTTCGGTGCTCTACACGAGCGGGGGGGAAGGGGAGCCTCTTTTTATATATTAGGTAAAAACATATAATTGCCGAAATTGAGTGATAGGTTATGCAATTAAGAAAAAACAATGGTGGGCCTCTTCATAACTAATTTATATATTTTTTAATTCAATAATGTAATAATTATTTTTATTTTTTTATTTTTTTTACAAACCATAATTTTTGGTGCCCCCCCAGGTACTTGGTGCCGTACGCACTCTGCGTACTCTGCGTATAGGGAGCGGCGGGCCTGAATGTTTCAATTGAATGTATTTTTTTTTCTAATAACATACGGCTAATACAACTCCAGAACACTCAATGGTTGCTTACAGGTACAGAGAAACGGACGCAACTCATCACATGATCGTTGTCCCCATCTTCCAGAAGTTCTGCCAGTCATCACAGCGCAGTTTTGAGGGCGGAGAACACCGAAATTGGGATTCCAATGTCTGAAGGAGGAGTTGCACCCGTCCGACCAGTGTTCTCCATATTTGAATAGGCCGATCCAGACATTCAATCCAACAATTGCCGTCATGACTGCCTGGTTCTCCGCTGGGTTCCTGATGCTGACCAGGTCCGTGTGGTTTCTCCTGCAGTACTCCTGCGCCCCCGTCCAGGTCCTCGGCTTTCTGACCAAGACATATCGTTCTCCACCTTTTCTGTTACCTGAAAATGCATTCAATCCTTTGTTTGAATCAAATGCATTTTATTAATTATACATCTTAAACCTGTAAACGTTATGGTTATTAAGGGGCTGTAGGTGACATATGAGTCGTAAAGAGAGAGCAGGAAAGAGCAGAACAGGAGACATCCCCTCACTCTCTGCTCTCCCTCCATATGTTTCTCCGCCTTAGAGAAGTGTTCATTTCACGCACCTGTGATGAAGAAAAAATCTATATACCCTGAACCAATCAGAGAAGAAATGCCCTTATTGGTCAGGAATGCCCTGGGAGCAATTTAAAAATTGAGATTTTCTCATACAGAGGCAGGCGTGGTCAACACGAAACAGATATTATCAGAGCGCACTAATAACTGACCGAAGTGTATGATCCATATTCATGTGTGTACGTTTCCTTACCATCATAACAGATGAAAAATAATTTGGTCCCAATTCCATCTGTGTACCACTTGCTCTGAACTTGTCGAACAAACATTTCACCGTTGTTACTTCCTTGGAAATTACGGTAATTTCTCTCTCCCTCTTGGTAGAAGGCTTTGTCTGCCAGCGACCAACGCCACTCTGTATGACCCCCATAATGAAGACCAATCCACAGCTCATTATGAGGCTTGTCGGCATTCAATGCCAGCAATGACTTTATTGCCCCCATGCCGTCTATGGTGGCCAGGTCATAGCCTCTCTTTCTGCAGTAGCTCTGCGCATCAAACCAGGATTTGGGGGTTTTGATTAAACAGTGTTGGCGGTAGGCGGCACAGAAGGACGGGATACACAGTCCTGGTAAGGTAGATAATCAGAAATAATACTGCTTAATATGTTCGTAAACAGCAAAGTAATAAAATAGAAAAGATAAGACGTCAAGATGGCTGGCCTGCTGGTGAAATTATTAAGAATGACTCACAAACATGAGAAGCTAAATAAAACATAATGATTAGCACAAAGGCGACTAGCAATTTATATTTTATATCAAGAAATTCACTTTTTTTTTGATGCTCAAACCTGTTAGTAATGTAAAAACAAATCACCAACCTGAGATTAGAAGAGTTTGCATCCATTCCATAGCATTCATGTCTACATAATAGAAAAGGACTAACTAAAATTAGTTTACACTTATTACCTATTATTTTAGTTTAAAGAATAACTAGATTTTTCCACCTGGACCCAATTTTGATATCATTTTCGTTCTAATGGACTAATTTGGGCAACCATTTTTGAGATCGGTCCAGTATTTGGCCAGAACACTGCAGCAGTAAGTGAAACAGGCTGCAATGTTATACTTTGGAGAACAATTGCACATCAATGTATGTCTTCTAACATTATCCCTCCAGAGAAATACAAGGAAAGGAAAATAAAAACGTTTTAATTCACTGTAAAGGATAATTGTAATGTTCTCAGATACTAATAGTAATCTGAGCATGATAGTAGAAAAAAACAGCACTTTAAGAGGCAGTACATTGATGGGCGATATTGCCCCCAAGGATTACATTGCAGCCCTTTCTCTGATTACAGCTGCAGCGATCTCTCGCAATACTGGAACAATCTCTCAAAAAAAATCTGTATTCGTCCCTTAGACCCAAAATGATCATAAAAACAGAAAAATCCGGAAGTTTCCCTTTGACAGTGTTAAGTTTAACATTGAAAGAAGGTTCTCTCTTTCAGCAATTATAAATTAAACTCAGAAAGTTGTTCTGATAACAATTTTCTATTCAAAAGAATACCAAACTTGTTAGGAATGATTTAATTATGTTCATTTTAATGTAGGTTACTACAAAGTTGTACCATAATCATACATTAAATAAGACAAACAGACTCACCTTCGGGTTTCCTTGTTCAGTGGACAATGAGTAGATTTAAGTACTAGCTAAGTCTACACCTTTCGCTGTCTATCTTTATCCCACCATCTGCCCAAGGAATATGTCTCTAGCTTTCAAATTTGAAATGCAAAACAGTTTGAGAGGAAATACATCCCACCCTGAAATTCCAAATTTGACTCCTTACCTGCCTGTGATTCCAGACTGATAAGAGGATTTACAACACACATCCAAACAAATAAAAAAACATTGCCCATTTAATTCCACAGTATTTCAGATATATGTAGAGGTTGCTTGCAATTTGGACATCATTTTGTCCCATTAAAGGATAGTGAGCCATTACAAATAACCGACATTTGTACTAAAGCTGATTAGCCTACAATAGACAGAGCTGCAGGTCTGAGAATAATAGGAATAATGTCTGGAAAGGTTTTTTACATAAGTCCCATTAACATGTCGTCAATCAGCTTTTATGTTATTTTATTCACCGCCACTTACAAGTCTGGCTGCGAATAATTCCGAGTAAGTGCACCTTCGTTTTCTTTAATTTGTTTTTTTCCATACTCTCGCTTAAAGAGAGTTTGGGGGGGAACCGGGAGGTCAGTGAGTTTGGAGCATTTGGAACTCTCTTTGGAGGTCCCCAACTAAATTAACATGGTTTACATATATACTTATGCATATGTATTAATGTATATATACACAAAAATCCATGAATACATGTATTTTATTGTATATATTGTATGTTTAAAATATTAAAAAGGGATCCTTAGAAAACCAATGAAGTAGGCCCAAGCAAATAAAGAAAAAGTTACCTTCCTTAACAGGGATAGAAGTGATGGGTTTGTTCCAGAGGGTGACGTCAGCAACGTTTTGGCAACCTTGTGGCGGTTGGAGCACAGTGACACTGCTGGTGAGGAGAGGCACTGGCCTCAGGTATGCTATGTTAGCCCAACTTTGTGTTGGGCTAGCATAGCATACCTGCATACAAGCTGTTTAAACTAACTGTAGGCCTAGCTGCTATTGCACACACACTGTCAGGATGACATCTACTGTATGTTGTATGTATTTATGTTTTTTGTTTTTTTTATGTTGTGTATTGGCTGTTTTGACTACTGTTTGCAAACCAAATTGCCTTTCCGGGACAATAAAGACTATACTACTACTAGTTGGATGCTGAATCAATGCATCAAAATGAGTAATTTCTCTTTATAAATGAATGCTTTTACATGATGAATGGTTATGATTTGAAGAGATGTGTTCTAGCGGAGTGCATTGGACTCTGACAGAGAAACGCTAACCCTAACCTCCAGAGGTTTGTCACGCATCAACTCGCCTGAGAATTCCATCTCAAACTCTCAAATTTGAAAGGCAAAACAATGTTCAGATTTGAGTTCTTGGCCTGCATGCGATTCCAGGCTGGTGGAGGATAATAACACACATCAAAATTAAGAAACATTGTGCCATTTAATTTGGAACCGTTTTAAAGAAGTGTTTTTTCCGTCATTTTTAACTCTTGAATGTCAAACAAAAATAAGAATTTGAGAGAGAATTAAACTAACCGAAGCAACAAAAAAAGTAATCTCAAAAGTAAAACTATTTTAAATATTGTCACTTACGCTATCAATTGTGGTAATTGACAGGACCTAAAGCGTTATGCTTCCAGGTGTACTTCCAATCAAACTCACCTAAAGCCCCAAAGAGCTTCTGTAAGACTGGGGTATGGACTAGGCCTAAGCAATATTGTTTGTTATAATTTACTCAGCAGCTGTTATGTTTTTGGGTGGCAGTTACTGATTTAAATATGGTACATTTCCCCCACTATGTCTTACCACCAGGCTGGGTGTGGACACGGAGGGACCTCTTCCCAGCTGAGCTGCTGTTCCTGCCACTAGCCTGCCTGAGACAACAGGGCTTCAAGCCTTTCAGGTCAGCCGGCTTCCCCAGCCCCAACCCGTCTAGCCCCGGGCTCCAAGACCCTTGAACCGGCGCTGTGGACCCAAAGACACCAGGAGGGAGAGAAGGCCCTTCGGTCTTATTGGCTCAAAACAGACTTGATTTCTGCACTTGTGCCGCAAAAGTCAAAGTGGAGGAGACCATACATTATAACATGTTATAACATAACATCGACGGATCAGTGATCAATACAGATTCATCCCAGATCCGTCCTGCATTCAGCCCGACTCCCTCAGGACAGTAACTCACTAGATTGGGTTGAAAAAGCATTGAGCACAGGGAAAGGCCCCTTGGCCGTTCCCTGACTCTACGGCTAATCTCACAAATCTGCCCTGCTGGAAAAGTTGTACCTCTCCACCCTGTTCTCACATTGCACTCATAGGTCGCCTTGGTACAGGCTTCAAAACCGTGGAAACAAGGGCTTCTACTGCACCGTCACTGACACCTAAAGCACATGTTGAGCAAAGCAGGAATAACCGCCTTACCTATCTTTCCTTTGTTTATTTTGATTATCTCAGCTGTGAAATGACTACCTAAAAGAGGACTCTTAAGACAGTTAGGGCTGCTTAAAACGGGCACGTTTATAGTGACATATCCAGAATTCTCAGAAATACTGGGCAGTACATGGCCAATGGTTAACTATAAAAACAAACTCTTATGAAGAATCATTCTATATTGCATTTATTTACCATTGTATGGCATATGACGCCATTGTCATGCAACAGGATGTCATTCTAAGTTGTTCTTCACTCTGAATAGCTGACAGATGGATGGGGCATTTCTAACAGCTTATAAACAAATTACTTCTATGACTCAGAACATATTCATATTTCATATATCTTCATCACATTGATGTGATTCAGAGTGTAAATATCTGTTGAATAACATCTTACTAACTTAAGCTACCATGTCAGCTAACACCATAAGTAGGATATTATATAGAGAACACTCATGAGTATTGTCATGTTTTTACTGAGATCCCAGCAGCAGAAATGACATATAATGCATGTTGGACATCAAAGTAAGACCTATTGAATGAACTCTTAGCCAATGGTCAGATACATGTTTTAGTCAAAGGCTAAATCAAAACTAGAACTTAACAAAGTAAAAGCATGCAAAGTCAATTCTCAGCCCTGAACCTGAATGTGGAGTGGACATGTGTTCCTCAGCAGTCTCTGAAGCTCCAACATTCTGCTCAGAGGCTGAGCCTCATATACTCTTTCAGGCTAACCCTTCTTTAGTTACATCACACAGCTACTCAAACTGAAGTCTTGGTCTTACATAGCAAACACAGGATTATACATTCAAGAAACAGTATCACTCTTATATATTTGTCTTAACCCTAAAACACAGGATCCTATGCATCTAGAAAACCTAGATTATCACGTCATTAAGGTATATGTGACCCAATTGGCATTCATGATACCTACAGATTAAACTAATTGTCTCTTTAGTCCCCTTATATATATGCTTTTCATCTTTACTTTTAGGTTGCTTGGTTTATCAATGGCCATGTAGCACAATGTTAACCTTATTCTATAAATGTGACTATTCATCACTCTCGGGATGTATGTTGACTATAGGAAAATCTGGCCATGAGAACAAAAGTAGAGGGATTTCCTTTCATCCAGACTTGATGTCACCACAGACTTTAGTTATGAATCCGCTGATTTATGAGACTATACAGTATCACACAAGTCTTGCTCTTGCTCTTGGTCCTGAAACAGCTCCTTGGTGAAGACCTGTCCATCAGAATTGGTTTTCCACACCATCTTATGGTGGTTGCTCAAAGACGCTTTGTTCAGCAACTGTTGGGTCTGAAAAAAATAAATAAGTGGTTTGCTCTAGGGCAGGCAATTCCTCATGAATTTACGAATATATTTGTTTTCAATATTTCAGAATATAAACAATGACAGAGGCCCTGTTTCGTGAGATAGAACATTATATATCCTTTTTCTAATTTGGATTGTCTCTAGATTCTAAAACTCTTCATTAACACAAAAGGCACGCGTCTATCTGATAGGCTGGTATGCTTGGATCTTACGTATGTTATGACGTATCATAAACAATGGGAGACCAATATAATATAGAATGAATGATTTTAAGGGTAGACAACTTTGGCTTGTTTTAGATGCTCTACCAAAAGCTTCAAATGCATCACAGTTCACCATTGGGCAAGTACTGCCCAATATTTTACTACATTAGTCTACTACATTTACCTTGATGTGAATAGGCAGACTCTAAATATTTCTCTTTTTATTTTCACAAATAATTACAGATATTTTGTTGATATATGGGGCAACAAACAAAACATTTCCCTTTTTTTATTTCAGAAATCTGGTCTCATTGTCCCCCTATGCTTTATTTTGATTACATATTTGAAGTCAAGCATGTGACTCGACAAAGCTTCTGTAAGAAATTTGGTTGGATCTCTCATCATCCTGATTTAATGAAGAACATCCTGTTGAACAAAATGCTGGTGTTGAATAATGATTGGTGACATCTGATTGGTCTTTCTGCACCTAACTAGCGCAAACCAACTGTTATGACTCACTTGTTTTAAGATGGCAGTTTTCATGGCAGGATCGTTCAGTTCCTGGATTTCCTCTGAACGCACCTTCACCTTGAGAACCCATTTCCTAGTACCTGATTCGCACACAAAAACACACAACAAAACAACAATTGAATACAACTGGATTTTCATTTTACATTTGGAAGTAAGTCTGCCAATATAGAGAAATTAATAAAATGTATCTTTTGAATGTATTTGTTTTTCAGTTAATACAACTCAAACTCTCAACGGTTGCTTACAGGTGCAGAGAAACGGATGCAACTCATCACATGACCGTTGGCTCCATCTTCCAGATGGATGGCTAGTTATCACAGCGCATATTTAAGATGATTTCCTGACAGAGGGCCTTTCATCCCAGTGTCGTAAGGAGGAGTAGCGCCCGTCTGACCAATACCACCCATCTTTGAAGAGGCCGATCCAGACACTAATTTCACCACTTGCCTTCGCGACGGCCTGGTCCTCTGTTGAGTTCCTGATACTGACCAGGTCCGTGTGGTGAGTTCTGCAGTACACCTGTGCCATTAACCAGGTCCTCAGCTCTCTCACTAAGACATATCGGTCTCCACCTTGTCTGTTACCTGAAAATGAAATGACCTTTGTTTTCCTTGATTGCATTTTAAATTGTGATGTAGCCGAGTAGTACAAGTTGTAAAGAGAGTGCAGAAAAAAGCGAAACAGGTGACATCCCCTCACTCTCTGCTCTCCCTCTATATGTTTCACCGCCATTGAGAAGTGTTCATTTCACACACCTGTGATTAAGAAAAAATATGTATTCCCTGAACCAATCAGGGAAGGGATGCCCTGATTGGTCAGGAATGCCCCGGGAGCGTTTTAAAAATCGAAATGATCTCCTCCAGAGGAAGGCGCGGTCAACACGAAGCTTATATTATCACGGTGCACTAATAACTGAACGATGGCTAGGCCATATCTGAAAAATTACTCAAGTAGTAGCTCAAATTGAAGTTAGATCTTACCTACAGCACCTTCAATTTTATATATATATATATATATATATATATATATATATATATATACACATCGTTAAGTGTATGATCCATATTCTTGCGTGTACGTTCCCTTACCATCATAACACATGAACCAGTGTGGGCTTTTATTTTCCAGACGGAACCACTGTTCTTTTTCTAGAACAGCAAACCTTTTAGCAGTGTGCCCTTCATGAAAATTACGGTAATTTCTCTCTCCCTCTTGGTAGAAGTCTTTATCTGCCAGCGACCAATGCCACTCTTCAGGACTCTCATGATGAAGGCCGATCCACAGCTCATCATGAGCTCTGTCTGCATTCAAGGCCAGCAGTGACTTCATTGCCCCCATGTCGTCTATGGTGGCCAGATCATAGCCTCTCTCTCGGCAGTAGCTCTGGGCATCAAACCAGGATTTGGGGGTTTCAATCAAACAGTGTTGGCGGTAGTCGGTACATAAGGACGGGATACACAGTCCTGGTATGGGAGATAATCACATGACTTACTGAGATTCATTACTGAGACGTTCATTTTTGATGCACACACCTGTCAGTAATGAAAAATCAAATCACTAACCTGAGATTAGAAGAGTTTGTATCCATTCCATAGCATTCATGTCTACATAGTAAAAAAAATGACCTTAAAATAGTAGACTTGTAAAGGATAACTTCAGGATTGTGCAACTTGGACCCAATTTTATGGAATGATTTGGACAATAATTGTAATCAGCTAAACAGCCTCGTTTTCAGCCAATCACATGACTGCAGTCCCGACAACTGAAGAATAAGTCCAGCCTCCGAGCCTCCCGGTTCCCTCGGTCAAATGTCTATGGGAAATAACGGGGCTTTTGAATGATCGTACATAACAATCTCTAGGTGGCGAAGAAGTCAAAGCTGCGTCACGTTTTGAACTTCACACTTTTTTCATCTAGTTTCGACTGGGTTTGGGATTGTCGGTGCCGTTAAAGTAGTAAACGGCACCGACAATCTAAAAACCCAGTCATGTGATTCGCTGAAAACGGGGAGGCATCTGATTGGCTACAGATAGTTCCTTGTTGAAAAAAATGCATTTGTGAATCCAGTCACGTCAGGAGAGTCTCAAAAATCCACATACAAATACAGACCACTTCACACACAAATGCAAACAAGTTCAAAAATGAAAAGCGTCTTGTAAATTCAAGTTTAACAGTTTGTATATAAACGTAACAACATCTAAATACATTTTGAACAAAATGTCAAATATTTTTTTAATTAATATATTTATGGATTTATATTACATTTATTTAAAACAAGACACATTTGTGTGTGGATCAGAAATGTGTTTGTGAAACTAATTTTTGTTTATGGATTTATTTTACACTTATACATACCGATATCCATTTGTGTGTGCATTGAAATGTATTTGTGAGAAGAGAGTAATTTATATACAAATCACAAAATACATTTGTGAATCCTTCTTTGTGCATTCATTATTAATGAGACTGTTCTGACAACATAGCAGCATGATCTGTCAATACTGGAATAATCTCCAAATAATTTTCTGCACTAGTCCCGTAGACCCAAAATGATCGTAAAACAGAAGAAAAATGGTTTCCCTTTAACAGGGTAAGGGTAAATTTAAAAAGATATGCTGAAGGAAAGTTCTCTCTTTCAGCAATTATAAAGCAATTTAAGGCAGTTGTTGTTTTAATGATTTCATTATGTATAATTAATTAATGTTAAACTTAATATAGGTTACTACTCAGTGGTACCATAAAATAAGACCAACAGACTCACCTTCGGGTTACCTTGTTGAGTGGACAATAAGTCGTTTTAATGTCAATGCCTTCCTCTGTCTGTCTCTATCCCAACAAATGCCCAAGATATATATCTCTAGCTCTCAAATTTGAAATGCAAAACAATGAGTATGACAAGAAATCCATCCTGCCCATTAATTCCAGTTTTGACTCCTTGCCTGCCTGTGATTCCAGACTGATAATAGGATTTATAACACACATCAAAATAAATAAAAATTGTCCCATTTAATTTTCCACAGTATTAAAGATATATATAGAGGTTGCTTGCAAAATAGAAACATTTTGTCCCATCAAAGGATCATGAGCCATTACAAACAACCGACATTTGTAATAAAGCTGATATGCGTACAAAATAGACTCAGCAGGTCAGCAGGTCTGGCTGCAATGCCATGGCCTGTATGTAAATAAAGTGTAATTTACATGTTGTCATTTAGCTTTTCAGTGCTTTTATTCAAAGCCACTTACAAGTCAGGCTGAGAATCATTCCTAGTAACTGCGCCTTCATTTTATTTATATTTATCTTTTCGATAATCTTGCTTAAAGAGAGTTTAGGGGAAATCGGTAGGTCAGTGAGTTTGGAGCATTTTGACCTCTCTATCTCAGGAACGATTCTCTTTCGTCATTTGATGACATTGGAAATGGATCATTGTGTTGTACCAATTTCGTCTTGTTTGGCAATAAACAGGTAAACTTCACAGAGTGATGGTGTGGATTATTCATGTGGATAAGGAGGAGTGGAATAGTCAGAGCGCAAAAGCTAACTTCATTCATTGGGAATCTACCCTCATTAAGACGAGTGGATGAAACTTTCAGAAGTGGAGTGTGTTCCTACAGTGGCCTGCCGATTAGAAACCTTTACAGACCCTTTTTTACAGTTAACTGCTACTTGCCAAGTTTGCGTAAGACAAAATAAATGCGTTTACAGATCCCTACCTCGAGCAACAATATTGCCTCCAATATTACCGCCAAATGCTGGCGTGAAACCATAACGATATTGTTCGAATAGGACAATGTTCCTTGCAGCCGAGACGGTGCCACGTTTTCGGTCAACCTATGGCTGAGTAAAGGGCTGATTATGGTTTCCACGTCGACCCAATGCAAGGAACACGCAGACGCTTCAACGCAGTCATGAACCTGTTTTGGTTCTGCGTCAGATTTTTAGTGAGCGGACCAATCACAGCCCTTGCTGCTGCGTCGCCTCGACGAAGGGTTAACAATTTTTGGAGGCGCACCTCAGACGCAAGGAGGGTCCGCAAGGACGTAACGGGTCCGTAAACCAACTTGCATTGCATCGACGTGGAACATAATCAGCCCTCAAGTGCCCATCCGTCAGTAACTGGAGTTAATGCAGATTCAAGCTTTAGTAGAACCCTGAGGTTTTTGACAGAAAACAAATCATCTTTTATTTTGCAGGTGATTCATTTATATGCAGAAGCGTTGTATTATTGTTCATTGACCGAAAGGGCAGGTGGAAAACGGTCTTCCCTGTTTTTTAGTCAGGTATGAATTGATGCCAATGTTTAATTCTTTCCAAGGTAATCTCAACGTAAAACCTCTAATGAAAGTGAGCTGTAGGCTAGGCACAGCATTAGGAACTTCATGTTTTATCACTCAAAAGTAGATCACTGACACAGCATAGAAGGCCTCTACCACACACAAAGACTTAGGAAAGCACAGTAAATCATAAGAGGCTTTAGCAACCCAGGCTTTCAGCACGGACTAGCAGACACGCAAACAGTTTTTGTGGGCTTGAGGATGGCAGTGAGTGTTGCAGTGCTACGGCAACACTAATCGTATCTATCCTTTTGATCACATGAAGAGTCCTACACATGCTTTGGGCTCTTGTACAATACCTAGATGTAATGCACACCTCAAGCTCTCACTTGTTTCAAGCTACCAGGGAACATATGGTATATTCCCCAATTTGTCTTTGTTTTATTTTTATCTTGCCATATTCAGCGAATACCAATATGTTTTGTTTTGCGCCATGTTACAAGGATTTTCACTGTTCATAATAACAGTATACCTGATGGTATATTGTGCATAGCAAATTGTTTTATTTCTGAGAGCTGATTAGCCTACAAAGGCAGGCAGAGCTGAACCATCTCCGATGGCAATGCCAAGACCTGTATGCAACGGCGTAACCACGCATTCTTTGGGGGGGTCGTGTCCCCCCCAATGTTGAGAAAATACTAACCTGTCCCCCCCAATATACAGCAGGATAAAATGTAAAATATATGACATGTTCTCTTTTTATGAACCCTGTCAATGGATCGGTCTCTTGTTATGTCTTATTTATTTTCAATTTATTTCCGTTTGTTAAGAATCCCCCCTCCTAATTGTACACTTGTGCGATTTAGTTTGAAACCACCTCGCGACTTTCTGCGTTGTCATGGTTACCCCACACTCTTTCTTCAGTGAGAGCCAAGAAAGTAAAGAGTAATGGAGGATTTGAGGTTACCGGTACGTAAAAAGCAGAAGAAACTGGACCAACAGCCAAGCATACGGAGTTTTTTTCAGACAGTAAGTAACTTGATACCGAGCTTTGAGTAAGCAAATAAAACGAGTAGCCTCGTAAAAGCAGAATATTAAATATAGCTCATGAAGGTCAGTCGCTGTTCTTTTGATAAAATGACATGGTTACGATGCAGGCAGCACAGAGAGAGAAGGAGAGAGACAGCCTAGACAGGCATGCTGAAAGCAGTGGCCAGACAGGGACGTGCTCTGAACATGCAGGTGGTCAGGTGAGTCATTTGAATGTAAGTAACGTTATTTAACGTGTTGGAGAGGAGGTAACGGACAATTTAAGGTTACTTAAAAAGCGGATAAAACTGGACCAGCAGCCGAGCGTACACGTTTTTTTTTTCTCCAGACAATTAGTAGCTTGATACCGAGCTAAATGTGTGAGTAAATAAAACGAGTAGCCTAATTAAAATATGAGTCGCTGTTTTTTCTGATAAAATGACGTGGGGTCACAATGCAGGCACCACAGAGAGACAGGGAGAGAGACAGGCATGCTGAAAGCAGTGGCCAGACAGGGACATGCTCTGGACATTAGGGCTTTGACTTCGAACTTCGTGATTCGAATATAATTCGAATATCAAAAAAATAAATCAAAATTCGAACGAATATTAGGCAGCCCTTAATATTCGAACCTTTTATGGGCAGGCCAAGAGGGAGAGACGTCGGAGAACCCGATGCAGTCTATTCATAATATTG
The DNA here is from genome assembly GCF_949987615.1 of Pollachius pollachius. Taxonomy (NCBI): domain Eukaryota; kingdom Metazoa; phylum Chordata; class Actinopteri; order Gadiformes; family Gadidae; genus Pollachius; species Pollachius pollachius. The sequence goes on along the minus strand of NC_136937.1, from coordinate 29,070,492 downwards.
TAACGACCACGGAAGAGGCAGTGAATGAAGTATTGATTAGACAGGGATTTATTAGAAACATAATAAACCGTTGGAACACGCAAGAGGCGTTCTACGCATAGCTGTAGAAGACCATTCTAGGCGTTCTACGCATAGCTGTAGACCGTCAAGTAGTAGACATAGACACTGAACATAAATAGTATGTACTAAGTATTCGGATTCAGCCCAGGTATTACTGAAGGCATTTAATGGTCAAAATATTATTAATAAATATTCGAATATATTCGAATATTAATATTAATAAACAAACGAAATTCGAATATGATTTTTGGGCAAAAGTCAAAGCCCTACTGGACATGCAGGTGATAAGGTGAGAATTTTGAATGTGAGACTAGACAGCCTTACAACATTGTTTATAAACTGGGCCTACATGTCAGCAATACATAAAAGTAGCCTACTTCTAATACAAGCAGAGTATATAGACCAAAATGATCACGAAGGTCAGCCACTGTTCTTCTGATAACATAATGACATGTGGTCACAATGCAGGCAGCACAGACAGACAGGGAGGCAGAGAGGCAGGCTGAAAGCAGTGGCCAGACAGGGGTATGCTCTGGACATGCAGATGATCAGGTGAGGAATGAATGTGAAATATAATGCAATTTAGTATTGCACAAAGACAGTCATTTTAAGTATGAAGCTAAGTAAGGCATTACAGGTACCTGCATCTTGTGTATGATAAGTGAAAATATACAGGTAATTCCAACGCTACACGTTATATTTCAGGAGACTGACAGGGAAAGAGAGACAGAGCCAGGCCGAGGAGGCAGTGGTTTAGATCAGCATAAGGAGGAGCTTGGTACCTGCCCACACCAGCCCAATACCCGCTTTATCGAAACTCAGTCCCTGAAAAATAAAACGCTCAAATTTCAGGACAGTTGGTTTAGGCAGTACAAATGGCTTCACTACAGTCCCTCACTGAAAGGTGTGCTTTGTTTTTATTGTTCCAAATATTTTGGAGAACAGAAATCCGCTTTAGCCAGTAAGGCTGATGGTGCTTTTATCAACACTGGTTTCAGTAATTGGAAAAAAGCTCTCCAAAGGTTCTCTGAACATGAAGACAGCGATTGCCATTCAGCAGCGGTGACAACATATTTGCACCAAAAACAGCCTGTCAGTACTCAACTTTCCTCTCAGTTGCAAAAGCAGCAGCAGGTGGCCAGGAATAGTTTCTTGAAGATTGTGGGGGGGGTGATGTGCTTGGCCAGACAGGGCAATGCTTTAAGGGGGCATGACAACAAAGAGGGCAACTTCCACCAGTTAATTAAGTACAAGGCAGAGGGTGATGAAGAACTTTCAAGCTGGCTTCAGCGGCACAACAATTTCACCAGCCCCAAAATTCAGAATGAGGTCCTTCAAATTGTCAGCAACACAATTGTACGCGAAATAACACAGGAAATCCACTCATTGCCAGTGGTTCAGTTTTCCCTTATAATTGATGGGACACAGGATGCAGCAGGAGTTGAGCAAGAGTCCTTCTGTCTGCGCTTTGTTGACAAAAACTTGCAGCCCAGAGAGGAATTCATAGGCCTGTATCAGGTCACATCCACAACTGGAGAAAACATAGCTAGTGTAGCTAAAGATGTTTTGATTCGCCTAAATCTCCCACTTTCACAGCTACGAGGTCAAACCTACGATGGGGCAGCCAATATGTCTGGCAGGATGCAAGGTGTGCAGGCTCATATCAAGAAAGAGCAGCCTCTTGCAGTATATGTTCATTGTGGGCCACACTGTGTCAATTTGATCACCCAAGCTGCCTGTGTATCCGCCCCCGTTATAAGAGATGCAATGCAGTTAGTGCATGAGTTGGGCGTTTTATTCAATCAGTCTGGGAAGTTCAAGGCTATCTTCACAGCTGTAGCAAAGTCAGATCGAACAGCTACGCATACATCTTTGAAGCCTCTCTGCCCCACCAGATGGACAGTCCGAACGCCAGCCATGCGCTCTGTCCTCTCACAATATGAATCTGTGCTCACAGCCACAGAAGAGATGTCTCAATCCACCACGATGGAAATGTCTGCAAGAGCCAGTGGCCTTCACAAAAGCTTTTTGAGGGGCAATACCATTCTCGGCATCATTCTGGCAGAAGATGTCATGGCTGTCATGGAGGAGCTGAACATTTCTCTGCAGCAGAGAAGCCAAACTACATCAGGGATGCTGGCTGCTGTAGACCATGTGAAAAGAGGCCTCCAGGCCAAAAGATCTGAAGTGCACTTTGACTGGCTGTACTCCAGAGGTTCTCAGATTGTCACATCTCTTAATCTGCAGCCAATCAAGATGCCTCATGTGCGGCAGCCTCCGAAGCGCTTCACTGGTCCAGCCACATCACATTCTCACTCCACTGCCCAAGCGTACTACAGAATGCAGTACTACAATACCTTGGACACTGCTGTGGTGCAATGCAATGAGCGCTTCAGCCAGGACGGGCTTCAAAGACTGCAAAAATTAGAGGATGTACTCATCTCTGGGAACATTGATGCAGTTGTGGATGAATACCCAGAGTTGGATGCCATGGCTTTAGAAGTGCAGCTGAAAATGTTCCAGGCCAACTACACTTGTACAACTTCCTCAGAGGTAGCAGACACTTTCCGGGAAATGGTGCCAGAGGTGCGACATCTTTTCAAGCAAGTCGAGATCCTTTTGAGACTGCTGATGGTTGTTCCTGCCTCCTCAGCAGAGGCAGAGCGAAGTTTCAGCGCCTTGAGACGGCTGAAGACATGGCTGAGAACCATGATGACGCAGACCCGGCTGAACAACGTTGCCATTTGCCATGTTCATCAGGAAAAGTTGGATGCTTTGGACAGGAAACAGATCTGTCAGAGCTTAGTTGAGCTTAATAATGAACGCCTCCAGGTTTTTGGGTCATTTATTTAGTTAATACTTTTCCATCTCAGTCCTATGCTGCCTTTCCTTTGGCTGTAGCACTTTTACACCTACATAGACATCCCATGTTCATTTCTCTTCTGTGTTCCAGTCAATGTAAATAATTTTCAGTGTAAATAATCAGACTTGCTTTTTATAGTAAAAATCAAGATTTTAAGTTTCATGCTTTGTGCAAGTCCCTGGAATTAAAAGTCCTCAGCAAATTTTTTTGTTAAAGTCTGTACATCACAAAAGTACATCAGTAGTTGTCCTAATTAAAATAACATTAAAAAAACATGCTTTGGGTTTGTGGTATTTTTCCATTGGAAGCTATCCTTTTTGCTACAGTACTACTGGAAGAGCATAATTGTAATTGGTAGGTGTGTTTAAGGTCAGTAAGCAACTAACCAAAACAAAGTGTGTGTGTGTATGTGTGTGTGTGTGTGTGTGTGGGGGGGGGGGGGGCGGGGCAGACATTACATGATTACACTATTCCTTTAGATGTGAATTCAAATGGTCAATGTAGTCCTCGAAACTATGTTCTAAATGTCCACATTTTCATATATAAATATAGAATTGTAGGCAATGCACTTAACAAATAATAATAAAAAATTGGACCCCCCCAATGTCTAAACCATGGTTACGCCCTTGCCTGTATGCAAATAGGTGTGCCTTTACATAGGTTATATTTACATGTAGTCATTTAGCATGAAGGCACTTTTATCCAAAGCGATGTACGACTAATGCTGAGACGACTCTGGGTTCTAGCAGTCCTTATACAGCAGAACTTCTGGTGGGAGATGGCACAGAGCCTGGGAGATGCCACCCTGGTTTCCCGGTTCATAACAAAGATATTCGAATGAAGAAGTGGATGAGATGGATGGCCCGGACAATTACGTGCTGACAGATATCCGCCTCCACCACCTTGATCGGTCAAAATAAATATGAAGCAACACAATGTCTTGAAATAGAACCTGTGGCATTACCCACACACCCCCTCTAGTTGCGACTAGTTTCAACACAGTTTCATAATAATAATCTGAAATGTGGGATCCATTTATATGCAAATGTATGTATGGATATAAGTGCATGTGTGCTTATGTGTGTTTGTGTGTGCATGTCTGTATATATCTGTGTATAATAATGTGTCTGGTGTGTGTCTGGTGTGTGTGTGTGTGTGTGTGTGTGTTTCTGGTGTGTGTATGTTTCTGGTGTGTGTGTGTGTGTGTGTGTGTGTGTGTGTGTGTGTGTGTGTGTCACGCCTCCCTCACCTTGACGACCGCATACTCACTCATCAGGCATGAGGCAGTGGCCTCTTTTGGAAACACCCGGCATCCTCGCCTAACCTGCCCGGTGGCTCTGGCCCCGCCCCCTCCTGCTCTCAGGTGAGTAGGACATCATGCCCTCACCTGGGACCCAATCACTCCTTCTCTCTCTCCCTGGAGGACTCTCTCTCTATGTCCTACTCCTGTGACCAAAGCCATTTTAATAACTTTAACGTAGAAGTTCTGTAGCTACTATTCCTTTCCCGCCAACCCGCGGATCCGAGTTTGACGACCCCTTTTGCTGCGTACCCTCAGTACCCCCCCCCCCCCCCCCCCCAGGAGACATGAGCGGCAAGCTATGGACGGAGGAGCAGTTCAACTGCCCCGTGTGCCTGGACCTGCCCAACGACCCGGCCACCATCCCCTGCGGCCACAGCTACTGCATGGGCTGCATCAAGGACTACTGGAGCAAGGCCGACGCCACGGGCACCTACAGCTGCCCGCAATGCCGGCAGGCCTTCAGCCCCAAGCCCCACCTCTCCCGCAACACCATGCTGGCCGAGGCCGTGGAGCAGCTGCGCAAGGGCGCCGCGCTCGGGCCGGAGCAGCGGGCGTCCATCCGCAGCACCCGCACCGCCGGCACCGGCAAGGCCAAGGGAGGCCGGCAGCGGCTGCCGTCGTCGGCCGTGCCGTGCGACATGTGCACCGGGCAGAAGCAGCGCGCGGCGGTGAAGAGCTGCCTGGCGTGCATGAGCTCGTACTGCGAGAGCCACCTCAAGCATCACCAGAGCCAGAAGTCGATGCGGCAGCACGAGCTGATCGGACCCACGGGCCAGCTGGCCCAGAAGATCTGCACAGAGCACAAGTACCTGCAGGAGTTCTACTGCCGGCCCTGCGTGCGCTTCGTGTGCTGGCTGTGCACTAGCAACCAGCACAAGGGCCACGAGTGTGTGTCGACCAAGGCTGAGCGCGTGGAGAAGCAGGTAGGCATGCACTGGGAGTGGAGGGTTATGTTGTGGGGGAGCAGGGGTTTGAAGGGATAGAACGCAAGGCAGGGCAGCTTTATTTATGGAGCGCTATTCATACACGAGGCGGACTCAAAGTGCTTCGCATTGAAACATAGTCATTCAATAAAACAAAATAATAAAATAGATAAGTAAAAGAAAACAAAGGCAATGATTAAAAGAAGGTGCAATGTGTTTAAGATTTAGCAGAATGCTAAAGCAAACTTATAATAAAGAAGACGTGTGTCCTGCAATTTTTGGGGGGTTTGGCAAGGTCGGAAGATTTTGTTTATAAGATGTATGACTGTTTTTTTCTACTTGTGACTTTAATGTCTGTCGTTGCTGTGATCTGGTTATTGTAATTGATGGTAAGTGGTTTTAATCTTGGTCTTTGGTTTTCAATGATTGAATACTCTCTACCTCACTGATATTTATTTTTGATATTCTTGTGCTTCTGGTAAAAGTAGGCTACAGCACTACTGTTGCTGGTCAGTAGAGTATTTCCTGTTCCTACCCTTCCTTGTTTTGTTTAAAGAATAAGGAACAGACGGTGCAATGTCAAAAGGGCCGAACCTGTTTATTGAGAATGTGATTATGAACCTTTATAAACTCTGCCTGTGTGTGTTCAATGATAACTCTGAAGGAAAGGCTGCAAACTGTGTTTTATTCTAGCATTATTGATCACAAAAAGTTGTTGTTCATGTGTAATTGACACACAACCACACACACACACACGCCTTCTCAAGCACGCACACACAAACAATCACACAATTCTGTTCACGTAGCGACCTTCAGAAAGTCGTTGGCATCAGCACTGTAAAGCATCTGCCGTTGATACTCCCCTCTGATGGGTTTCACTGGGTCATCAGTCACCCATAGGTGCTAGGTGCTGCTCCCATTGTGTCTCCCTGACATGCGGGCAGCGCCCGGTGTCACAGAACACTCCAGACTGCATTCCACTGGTTTTCAACCGTCACTTCCTCCAGCCTCGCCTTCTACTTTTATCTGTGTATGTGTATTTTGAACTATGAATGGTAACATTGATGAGGATGTTGTGGATAGTAACAATATTAGCATCAAGATACAATTTATTCTCTAGGCATACTGTCCGGAATTGTATTCCTTATTGATCTTATCATTTCCTTGTTTTCTGTTTTAGTTTACATTGTGGGGAATATTGTCTCCTTGTTTTTATATGTTTTTTCACATGGAATCATGACAACTGTTGACATTGAACTTTGTACCTTTCCAGAAAGTTCTGACGGGGCTGCAGGCTGAGAACCATCAGAGGCTTCAGGAGAGAGAGAGGGAGTTGAAAGAGATCACCAGAATGATGGAGATCATGAAGGTATAGCCTGCTGCATAGCAGATGGTTTATTATGTCATAGCACAGCATACTGTTGATTATGGTGTTGCATCACATATGGTTTGTTATGGTATAGCTTAGAATAGTTACGTTTACAATGGTATTGCATAGCATATGGTTTGTTAAAGTATAGCACAATCGAGTTCATTATTAAAAAGCATAGCATCAGATAGCTTATTATTGTATATGAGGCATTAAGCTCATAATAATTAAGTGCAGTGTATTACAATAAAAGTATGAAAAAAATAACAATGCGTGAATACAATTCAATTGTATTTCTATAGCCCTTAATCACAGGTACAGTCTCAGAGGGCTTAACAGGCCGTATATTTATGAAGCCCCCCTGACCCTAGCCCCCCAGAGGGCAAGAATTAACTCCCTTATTTAGCAAGGAAGAAATCTTGATATGGAACGCAGAGTGGGGGATCCCTCCTTCCAGGGATAATCAGGAATTCAATGGGTGCCATAAATTACATGAATAAATAAATACATACATACACACATACAGGCAAAATAATTGTGTTTCTAAAATGAATGGCACTTACTTACACAAAGGGCACCACACAATCGCAAACACTTTTATAAACCCCCACCTCCCCTGTAGCACTCGGCGGAGCGCGTGCGTACCGACGCGGAGCTGGTGCTCTCGGAGCTGCGCTGCTCGGTGGAGCGGCTGCAGACGCTGGTGGAGGCCATGCTGGAGCGGGCAGAGCTGGACAAGATGGCGGAGGCCCGCGAGGTGGCCGACAGCCTGGCGGCTGAGGTCAAGGAGCGCAAGAGGCGTGAGGAGGAGATGAAGGATCTGGTGCGCTGCGAGGACCACATCCACTACCTCCAGGTAACGGGTAGGGTGATATGTGGGGACCTCACACACTTCCTCCAGGTAGAGGGAATGTGCTTTACGGGGACGACATTCACTACCACCAGGTAAAGTGTAGGTGATTTGTGGGGACCTCACACACTTCCTCCAGGTAGAGGGAATGTGCTTTACGGGGACGACATCCACTACCTCCAGGTAAAGGGAATGTGCTTTATGAGGACCACATCCACTACCTCCAGGTAAAGGGTTAGGGTGCTTTATGGGGACCCTGTCCACTACCTCCAGGTAAAGGGAATGTGCTTTATGGGGACCACATCCAATACCTCAGAGTAAGGGAATGTGCTTCATGGGGACGACATCCACTACCTCCAGGTAAGGGAATGTGCTTTATGGGGTCCTCATCCACTACCTCCAGGTAAAGGGAGTGTGCTCTATGGGTTAGGGTAATCCGAGGGACCTCATGCACCATCTCCAGGTAAAGGGAATGTGGTCTGTGGGTAAGGGTGAATAGAGGGACCTCATGCATTACCTCCTCCAGGTAAAGGGTGATTTGTGGGGACCTCATCCACTACCTCCAGGTAAAGGCAATGTGCTCTGTGGGTTAGGGTTACGTGATTTGTGGGGACCTAATACACTACCTCCAGGTAAAGGAAATGTGCTTCATGGGGAACTCATCCACTACCTCAAGGGAAAGGGTTAGGGTGATTAGCGGGGGCATCATTAAATCACCTTCAGTGCTGTTTAGTTTGATAGGAGAACGGGCAGGGTTACATCTCTCGCTCTCCGTGCTCTACAGTACCATCTGCCATGATGTGTGTAACGTTGTTTCACGTTTCCCCCAGACGTGTGAGGAGCTGGCCAGCCCTCTGGAACTAGAGGAGCTGCCGGGCGTGCTGGTGAACCTAGAGGCCTCCTTCGACCCGGCGCGAGAGGCCATCCTGGACCTCAGGGAGCACGTGGAGGACCTGTGCAACGCCGAGCTGGGGAAGATAACCAAGAAAGGTGGGTAACACTCACACACACAGACACGCACACACACACCAAGCATGCAGGTACACACACCACGCAGGCAGGCACCCCACACAGGCACGCATACACACACACACACAGACACATACACACACACACACACACACACACAACCACACACACATACACACACACACACCATTATATTGAACGAATCCATCTCAAGTGACACATTATTAGCTAGTTCGTTGATCTGTGGTTTTAATTGTAGCCTAACTTGTATCGTATATATTCTTCCTTTCAGTGAACGAAACAAGCCTGTTCACGCTAGAGGGAAGCAACTGTGAGTTCCTGAGGATTATTTGACTTTAAGCAGGATAACACATGTTCATGTTGGTTGCATTGCTGTTTTGGTGTGGGACAAAGTTGTTGATTGATGCCAACCCATTGTCCCTTTCTCCCCTAGCTAACCGCGGTGCAAAAGGAGGCTTTCTCAGATGTGAGTATTTGGTTTCACATGCATTAAAGAATCCAAGCAAAAAAACACACACACACACACACACACATATTTTAAATTGCCGCACACAAAACATAACACAGGTTATCGTTGTGTTTGATCAGTTTAAATCAGTACTCTGTGGAGTCAGCTGGCACTTTTCTTACTCATTCATGGATAAACTAAACCCCTTAATTAACTATAGTATTTATAAAGTAACATTTTCTAACCACTATGTGTGCTGGAAACATCTTGACCACTTTCTGTGGTCAAAGCTGTGGTTCTGTGTGAGACTTCATTTCCTTGGCCTGGGGCAACAGCCAAAGTGCCATCCCCCCAGACCCAGGAAATGGAGTCTCACATTCATCCATCATCTTCCCTCGTCTCCTTCCCAGTGTTTTCAGGTCTGGGCGCCCGCACTGCAACCAGTCGTCCAACAGGTTTGGTCACTATTCGTTTCTATACTCACACCACTACTGCTGCACTATCGTTGCTCTGCATGAGCTTCGCTGCGTATTGTTCATCTTGTACTAAACGATCGACCCATTCTTCCACATGTTTCCCACCGCTCGTCCCTCAGCGACCTCCCCGAGCGTGTCAGTTGGGGTTCGGACGCCAGAAAGGAGAGGAATTGGTGGGCGGATATTTTGAACTCCCAAAATGAAACTTGAGTTAGCTGCCGAGCTGAAAGTTGTGTCTCAATATCATGAGTTTTAGAATTAATAGTTGTGTTTACTTTGCATGCATTAACATATCTGCTTTTTGTGTATCCTAGGATTAGATGTGAGGGGTAGGGACACACCACGAGGTAACACATCTGTCTGTCTGTCTGTCTGTCTGTGTCTCAGAGGAGAAGCTCTGAAAATTAAACCATGCAAACTTACTCATATATCTACATATATCTTCACTCAAACATTAATCTATTCAAAAATGAAAATAGTCCCTCACTCAATCAGTCTCTCATTAACAAATTCACTCTTTCACTCCCTGTGTGTTTCCCTTTGTCTCCAGGAAGCTCCCCCAGACCCCAAGACGGACCGAGAAGAGAGAACCGGGGATTAGAAGCAGGTAAAACAGACGCACACACAAGCCAATGAATTCCCATCTGGAATCACAAGCCCGCCTCGACGTCACCCCATTGGTCGAAACACCTCTAAATCGGCTGTGATCAGAAACCCAAAACCAGAATCAATCAATCGAAAATGGTCTTTAGACGTTTTTTAGCGGTATCTTCGTACCCTGCATGACTCTGTTCCAGAAGTTCCTTGAGCCACATTCATTTACCAGACAAGTCAGGATGTCTTGCTCAAGGGCACCACAGGTTAGGCAGCTGACAACAGGGGATCAAACCCAGTACCTTGTGGCCAGGGACTCTAACACCCAAGCCACTACACAGACCTCATCCTGTGCTGAACTAACAAACCCTGTTCCCCCCCCACGACAGCGAGGGAGAGCAACAGCAGGCCCAGCCCTCGGCCTAGTCCCACTCTGAGCCGCCGCGAGTCCGAGTCACCGTGGAACGGCCCCCGCCAGAACCAACCATCACCCCCGGCCCAGGTGGACCCCCCACGTCCGGCCGTCGCCGTCGCTGTCACCCCGGCAACCATCCCGGCAACCATCCCGGCACCCACCCGAGCAGCCACCCCGGCCCAGGCCATCACTGGATGTACGGTGTCAAGTCTTTCACTGGTGGACGTCACGCTTTATTGACGTTGGTTCGACGTTAAGCGGGAGGATTCTCCAATGTTAGTTCGGGGATCGATTTTGGCTGATGATTCAGTGCTTTCTAAGTGGTAGCTCGGTTGTTTTTCTTGCACTGATACCTCAATGTTAGTTCAGTGATTGATTTTTTTTGATGCTATGATTGTTCACATCAATTCAGTGATTTCTGATGGCAGTTCAGGGATTTCTGTATGCTTATTCAATGCTTTCGAAGGAGTTCATAGATTTCTTCTAAGACTTCGATGATGGTTAAGATAGTTTAATGACTATTTATGCAAGTTCACCAATCGTGATTTCAATGGTATATGTTTATTATAATGTTTTGGCTTGTAAGTTCAGTGATTTCTTGATGTGAGCACGGTGGATTACATTTTCGTTAACTGATTTCTGATATTAGTCTGAAAAGGTAATTCTGTGGTTTTCAAATTGGTCTCCTGTGCCTCTAGTCGTGGTCAGAAGGTAACCTGTGCTCTAGTCGAGCCCAAGGTGGAATATATAAAAGTAAGTACTATCCGGTCCTTTTTTTTCATTCTTTGTCTCCTTTCCTTTGGTCTAGCCTTCAGCCGGATGTCCTCCATTAGCAGCCTTTTCCGCTCCCATCGCCGTGGCAACGCCCAGGCCACACCTATGCAGGACGCGACCTCTCCGGCCAGCGGTCGCAGCGGCCCATCGATCAGAGGAGGAAACCCATGTGAGACCTGGTCTTTCAACTACCTCAGTATATGAAGACAATCCATTTGAAACTGTGTTCACATCTGATGTCAGCCACGTCTGGCAGGAAGAACATACAAATGACATGTCTTCAGTAGCCAGCAGCCAATTGGCTGTCCGTTTTATTTTTAGAATTGACAGCCGTGGCCGGCAAATTTAATTAAAATGATCCAAGACATATCTCTGAGGCATCTCAACAACACAGGCAAATCAGAACTTATTAAGTTTCAGTTTTGTCTTACGTTAGACTGGCTATAAGATGTTATAGGTTTTATTCAGATAGTTTGAGCATGACGCAACATGACATCATGATGTAACAAATCCCTTTTTATTTTTATTTGGCAGACTATTCCATGTAGTCTGTTTTAAATGGCATTGTATGACAGAATGAATATTTGTAACTGTGCTTAACTGTTTGTGCCGGGCTCTTCTTCACAGGGGGAATAGGCACTCTGTCTGAAACGCCAACAGAAGGTGACGCAACTGATTTTATTCTTCAAGTATTCTATGGCGTTCTGAACACACCCAAAGGTCTGGGTGATTGTTAATGTGTTCGCTGTTATCAGTATACAAGTGGTTAAAAGGTTAGTTAATGTTAATGAACCACCCAAAAGGTAATTTTAGAAATGTAGCATGTACAGAAAAACATATAGTGAATATTTCTTATTTCATGACATACATATGAAGACATATTGCACAGTTGTTCAAGTTTTCCTTTCTCTTTTCCCTTTCTCAGTTAACCCCGGCCTGTTCTTGGATTCACCCTCCCCAGACTTCATGCCGAATGACGCCCAAGTGTTCCCAGCATGTAAGCCTAAATTCTTCTTCATTCTTGTGTTCTTATTTATAATTTCACCCAAAATAGAATGACTCAATTGGACACCCCATCCTAGGCAGTTAAAGGAAATGGGTTGTAATTCTCGTTCCGGACCACACGGGGGCGCATCTGCTGTGTTTCCCCTCCAGGAAGCACCGTTTGAGATGTCAATGTGTTCATGTGGGTTAAGACCATGGATGTCTTATAATAAGGTTTGGACAATGGGCTACTGTTTCTCCCAACGACAAATAGGTTAGATGAGATGGACACCCTAGTGTGTGTGTGTGTGTGCGTGTGCATGTGTGTGTGATCTTGAAATGTACACAGTTGATCGATGTATTTATTTTCCCCACATCCTCATAGTATCCATTGCGTCTTGAAAACATACGGATCACCTGGGGTGGGGGGTGGGATGTTGTCCCCATGGTAACGGACATCTTGTTGCTCGTCTCCACGACAGTGAGGGAGATCAACCTGGACAGCATCCAGGCACCTGAACCCAGAGGCAGGGAGGAGTTCCTCCAGTGTAAGCACCCACCCACACACACACACACACACACACCCACACCCACACACACACAAACACACACACACCCCAAACCCTTAAACATATTGTAGATGCATTTTTTACATTTTGATAGTAGGCGGGGGGGTCCCTGTATAAAACCCAGTAACTTTAAATAGCACAGAGAGGGACAACATCCCAGACGGTTCTCTGCTCCTCCCCCTAGACGCCGTCCAGCTGACCCTCGACCCCGGCACGGCGCACCGGCGGCTGGCGCTCTCCGACGGCGACACCAAGGCCACCCTGCAGGTGGCCGCCACGTCCGGCGCCGCCGACACGCCGCAGCGCTTCGACGGCTGGACCCAGGCGCTGAGCCGCAGCCCGCTGGGCGGCGGCGGCCGCAGCTACTGGGAGGTGGAGTGGCGGGGGCGGGGCTCCTCGGTGGGCGTGGCCTACGGCTCGCTGGCCCGCAAGGGCGGCGACGGCCAAGCCGGCCTGGGCTACAACGCCCGGTCCTGGAGCCTGGAGCTGTCCGACACGCGCTGCGTGGCCATGCACGACAACGAGAGGCGGGACATCGCCGTGGGCTACTCACCACGCGTGGGCGTGTTCCTGGACCCGGCGGCGGGCACGCTGGGCTTCTACAGTGTGGCCGATGGCATGAGCCACCTGCACACCTTCCGCGCCAACTTCACCCGGCCGCTGTACGCCGCGTTCGGGGTGGGGGTGGGAGTGGGCGTGGGGATGGACTTCGCCCTGGGACAGTTCAGCAGCAGCACGGATAGTGTCAAGCTCTGTCCCATGTGAGGACGGGAGAGGGGGGGGGGGGGTCTGCGCATCCGTGGGGAGATGCACGCCGGGAGGCTCTGGACACGGGGGGCTAGCGGAAAAGAAGTTTGACGTTGGGTGTGAGGGATGAGTTAAGGCTCAGTTATGGTTCCACGTCGACTCGACGCAATGACCACGCAGACGCTTCGACGCAGTCGTGAACCGGTTTCGGTCCTGCGTCGGGTATCAGTGAGGGGACCAATCACAGCCCTTGCTGCTGCGTCGCCTTTTTTTGGACAATTTTTGGGAGGCGCACGTCAGGCCCATGCGTCAGACCCAAGGAGGGTCCGCAAGGACGTAATGGGTCCGTAAACACACTTGCGTTGCGTCGACGTGGAACCATAACTGAGCCTTTAAGCCCTGCCTCTTGGGCGAAAATTGTTTATTTTCTGATCATCGTGCAACGAATTTAAAGCAGGTACCTTTTTGTTGCAGGTACCTAAACATATCTTTAAAACCTCTACTTTTGATGTCATTAGTCAGCTCTTCTCCGATTCTCACTTTCCTTTCTGAAAAAAAGTAATTGTGTTTAACGTCACATTCATATCTTCACATGCGAGGAGCAACAACATCAGAACAAACCAACGAGTCACTGCCATTCATTTCCATGGATTTATTTATAAAAAGAGGCAACCGAACGATAGGACGTAGGCAGGGTGACGTCACCAGGCGGTTCATACCGCCACAACAAACAAACAAAAACAAACAGAAGACAGAGGTCCGTGTGTGGATTCGACCACGAAGATTCTGCGAGGAAAAAACAAAGCTGTGGGATGAACCAATCAGAACGGAACCCGAAGTTTCCCTGTTTACCGTTGCCCGATTAACGCCCTGAAATTCCGAAGCAAAAACGGCATCTCTAGTGTTACTTGAAGCGTTAGCTAGTTATTATGCACACACACACACACACACACGTTAGCGTACTGGATTTCTACGTCGGTCAATGTCGACACTAATTCCAAAAGTTTTTGGTTTGCAAACCTTGTGCTGTTGATATACAGTTTTTAAAACAAAACAAATAAAAGTTTGTGATAATACAATACTGCAAAATCTTTTGATGACTGCGTAAATGCCTGCTAAATTAGCCTTGTTAAATCACACATTTATATATCCTGTACAGTGTTATTCTATATTGCCTACAGGGTCATCAATAAATGAAAAATAAAATGTACATTTGTGAGAAAGAAATACGTGCAATATTCCATCGGTACAGGTTTGGTTGGGCAGAAAGACAGTTGGACTGCAAGGAAAGCTATCTTAAGTCAGGACTCACAATGGACAAGTTGGGTGTTAAAAAATAGCCCAGACACACAATTCCCAAACTGCCACCGTCTCAAACAGGTCACAATTCAATTATTTTGAGCATTAATGTAACTGAACAGATCGAGAATTGTAAAACTATAAATTCAGCATTTGGGACGGCGTTGTTGTGGTTGATGGAGATATTGCGCTTAAAAATCGGAAATCGATATGAACCAGGCCTTAATAAAAAGAAAGTCCATGATTTTGTCCCTGTACTGAACCCGGGATGACGCTGAGTGCCCACAGCAACTAACCACTGAAGAATAAATACAACAATCAATAATAAGGTAAACCACAACTAAATAGCATGTGCCAGAGTGCCCCCTCCCCCTATCCTTGGCCGCGACTACGACCCCAATTCTCATTGGTGAGCGTTTTTTAACCAAACCCGTGCAGCTCGTTTGAAAAACAAAATTCTAAACTCTTAACGAAAGTAATAAGTGCATTCCGATAATCGTACAACCATGGCTTAAAATAAAATTGAACCCGTGGCGAAATTGTCTTTTGCTTCTCTTTAAGAAGCATTAGACATAAAACAAAAAAAAGAACAGCCGCAAAAAGGTATAAAATAATTTGACTTCTCTTTCTTCTGAAAACAAGCCCGGCGGCCATTTCACCCCCAGTGGATCAGTGCAGCAGTGCATGCTGGTAAAATATGCAAATGAGCGGAACAAAAAGACAAGACACTGGGGACGCGTACGGGCACTAGCGTTGCCACGGTCAACTAGTTAAAAAACCCGGTCGAATAAGTAAACAGCTATTTATTCAAGGTTCTAACGGTAATACTGACCCCGGTCTGTGGCACAAGGTTATGGCTGATCAGACGACACATTCCCACCTAGCTCCTTGCGACGGCGGATATAAACGACAGCTGACGAAAGAACCTACAGGGAGGTCCGTTACAGTGTCGTAAAAACATAGTTTGTCAGAATTTCATTTTTTCTTTTATGTCCCATCCTTAAAAGACAATGTTTCTATTTGAAATAAAAGGTTTGATATAAAAAATGCCGGTGACATGGGGATATGTAGTCCTCGTTTGAGCGCGCAGGCAACAAAGAAGCAGCATTAGCCCTGACCCCGACCCTAGTTTCTTGAGCTTTGCAACCCAGGGAAGAGACCCCATGCAAGACCGTGGATGACCCTTCCCTCTTCACTTCAACCTATCCACCTCCTCTCCGGCTGGGTTCAAATATAACCGAAAACCCCACAACACTTACTGAGACCAAACTTCTTCATTTTCCCCAAAACCCCTCACCTCCTTCATCACTTTCGGAACCCTTCCTTCACTTCCTCAAACCTTCACCCTCTTGCACGCCAACATCCAGAGTCTTGCAGAAGCAACGGGTCAAAATGGTATGCATTTTACAGGAATTATTTTCCATTTTGTTTTTCCTCAGAACCCAAACCTGACCCTAACCTCAGATCCCCCCCCCCCACACACACCCCATTCCCCTAACCCCAATACAGGCGAATTAAGGCATCAGCAGGCATCACCGCGCGTACAAAGTCGCAGCTCAACCTTGCGCCGTCCATTGTGCTTTTAAAAGAATCATCTCAATAATCATTATCTGAGAAAAGACGAGGGAACCGAATCGTTTCCGCGGACACCGTTTCAGCTCCGGTTGAAAAATCCAAGCGGGGGGATGGAGGAGGAGGTACAACGGCTGGGAGGGGGGAGGGTTGCCATGGGGATGGGGAGGGGCAAATCAGCAAGGAGGAGGTGCATGGCAGCCAGGAGCTGTACCCCGCCCCACCCCCACCAGCCCACACACACCCCCTCGCTCAGTGCTTCCCGGCCCCGGAGGACGAGGGCTGGGTGAAGGAGGCCAGCCTCCCCCTCCTCTGCTGGCCCTTGGGGTCTCCCCACGGCGGGGGGGGCAGAGCCAGCGAGGTGGGGTGGGCCGCGGGCCGGGGCCGGGCCGGCGGCGCCCCCATCATGACGGGGAGGCTCTGGTTGCGTCTCAGGCCGTCCAGCAGGCTGCCCCCGCCCGCCGCCACGAAGGTGGGGGGGGCGTCAGCGGGGCCCTGGAGCACGCGGCCGAACCCGAGGCGACACAGCCGCTCCACCAGCCCCACGCTGACGGGGTCGGGCGGGGCCTTGGGGGGCTGCGCGTGGGGCAAGGGGCTGGGCAGGTCGGGGTGGGGGTGCGCCCGGCCCAGGTTCAGCCCGTACACGTCCTGCAGGAAGAGCTCGGCGGGCCGCGACGCCAGGAAGTTGTCGAGGGCGAGCGCGGGCCGCTGGTCGGCGCAGGGGGAGCTGGGGGGCGTGGCCGAGCGCGGGCGGGGGAGGGAGGGGGCGGGCCGCGGCGAGGCCGAGATGCCGCGCTCCAGGACCAGCTTGGCGAGGCCGGCGGCGGCGGCCGGGCGGCGGCGGGGGAAGAAGGAGGGGTCGCCCCCCAGGCCCAGGCGGCAGGGCGTCACCGGGGTGCTGGGGCCCGCCCGCAGGGAGCTGGGCGTGTTGGGGGTCGCCACCGACCACATGGGCTGGGAGCTGGGGGGGGGCACAGAGAGGGAGGGAGGGAGGGAGGGAGAGTGAGTGAGTGAGTGAGTGAGAGAGTGAGAGAGAGAGAGAGAGAGAGAGAGAGACAGAGAGAGTTAGTGAGTGAGTGTGAGAGAGTGAGTGAGTGAGTGAGTGAGTGAGTGAGTGAGTGAGTGAGAGAGTGAGAGAGAGAGAGAGAGAGAGAGAGAGACAGAGAGAGTTAGTGAGTGAGTGTGAGAGAGTGAGTGAGTGAGTGAGTGAGTGAGTGAGTGAGTGAGAGAGTGAGAGAGAGAGAGAGAGAGAGAGAGAGACAGAGAGAGTTAGTGAGTGAGTGTGAGAGAGTGAGTGAGTGAGTGAGTGAGTGAGTGAGTGAGTGAGTGAGTGAGTGAGTGAGTGAGTGAGAGAGAGTGAGAGAGAGAGTTAGTGAGTGAGTGTGAGAGAGAGAGAGAGAGAGAGAGTTAGTGAGTGAGTGTGAGAGAGAGAGAGAGAGAGAGAGAGAGAGAGTTAGTGAGAGAGAGAGAGAGAGAGAGAGAGAGAGAGAGAGAGAGAGAGAGTTAGTGAGAGAGAGAGAGAGAGAGAGAGAGAGTTAGTGAGAGAGAGAGAGAGAGAGAGTTAGTGAGAGAGAGAGAGAGAGAGAGAGAGAGAGAGAGAGAGAGAGAGAGAGAGAGAGAGAGAGAGAGAGAGAGAGAGAGAGAGAGAGAGAAAGAGAGAGAGAGAGAGTGAGTGAGTGAGTGAGTGAGAGAGAGAGAGAGAGTGAGAGAGTGAGTGAGAGAGAGAGAGCGAGAGAGTGTGATTCATAAACTCAACAACCGAGGTGAATGTGGGGGCTCAAAACACATTTTGTCCGAATTTCATGTTGGTTTTTTCAGATCTTATGCCCTCATCCTGAAAGACAATGCTTCTCTTTTCAACAAAAGGTTTGATTAAAATAAATCACCAGGGACATTGGGATATGTAGTCCTTGTTTGAACCACACTAGCATCAAAGAAGCAGCGTTTGCCCTAACCCTAGAGTGCTAAGCTCTAAGGTCTCTCAAGCTCTGTTCCCCGAACCAATCAGGGAAGAGATGCCCCAGCACCCTTCAATACATGTTCCATCAACATAAATACACGCTGAGTTACAAGGTTCACACACGAGTCAAGGGTAGCTCACAAACTAAATAAATAACACAGAGGAAAAAACGAAGACATCGAGGAAGACTGAGATTAATTTCCAAGCGCGATTCCTTCGCATACGCTGCAATGCAGAAAAAGGACCCGAGAGAAATACGGCGGGGTGGAAGAGATAAAAGGGGCGCAGGCAGGGCTACCTGGAGGTGACCTGGGTGATGTCGTCGGGGTGCAGGATGCGGCAGGTGGTGACGGTGTAGGTGGAGAAGGTGGTGCTCTGGCACTTGCCCGGGTGTTGCACTGCAGATGGTCGGAGCCGCGATGACGCCATTGGACCGAGCACAACAACAACAGCGTTAGACCGTTGTCGTACTTTAGGAGACAAAGACTCCTTAAAGTTTGGGAGTCACACTGGAAGTCCCAAGCGGCTGTGTTGAGGGCGGATGATGAACTTTATTGTAGATATACTGCTTTTGTTTTACCGTTTGGTTTTGCCTACCTTTGCACAATTCTGAATTATTTTGCAATACTTAGAATTCATTTATACTTAAAATAAGGTAATATTACTTATTTTATTTGACCAAATTGTATTGTTTTCAACAAAAAGAATCCTCTATTTATCCTGCACTTGTGTTGCAATTTTTGAATCGACTATAAAGCTGACTTTGAACTTTGATGAGAGCCAGAGTCCCAGGGCTCTGGCTCTCATCAGTCCCAGGCGCTGAGCAGCTTCCACGCGAGGAAGCGGAAACGCAAGAATGACAATAATCCCCTGGAAGGGATCGGTCAAACTTGATGTCACTTATCCAAGTCAGGTCACAAAATGAAAACCAAAGCAACACATCGTTAGCCTCATAGCATCATTTCCTTCGTCACGTTTTGGCCACATTGTGAAATCGAACCTAACTCTACTTCCCTAACGCTGCTGATTCACTGTGCCTCACTGGCTGTATCCTAAGCCAATCAGAGCGCTTTCTACATTCCATAGTCACTGTCAGTCATCAATTTGACTCAGGCACTTTTTTCATGCTATGAGGCCAACGACATGCGATTCATCCCCGTAACGGCTAACTCTGTCGCCCCTGGAAACAGGTAACCACGGCGTCCATTACCTGACGACAAGATGGCCGGCGCGGCCGCGGAGGCAACCGCCGCGCCCTCCGATCGGACGGGACTGGGCGCCGTGCCGCTCGGCGGGGCGGTTCCCGCGGCGACGGGCTGTACCGCACAGGGGGAGACGGGGGCGGAGCCGGGGGCGGAGCCGGGGGCGGAGCCGGCGGGGGCGGAGCCGGCGGGGGCGAGGTCAGCCCGCAGCGCGGAGGCGTAGGAGACGGCGCCCACGGCCGCCAGGGGCCTGAACAGCGGCGGGCGCAGGTCCGTCGCCGAGGGCAACGGAGACCCCGGCAGCCTGGGCGGCTCCCTCCGGTCCTCGGGCGTGGACGAGACGCGCACCTTGAACACGATGCCCCCTTCCTCCTCCTCCTCCTCCTCGTCTTCGTCGTTCCTGATGGGCTTGCCCCGCTCCGTGGAGCCCTTCTCGGCGCCCCCGGCGTGGGCGCGGCCCCGCTCCTCTTCGTCCTCCTCCGGGTCGTCCAGCCGGTAGGAGGAGGCGTCGGCGGGGTCCCGGTCGTGGGACAGCGGGCGGAAGCCCTTGGTCACCACCCCGGGCCGGGGGTCCAGCAGCGTGGCCAGGTGGGGCTGGGCCAGCTGCTGCCAGTGGTGCAGCGTCAGGGAGCCTGGGGGGGGCCAGGGTTAGGGAGTCAAAGGGGCGGAGGAACCAAAACCTACCACTGAAACAAACTAGCCTGCAACCAAAAGCCCTTTGGTAATAATTATATGTTCTATCATATATTAATGGACAAGTAAAACGGCACACATTTCCAGTTGACCAGCACCAGCTCTCCCACACACACACGCACACGCACGCGCACGCACGCACACACACACACACACACACACACACACACACTAGGGGTGCTCGATTATGGGAAAAATCAAAATCACGATTATTTTGGTCAACATTGACATCACGATTATTCAAACGATTAGTTTTGAGTTTGAAGACATGTACTTATTCAGCATGTCTCTCAGATTTTTTCTTTTTGTAACTTGAGAACTTTGAAATTTCGACTTTAAAAAATACACAAAATGCTCAAAAAGAAAATGTTCCAATCTAAAACGATATACAGATCTGTATCCAGCTGTTCTGCCCTTTCTATAAATCATATTTTCGATTGATTATGTTAATTAATAATTTGATTGATCGCACACACAATCAAATTACACACACACACACACACACACACACACACACACACACACCTTACCCAAACTACGCTCCGAAACATCTACACTGTATCATAAAATAACTCAAAGCGTGACACACACACACACACACACACTCCTTACGCGCACACGCTTCCAATCCTAACTCATCCCCCGAGAGGACGGGCAGACCCCTGGACCTCCGTCTCCGTCAGCGTCCCAGTGAGACCCCCTCCCCCCCTCCCCCCCGTCGCCACTCACCCTCCATCGGCTTGACGATCTGCAGCCTCTCGGGCAGGAAGGTCTTGAACACGCCCGACGCCGACGACAGCTCCGACAGGTTGGAGCACGACGAGCGGCCGCTGCCCGCCGGCGAGCGGGCGCCGACGCCGGCCCCGCCCTCGCCCTCCTCGAGCCCCGCCCCCACCAGGGCCTCCGTCTTCCGCTGGCGCTCCGCCTGGAAGAACTTGCGCTCGCACAGGAAGTTGTGGCGCCGCAGCGAGAGCCGGTGGATGGCGTCGCTGAGGTGGTCGCCGCCCGGCGAGCCCGGCTGGCCCGGGCGCAGCGGCGGCAGCTGGTGCTCATCCCTGGAACACAGCGGCGGCGGGAGAACGTCACGCTCGCTCGGAACCCGGGTCGCTTGTAGCGTTAATTAAAGGGGGTCGCTTGTAGCGTTAATTAAAGGGGGTCGCTTGTAGCGTTAATTAAAGGGGGTCGCTTGTAGCGTTGATTAAAGGGGGTCGCTTGTAGCGTTGATTAAAGGGGGTCGCTTGTAGCGTTGATTAAAGGGGGTCGCTTGTAGCGTTAATTAAAGGGGGTCGCTTGTAGCGTTAATTAAAGGGGGTCGCTTGTAGCGTTAATTAAAGGGGGTCGCTTGTAGCGTTAATTAAAGGGGGTCGCTTGTAGCGTTAATTAAAGGGAGTCGCTTGTAGCGTTAATTAAAGGGGGTCGCTTGTAGCGTTAATTAAAGGGGGTCGCTTGTAGCGTTAATTAAAGGGGGTCGCTTGTAGCGTTAATTAAAGGGGGTCGCTTGTAGCGTTAATTAAAGGGGGTCGCTTGTAGCGTTAATTAAAGGGGGTCGCTTGTAGCGTTAATTAAAGGGGGTCGCTTGTAACGTTAATTAAAGGGGGTCGCTTGTAACGTTAATTAAAGGGGGTCGCTTGTAACGTTAATTAAAGGGGGTCGCTTGTAACGTTAATTAAAGGGGGTCGCTTGTAGCGTTTAAGGGGGTCGCTTGTAGCGTTAATTAAAGGGGGTCGCTTGTAGCGTTAATTAAAGGGGGTCGCTTGTAGCGTTAATTAAAGGGGGTCGCTTGTAGCGTTGATTAAAGGGGGTCGCTTGTAGCGTTAATTAAAGGGGGTCGCTTGTAGCGTTAATTAAAGGGGGTCGCTTGTAGCGTTAATTAAAGGGGGTCGCTTGTAGCGTTAATTAAAGGGGGTCGCTTGTAGCGTTAATTAAAGGGGGTCGCTTGTAGCGTTAATTAAAGGGGGTCGCTTGTAGCGTTAATTAAAGGGGGTCGCTTGTAGCGTTAATTAAAGGGGGTCGCTTGTAGCGTTAATTAAAGGGGGTCGCTTGTAGCGTTAATTAAAGGGGGTCGCTTGTAGCGTTAATTAAAGGGGGTCGCTTGTAGCGTTAATTAAAGGGGGTCGCTTGTAGCGTTAATTAAAGGGGGTCGCTTGTAGCGTTAATTAAAGGGGGTCGCTTGTAGCGTTAATTAAAGGGGGTCGCTTGTAGCGTTAATTAAAGGGGGTCGCTTGTAGCGTTTAAGGGGGTCGCTTGTAGCGTTAATTAAAGGGGGTCGCTTGTAGCGTTTAAGGGGGTCGCTTGTAGCGTTAATTAAAGGGGGTCGCTTGTAGCGTTAATTAAAGGGGATCGCTTGTAACGTTAATTAAAGGGGGTCGCTTGTAGCGTTAATTAAAGGGGGTCGCTTGTAGCGTTAATTAAAGGGGGTCACTTGTAGCGCTAATTAAAGGGGGTCACTTGTAGCGCTAATTAAAGGGGGTCGCTTGTAGCGTTAATTAAAGGGGGTCGCTTGTAGCGCTAATTAAAGGGGGTCGCTTGTAGCGTTAATTAAAGGGGGTCGCTTGTAGCGTTAATTAAAGGGGGTCACTTGTAGCGTTAATTAAAGGGGGTCGCTTGTAGCGTTAATTAAAGGGGGTCGCTTGTAACGTTAATTAAAGGGGGTCGCTTGTAACGTTAATTAAAGGGGGTCGCTTGTAGCGTTAATTAAAGGGGGTCGCTTGTAGCGTTAATTAAAGGGGGTCGCTTGTAGCGTTAATTAAAGGGGGTCACTTGTAGCGCTAATTAAAGGGGGTCGCTTGTAGCGTTAATTAATGGGGGTCGCTTGTAGCGCTAATTAAAGGGGGTCGCTTGTAGCGTTAATTAAAGGGGGTCGCTTGTAGCGTTAATTAAAGGGGGTCGCTTGTAACGTTAATTAAAGGGGGTCGCTTGTAGCGTTAATTAAAGGGGGTCGCTTGTAGCGTTAATTAAAGGGGGTCGCTTGTAGCGTTAATTAAAGGGGGTCATTAAAGGGGGTCGCTTGTAGCGTTAATTAAAGGGGGTCGTTGTAGCGTTAATTAAAGAGGGTCGCTTGTAGCGTTAATTAAAGGGGGTCGCTTGTAGCGTTAATTAAAGGGGGTCGCTTGTAGCGTTAATTAAAGGGGGTCGCTTGTAGCGTTAATTAAAGGGGGTCGCTTGTAGCGTTAATTAAAGGGGGTCGCTTGTAGCGTTAATTAAAGGGGGTCGCTTGTAGCGTTAATTAAAGGGGGTCGCTTGTAGCGTTAATTAAAGGGGGTCGCTTGTAGCGTTAATTAAAGGGGGTCGCTTGTAGCGTTAATTAAAGGGGGTCGCTTGTAGCGCTAATTAAAGGGGGTCGCTTGTAGCGTTAATTAAAGGGGGTCGCTTGTAGCGTTAATTAAAGGGGGTCGCTTGTAGCGTTAATTAAAGGGGGTCGCTTGTAGCGTTAATTAAAGGGGGTCGCTTGTAGCGTTAATTAAAGGGGGTCGCTTGTAGCGTTAATTAAAGGGGGTCGCTTGTAGCGTTAATTAAAGGGGGTCGCTTGTAGCGTTAATTAAAGGGGGTCGCTTGTAGCGTTAATTAAAGGGGGTCGCTTGTAGCGTTAATTAAAGGGGGTCGCTTGTAGCGTTAATTAAAGGGGGACGCTTGTAGCGTTAATTAAAGGGGGTCGCTTGTAGCGTTAATTAAAGGGGGTCGCTTGTAGCGTTAATTAAAGGGGGTCGCTTGTAGCGTTAATTAAAGGGGGTCGCTTGTAGCGTTAATTAAAGGGGGTCGCTTGTAGCGTTAATTAAAGGGGGTCGCTTGTAGCGTTAATTAAAGGGGGTCGCTTGTAACATTAATTAAAAGGGGCCGCTTGTAATATTAATTAAAGGGGGTAGCTTGTAACATTAATTAAAGGGGGTCGCTTGTAACATTCATTAAAGGGGGTCGCTTGTAACATTCATTAAAGGGGGTCGCTTGTAACATTCATTAAAGGGGGGTCGCTTGTAGCATTAATTAAAGGGGGTCGCTTGTAACATTAATTAAAGGAGGTCGCTTGTAGTTTTAATTAAAGGGGGTCGCTTGTAACATTAATTAAAGGGGGTCGCTTGTAACATTCATTAAAGGGGGTCGCTTGTAGCATTAATTAAAGAGGGTCGCTTGTAACATTAATTAAAGGGGTTCGCTTGTAGCGTTAGTTAAAGGGGGTCGCTTGTAGCATTAATTAAAGAGGGTCGCTTGTAACATTAATTAAAGGGGGTCGCTTGTAGCATTAATTAAAGAGGGTCGCTTGTAACATTAATTAAAGGGGGTCTCTCCTAACACTCATGATGGGGGAGGGGGTCAGTCATAACTCTAGTGACGGGGTCGCTTATAGCACTAATGTTGGGGGTCACATGGAACAATGATGGGTCAGAGCCCTGTACCTACCAAGGCACCAGGTAAAAACACTATCCGCTTACATTCACGTTATATTTGCATCTCTTTTTAGAATAAAATAACTATGTTTCCCATTGTGGATTTTTTGCTGGACTTGATTTTTTTCCTTGCTGGACTTGATGCTCTGGCACAAACATTCCCAGTCTGGGATGCATCTTTACAAACCGGTCATGAGAACGCAGCCTCGCATCCAGAGGGAGGGAAGCGAACAATATAGCGGTGATCGATTAGATTCCCGAAAAAATCGAACCTTTACTTTCACTGGTAGCTCAGAGCTTATTCATGTCTGAATTGGTTCACCAATGTCGTAATCCATTTCAGAATTAAAGGTCAAGTAAACCACAAATCACTTTCATCAGTTGAAAACATTCGGGGTCTCACAAAGTGATTCTGAAGGTTTTGGTTCAGTTTTTAACGAATAAAATTGTTAATAGAGGGAAAAGTCTCCGTAAAATACAAGACGTCTGCCACCTCCGGCGAAAACGTTTTTCCAGAATGGTTGTTAACTATTGGCTGCTCACCTTAGCTCAAGCGAGTGTGACATGGGTTTGGACAAAGTCAAACTTTGAAGTGTTTATTTTTTCTAAAACCTTTACCACTGTCAAGACTGCTCTGCTCGTGTACATGGCAACTTGGAGGTTGACTTTAAAAAGGTGAAACTTTATAACACCAGGTGTGAGTGTGATTAGCGTGTCCACCTGGACTCACACCTGGTGGTATAATATCACCTTTAAACTTGAATTTTTTTTTAAAAACGGTTAGGGGGTAAATTGACGCGTTACTCGTCCAGCTAGTAGCCTATAAGATGGCCAATGTTTTTCCTTGCCCTCCCTGAAGTGGATGGGTGGTGGGAGGGTATTGGTACGTACCCCTGGGCCGACTGGAAGGGCTGAGCGGTCATCACCAGGGGGCTGAGCCCCGACCCGGGGATGGAGGAGTGCCGCGCCGTTAGCGTGTTGACGGAGCGCACCGTCTGGAACACCCGCCTCTGGGAGGTCCTGGAGCCCGGGGTCAGGGGGTCAAGAGGTCAAAGGTCAGCCGCCCGCGATTTGGTGCATTGAAGGAACTGATAAAGTAAACTGACGAGGTGTTTTTTTCTTATTAGATCTGCCAGACAGATAGCCTACCTTTGAAGGTTCGCTCCGCCTTGAATAAATGTATATTTACTGTACTCTTAGTGTGAAATGTTATTTTACCACGAAAGGCTGAGTTATGCTTCCATGTCGACGCCACGCAAGGACCACGCAGATGCATCGACGCAGTCGTGAACCTGTCTCGGTTCTGCCACGGATTTTACTAAGTGGACCAATCACAGCCAGCCACAGTTAACATTTTTGGGAGGCGCACGTCAGGCCCTTGCGGTGGACGCATGGGGGGTCCGCAAGGACACAGAACCCCCTTGCGTTGCGTCAACGTGGAACCATAACTAAGAAGCCTTTACACACTAGGGCTGAAGTTTCTAGTAACATGAAAGGCTTATCCAAAAACGTCCGCCCTGAATTGTATTTCGGTACCCTGCTGCGAAACCTGTTGAACAAGGTACGGTGAGCTAGGCTGCTAACAACGTAGCGCGGCTCACCTCTGGTCCTGGAAGACCGTCTCCTCGTCCACACTCAGCTCCTTCCTCATGGTGCCCTCGATCTCCGCCGCCAGGGAGTCCTGGCACACACACACACACACGGTCAGAGGTCAGAGGGTTCAGTCACCATGGGGTACAGGCTGTAGGACAGGTTAGAGGTTAGGGGTCAGAGGTCAGAGGGTTCAGTCACCATGGGGTACAGGCCGTAGGACAGGTTAGAGGTCAGAGGTCAGAGGGTTCACTCACCATGGGGTACAGGCCGTAGGACAGGTTAGAGGTCAGGGTCAGAGGTCAGAGGGTTCACTCACCATGGGGTACAGGCCGTAGGACAGGTTAGAGGTTATAGGTCAGAGGTCAGAGGGTTCACTCACCATGGGGTACAGGCCGTAGGACAGGTTAGAGTCAGGGGTCAGAGGTCAGAGGGTTCACTCACCATGGGGTACAGGCCGTAGGACAGGTTAGAGGTTATAGGTCAGAGGTCAGAGGGTTCACTCACCATGGGGTACAGGCCGTAGGAGAGGTGTCTGCGGAGGCCGCCCGTGGTGTTGCTCTTGCTGCGCAGGTCCTTGATCTCCTCCTGGGGACTCGTGGAGCATCCCCAGGCACTCGGCGTTGCGCTCCGTCAGCTCGTTCAGCTGCAGGGCACGGACACACACACACACACACACACACCACAGACACACACACACACACAGTATTTATATTCAACGGATAATCAATCGAAAACATTTGCATGACATCAGAGCCATAAATCGCATCAATTCTAAATCCGGTAACCTTTGAACGTTCTGTAATTTTACAAAAAACAAACAGCAGGACACAACACTTATCAAACACTCCTGTATCAGTGGACAACGGCTGGACATTGAAGGTAAGAAGATAATCCAGCACTTTTGAACCACCAGCCACGACGCCTGAATCATTGCTACAGTAGCAGCGAGACTGATGCGCGGGGTGCAGCACGAACAGAGGGCCGATGCCGTTGACAGCGCTGCGGAGTGCGTGCTGCGGTGCGGATACCTCTGCGGTCAGCTGCCTCTGCGCCTCCTTGGAAGCCTGCAGGTGGATCCTCAGCTCCTCCTTCTCCAGGGCCAGCCTGCCGGGTGCGCAGGACACATGAGCGGGGTGTTAGGGAATTAAAGGGTTGTACCACTGTACCCCCCAGGTTTGAGTGTGGATTCGCACGGTACACATTCTGGCCCGCCTTCTGACTCTGTGACATCACGAGTGGGAGAGTCCACCCAGATGTATGCTGAATATAGATCAGCACACCAGTCTACCCAGTGGAATATAGCAACTGGAAGGCTGAACTATCCATCATACATCTTTGTGATGTATATCAATAGCTCTCTCTCTCTCCTACAGTCTCAAGCTCTCTCTCACTCTCTCCTAGTCTCTAGCTCTCTCTCTTGTCTGTCTCTCTCCTACAGTCTCTCTCTTTCTCACTCGCTCCTAGTCTCTAGCTCTCT
>NC_136937.1:28964702-29042749 GCF_949987615.1 Pollachius pollachius | reverse complement strand
CACCTCTCTCTCCCTCTCCCCTACATTCTCTACCTCTCTCCTACATTCTCTCCCTCTCTCCTACATTCTCTAACTCTCTCTCCCTCTCTCCTCCAGTCTGTCTCTCATATATTCTCTACCTCTCTCTCCCTCTCCCCTACATTCTCTGCCTCTCTCCCCTAGCCCCTCTCTCTCCCTCTCCCCTACATTCTCTCCCTCTCTCCCCTAGCCCCTCTCTCTCTCTCCCGTCACCTCCTTGACGCGGTGCTGCAGCTCCACGATCTGGGAGAGGAGCTGGGCGATCTCCTCCTGATGCCGCAGCACCTCCTCCCCCTTGTGGGACAGCTCGTCAGCCAGGGACACCATCTGGCTGTTGGACTCACCTGGACGGACACACACAGTTGGTTTGTGTGAGTGTGAGTGTGTGTGTGTGTGTGTGTGTATGTGGGAGTGTGAGTGAGGGAGAGTGATCGAGTGAGAGAGAGATGGACAGAGAGAGAAAAAGGCGGACAGACGGACAGTGAGAAAGAGAGATGGACAGACAGACAGACAGAAAGAGAGAGAGACGGACAGAGAGAGAGAGAGACGGACAGAGAGAGACACAGAGAGAGAGAGAGACTGACAGACAGAGAGAGAGAGAGAGAGACACACACACACAGAGTGAGTGACTGAGTGTGACTCACGGAGCTCCTTCACACAGTCTTTGACCAGCCTCTGCTCCTTCTCCTCATAGCAGACCGTCTCCGTCTTCAAGTGGCTCGCCTGCAGGGTGGGAAAAACCAACCTTGATATAGACGCCCATATATGGCCTTTCCTCCCCATACAGACCTCTCAATCAGAGGGCTTCCCAAAGAGGGAAGTTTTTTGTTCATCGTGTGCCCACAAGCGGTACAGCATAACAAAGACTAAATATCCCAGGTACCCCTAAAGACAACCCTCCTCTCTCCCTAAAGACTACATCTCCCAGCTACAACCCCCCCTCTCCCAATAAAGACTACATCTCCCAGCTACAACCCCCCCTCTCCCAATAAAGACTACATCTCCCAGCTACAACCCCCCTCTCCCCCTGAAGACTACATCTCCCAGCTACAACCCCCCTCTCCCAATAAAGACTACATCTCCCAGCTACAACCCCCTCCCTCCCCCTAAAGACTACATCTCCCAGCTACAACCCCCCTCGCCCAATAAAGACTACATCTCCCAGCTACAACCCCCCCCAAAGACTACATCTCCCAGCTACAACCCCCCTCTCCCAATAAAGACTACATCTCCCAGCTACAACCCCCCCTCTCCCAATAAAGACTACATCTCCCAGCTACAACCCCCCCCCCCAAAGACTACATCTCCCAGCTACACCCCCTCCCTCCCCCTAAAGACTACATCTCCCAGCTACAACCCCCCTCTCCCCCTGAAGACTACATCTCCCAGCTACAACCCCCCCCCATCCCCCTAAAGACTACACCATCTCCGCCACGCATACCTCCGACCGCAGCGCCTGGTTCTCCTCCTCCAGCTCCTCCAGCTTGCCCTGCAGCGCCTCCAGCTGGCCCAGGGCGGCGGCGGCGGCGGCGGCGGCCGAGACTCCGCCCCCTGGGGGGCGCTGCAGCAGCGGGTGGGGCGTGGAGCAGCTGGAGTCGCTCTCGCTCTCCTCGGAGGCGCTGGCCACCATGCGCAGCAGCTCGTCCTTCTTGGCCAGCTCGTGCTGCAGCTGGTGCACCTGGAGCAAGGCGGGGGGGACGCTTCAGTACTCTGACACTGGAGTACCCTGACACTGGAGTACTCTGACACTGGAGTACTCTGACACTGGAGTACTCTGACACTGGAGTACTCTGACACTGGAGTACTCTGACACTGGAGTACTCTGACACTGGAGTACTCTGACACTGGAGTACTCTGACACTGGAGTACTCTGACACTGGAGTACTCTGACACTGGAACACTCTGACACTGGAGTACTCTGACACTGGAGTACTCTGACACTGGAGTACTCTGACACGGCAGTGCTCTGACACTGGAGTACTCTGACGCTGGAATACTCTGACACTGGAGTACTCTGACACTGGAACACTCTGACACTGGAGTACTCTGACACTGGAGTACTCTGACACTGGAGTACTCTGACAAGGCAGTGCTCTCACACTGGAGTACTCTGACGCTGGAATACTCTGACACCAGAGTACTCTGACACCAGAGTACTCTGACACCAGAGTACTCTGACACCAGAGTACTCTGACACCAGAGTACTCTGACACTAGAGTACTCTGACACCAGAGTACTGTGACACTAGAGTACTCTGACACCAGAGTACTCTGACACTAGAGTACTCTGACACTAGAGTACTATGATGCTGCAGTACTCTTGACACCGGAGTACTCTGACGCTGCAGTACTCTGACGCTGCAGTACTCTGACGCTGCAGTACTCTGACGCGCTGCGTTTTCTACGACGAACGCCTCTCGAGGAAGGAAGCGTTCATCGTAGAACAGACACAGGTGCCGCTCATAACCCTGATTTGTGGCATGACTTACCACCCGGCTTAGCTCAGGAGATACAGCGGGTTGACTTGTAACCCAAAGATTGCTAGTTCGATCCCCGGCTCCTCCTAGCTCCTAGTGTCGGGGGGGCCCCTGAGCAAGACACCTGACCCTAACTGCTCCTGACGAGCTGGCTTCACCTTGCTCTGCCGACTCTGCCGTCGTCACTTGCATCTATACATTGGAATATACCGCAACCCCTTCGTGGTTGATGCCAAGCTCTATGGTCATGTGAAGGTCTATACATTTATGCTACGATGTTCTGCATGTTATCGCGCCTGCTTCACTAAGGCTACAAGAAATGCAGGAATAACAAGGAACTTTACTCATACACGGGAAGGTGCATCACACAAAACATCTGTCACACTGGTGGGTCTTGTGTTCACCAATGTGTGGACGTTTGCATGCCTCTGTGGCCCGGCGCGTGCATCAGGTGTGTGCATCAGGTGTGGGTTGCTGGGTACCTGGTCAATGGCCTGGTTGAGCTGCTCCTCCACGGCCTCATTGCGCTCCTGCAGCAGGTTGTTCCGCTGCAGCAGCGACTGACCAATCCGAGCCGCCAGCTCCAGGTCCCTGTCCCGCTGGCCAATCACAACAGAGAACACCGTTTAAAGGAAGGCAACGTCTTGACGGAGACAGTTGGTAGTAAATAAACAACTATATTTTAAATGCGCAGTAGCTACTTGACAATAATTGATCAAATCGTTCTCTAAATAAAATAAATCCAACCATTTGAAAGGTTCATCAAATAAATGTAAAATAAGTCAAGTATTGACAAGCACTGATCGGTGGTGGTTCTACCTCAGACAGCAGATGCGTGACCACTTCGATGTCATTGTAGGTTCGGGTCATCTGCTCAACGCGATCGGCACTGAGAACTGGCACACACAGCCGCAGAAACATAAGCATACACACACAGGGAGAGCAGGAAGTGGGACTGGGTGTGTGTGTGTGTGTGTGTGTGTGTGTGTGTGTGTGTGTGTGTGTGTGTGTGTGTGTGTGTGTGTGCGTGCGTACTGGTGTACCGAGTTAACCTAGCATTTTGTTTACTGCGTGTGCTGGACTGATGATTTACAGAAAAAATATATTACAGATGATAAACACAAGCATACCAATATAGCACACCATGATATGAAAGGTCTAGGTACATACTATGTGCCATTTCTGTTCTATCTTTAAACATTAAATGTCCTGTTTCGGTTGTGTCCACGTTGATTCTGCATACGTTTCAAAAACATTCCAAATCGATTTCATCTTCAGTATCCTTTTTTGCGCGTACGTCTAGCTTCCGTTTAAAACGAGACTCTACTCGTCCTCAGGGGATCGATCAAGTGTAATCTGAATCCGATTCTAAGATGTCCTACCCGGGCCTTCCCACGACCCAGCCTCAGTTCGTAGCACACCTGCTAGCCTAGCGGACCACACCAATCAAACACAAAGGCATCCACTAAACGGAAAGCCCAGTCCAACAAAACATTGGCTCTATTACTGTGATATTATCATTTTGTACAAATGAACTAAACTAATACTTTGTAGTAATGTGCTTACTGGAACGATGGTGGGAATTTAGCTATACCGAAACAATGAGGTTGAGACTTGAGTCGATAAGCAAAGTTTGTTGTTGCCCAAAGCCTCACAACACTTTTCTGAAAGCGATGAGGTATGATAATCGCGATGTCATGCAGACATCAGTGGATGCCGTGAGCATGAAAAGCAAACTGCATTTTTAGCTGTTGGAAAGCGATTTGAAAAAAGGCTGGTAAACACACACGTAGTAGGCTTTTGACACACAAGACTCCATCTCTAGGAAGGATGAGGCAGATGAAAAGCAGGGGGAAAGGAAGGTACTACCTTTGGAGAGGTTTCCAGAGTTGGGGAGGGGATAGGAGGAGGGGTCCAAAGCCAGGTACGCTACAGACAGAGACAGAGAGAGACAGAGACAGAGATACAGAGAGAGAGACACAGAGACAGAGAGACAGAGAGAGAGACACAGAGACAGAGAGAGAGACACACAGAGAAACAGAGACAGAGAGACACAGAGATAGAGAGATACAGACACATAGACAGAGAGACACCCAGACAGAGAGAGACAATAGGGCAGAGAAAGAGAGACAGAGAGACATACAAAGAGAGAGAGACAGAGAGAGACATAGCAGCAAGAGACAGAGACAGAGAAAGAGAGACGGAGGAAGAGATCAGAAATCAATTAATAGCTGTACAAGAAATCTTTTCAGCAGATATCCAAAAGAAAGAGACAGAAAGAAAATACAATCATGTTGGCGCTGGGTGCAGTACTCCCATTGATGCTAAATGGGCAGACCCTGACCAGTCCACACACAAACACACAACCAAAACAACCAACAGAAAGTAAAGGGCAGAGAACATTCCTATATCTCCCAACTGTGAGACAATTCCTAGTTTAAGTATCTGAACACTTCTTATTCAGTTACTCTCTAGGGAAAAGGGGGATCAGTGCACAGCAAAATAAGCTATGTTTCTGCTTGTTTGACTAGAATTACACTGTTAGGAGGAAAAATAAATGTGGTGACTGTTCCTATGCGACAGCTTGCCAATAACACTGCTTGTTTCAAACTCACAGCCATTCGAATTGCTTCCTCAGTCTTCCTGCAGTCTCGCTCTACAATATTGTTTGACAGCAGTCCCATGCATCCATGACTCGTGAGGCTCTGGGCAGAACCAAGCCAGACCAGAGTCCACTAGTAACCCAAAACCAGCACTGAGTGACCTCAGCCCATGGAAAGACTGGCTGTATATTAATAGCTAAAACATTAGTACACCAACACACACACACACGTTCCTCCTCTCCCCGTCACAAACACCCATGTTCACATGACACATACAAACTCAATAAAGACAATACCAGGACCTATCCTTTCAAATGCAGTTAAAAACGTGGTCACGGTAACACAGAATTGCAACCACAGCTCAGCGATAAACAAGAGGACCATTCTCTGGACATACGCGGCGCCCCTGCACAGCCTGCTCAGGTATGGGATGTCCAGCAACTTACTGCTTGATGGCTCTCAGTGACCGCAGCTGTTACTCAACCAGTCCAAGTGGTTAACACAGAGGACTAGACAGACTCGCTAAGTCTCTGTGGAAAGCAGGGAATACATTATGTCAAGACAGCTGAACAAAGTGTCACGCACGCGTATGCAGACACACACAAACGCAGACACGCTCCACTTAGATGTATACTGTAAATGCGCAGACCCAACGCGCAGACACACACACACACACACACACACACAAACACAAAAAAACACACGCACAGAATAATCAAACATTTAAGCAGATCTAACCTTTGGTACCAATCAACCATCCTCATAACAAGGAATTTGGCCTATAATTGCTTTGACTTCCAATAAAAAAATAAGCAATAAGCAATACAATGCCATGAAAAAAAACTATAAAAAACCTGTAATGCTATGCAAAGTTTCAAGATGGAAAGTTTATTGGCCCAATTCAACATATTGCAGTGGAATGATTTTATTTAACGCATTCCCATAGCAACATAATATTGAAAAAACAACAGCAAATAAACCAAAAATAAGCACTGTTTCTTGAGAAGTATTGGAGGGACAATCTGGCAAGAATTTACACCAAATGACTGCATTGGGCAAACAGTATGGTTTTGCTAGGGGTCAACCGTTCCATTGTCATAGGGTGGCGTGAGTAGGGTGGTCACTAGGATATCAGCTGTGTGCGTGTCTCTGTTGGAGAGTCATCATGGAGCTATTAATAGGATGCTTCCATAATCGCTGGGTAAAGTGGGCCATGTGTCTGTGCCCAAGCTGGCAAGGACCCTCAAATCAGTCAGCTAGTCTGGGCATCCTCGGACGCACGCGCGCACACACACACACACACACACACACACCATGTGAGTGAGCCAGGGTCTGGCACTGCCCCAAATGTACACGGACACACACACACACACACACACACACACACACACACACACACACACACACACACACACACACACACACACACACACACACACACACACACACACACACACACACACACACACACCCTCCATGGAGATATTATGAAACAGTTCACAAACACACACGTACTGTACAGGACAAATGGGTGCAATTTGAGGACATCAATCACACACACACACAATTTCCTCTGCACAACTTAAAAACAGAACAATGACAACAATGACGTAGGAAGAGACCAACTAATCCCTTGAAGGAAGAGTCGATCTGATAAAACTTCGGTCCATGCACTACAACCCAAAATTACAATGCTGACTCTGCAGTTGTAAAGAAATAGTGCTGATAGTATTGTTAAATCTACCTTGATTCAAAGATATATAGTTACTAACAGTTGAATAGTGTTAAAACGACCTCAGGACATATATTTTTTTGAATGCCGGCATGGGTAACAACACAACACGAAGACCGGTCAACCAAAACCTGACGAGAAAAAGACAAAACTGAGATTCCTTGTAGCGAATAACAGAAACAAAAACCAGATGCATTCCTCCAGTGAGTGAAGACCCACTGACTTCCTCTCTGCATCTAAACAATCAGTCGCTTATGGAGGTCTCACTTCCTGACACACACACACACACACACACACACACACACACACTCACCCTCCATGGAGATATTGTGAAACAGTTCGTCATTGTACATGTTTGAGCCATGAGCTGCAGCCACTTGCTTCTTGCACTCCTTAGTCCTTCTCTCGTCTTCTCTGACTCCCAGCTCAGCTCTCTCCCTCACGTGCTCTTACTCCATCCTTCACCCGCCCCCCCCGTCCCTAGTGTCACCTCTCCCCCTCCCTGTCTCTCTTGCCCTCCCCCACTCCTTCCCTCTCTCGCCCTCGCTTGCTCTTCCCCTCTCTCTCTCACACTCTTTGAGTCCATCCCTCCCTCTGTCTGTCCCTTGCTTGCTCTTCCCCTCTCTCTCTCTCTCTCTCTCTCTCTCACACTCTTTAAGTCAATCCCTCCCTCCCTCACTGTCCATTGCTTGCTCTTCCCCTCTCTCTCTCTCTCACACACTCTTTAAGTCAATCCCTCCCTCCCTCACTGTCCATTGCTTGCTCTTCCCCTCTCTCTCTCTCTCACACACTCTTTAAGTTCAACCCTCGCTCTCGCCCTCAGCTGACACTCTCCACATACCTGATCGCTTCATTTTCCATCTCTTTGCCAGCATAGAAACATGCATGCACAAACACACACATGAACTCACACACACACACACTTTGTTCGTCTTCTCATTCTTCCCCCCTCCTCTGTGTGTGTGTGTGTGTGTGTGTGTGTGTGTGTGTCTGTGCCCTACATGGCACAATAAACAGTCCTTTATTGAGCAGTTATGCTTTTACTGTTCTTGTTAACAGAGTTCGTGGTAAGCATATAAAACAATATAATCTGCATCTAATATGTAAGTAGACCCACCCATAGACAACAGCGACAACAAATAGACACACTCAATACTTGTAGACCGGAGGCTAAAAGTGACCACAGCCTGTGTGAATGTCGGGATGCTTTGATGTGTTTTAGGACAACAAGAATATAGCGGTCTTGCTAGCACTAATTGTTCGAAGAAGCTAAACAGCTCCCGCCAAGAGCTATTATACAGCAACAACAATCTCTGAGAGGATATGCACCTGTAATTCGAATAATTGTGAGTTTCGATATGAATACTACTTTGTTTATATTTTTTTAAATGCATTGTCAATTCCACAGACTTCTCTTACAAATCTGACGTCAGATGGCGGACAACCTCAAGGTTTCCAATCCACATGTGTAGAAAGCTTCCGAAAGCCTTCTCCACTCGCGCAAAATGAGCTTTCTTCGACAGAACATCTCAATAACAAAACAGGTGGCAAGGCGTAACTCCGCCCCTTCCAGTTTCTGTTTCCCTGCCCAGAAACAGTGCCGTCTCCCGCCCCAGAAGTTGTGCTTTAAGATAGCAAGACTGCTGGATCCAAAGCGACGTTGATATGAATGGATTCAGAGAGACAAACAGTACCGCCACCCAAGGGCGTAGGAACCGGGGGGGAAGGAGGGGACGTGTCCCCTCCAATATTGGAGACAGGCGCATTTGTCCCACCTAAAAATTATACCGGGCGGAGAAAAATATTTTATTTTATTTTGATAGCGCAACACAGCGTCTTGTCACCGCTTCTTATCCTAAAAAACTGGATGATTGAGCGTGCAATTAAAGAATTGACTTGATATTTATCAGTTCATTACTGCCATTGAAAATGTGTCTTCCTTTACATTTATAAATGTATCTTTTTAGTAGAATAAAATATATTTGTGAATTTTTTCAGTGTAGTTCATTTATGACATATTTCTGTACAAACCATTAACGGATCTGTCAGGTTTCCGATATGCGTCCCCCCCCCAATGTTAAACTCATTCCTACGCCCCTGCCGCCACTGACACCACCACCACCACCACCAGCAGCAGCAGCCCACTCACTCATGTAGCGGAAGGTCTCGTCGGCCAGGCTGGGGGAGATGGCGCTGTGCTGACCGGGGGGCTCGTCAGGGGAGCACCCCGGGGAGAGGGCCCAGTCCTGGCTGTCCGACAGGTACAGCGAGCCCGAGCCCTGGGAGCCGTACCGCTTCCCACTGCTGCCCAGGCCCTCATCTGGAGGGTGGAGGAGGAGGAGGAGGAGGAGGAGGTGGGGGGAGGTAGGGGTAGAGTTTTGGGGAGGAGGTGGAGAAAGGTGGAGTATATGGGGGTGAAGGGGGTGGAGTAGGTGGGGGGTTTGGAGGAGGTGGAATGGGGCGAGGGAAGTACAAAGACATTTAGATACATGCTTGAAACACACACACGCACACGCACACGAGCACACACACACACACACACCCAAACCCACCCACCCACCCACCCACCCAAACCCACCCACCCACCCACCCACCCACACACCCACCCACACACACACACACACTACCTGTCTCCGTGCTGGACTCCTTCTTCTCCACTGGATGGGGTTTGACCTCAAACATGTCCTGTACGCAGAGAGGGCGGGTCAGCCCTCACACGTGCACACGCACACACAGCCACGTGCACGGCTGGACAGGAAATGGCCGTGGCGTTGTCAGTGACATCACATTCTGTTGATGGCCAATGGGGGCTGGGCTTCTCCACCTGAAACCAGAAAAATAGTGAAGACATAAGTATTATAGAAGTGGTTTTTGGATCGCAGTCGACTCATTTGTAGTATTATTACAGAGATGTATAACAGTTTTATGAAAGCCTGAGGAGTCTGGTTACTTGTATCGTGCACATCATATTTTTGAGAATGGATCATTGTAAGGTAC
Source organism: Pollachius pollachius (assembly GCF_949987615.1). Taxonomy (NCBI): domain Eukaryota; kingdom Metazoa; phylum Chordata; class Actinopteri; order Gadiformes; family Gadidae; genus Pollachius; species Pollachius pollachius. Next base: position 29,032,923 of record NC_136937.1, on the reverse strand, counting down.
AGCAGCTACTAAACTGATAAACTGTAGTACAAAACCATACACAGGTCTGTTGATTGGGAGGCTTCTGTAACACTGTAGAAATGGCACACACACACGCACACACACACACACACACACACACAGGTCTGTTCTGTTAATCACTTGTAATTTGAGGGATGACACAGACTAATCCCAGGAAAACGCTACACTTCTGAATAGTTCCCGAAGGAAAACGCGCGTCTGTTTTTCCAACTGTGATCGGCATACAGCGAGAATCTGAACATCTTTCCTCCGGGCTGCCGTCAAATACCATCCTCTTCCTCTCCTTTGCCCTTTCTCCCCCCTCTCCTCTCCTCTCTCTCCTCTTTCTCCCTCCCCTGCTCCCTGTGACATCTAATAAGCCAGATTCACGTAAACACTCCCCGCCCACTGTGCTGTTGCACTGGGATGATTCAATCTGCCTGCCTGCCGTGCAACTGGTTCAGTGCGGTTTTTGGCGAGACCAGATATATTGTATTCGGCCTTCATCGATCCACAGCCTCATCTAGCCCTAGCAAAGATGGAACAATGTTAATGAGGCCGAATAGGTTTCAGAACAATAATAATTTTAAAAACAAATCAGAAATTGTTCCATTTTGAAATCTCTTCAATATTAACAAAAGCCGTTATTTTTTCCTTACGATGTTTAAGCCCCCCAGAAAATTAACAATCATTCATTTTCAAATCATCTCTACAATAATATTCTGAATGATTAGGATAAACAAGATACAGAGAATATAGCTAGGCTCAAGTTGGCTGCAAAAATAGTCTCCAATACAAGTGGAGACAACGCTTCCTGTTTTCTTTAGCGTTGTCTCCAAGGACGGTGGCAACAGGATGTGTCTTCTTAAAGAGACAGAGCGCCATTTAATAAAAAGGGGTAGAGTGAGAATTAGGAAGAGAGTGACAGTAAGGTCTTGCACATCTGGGTCAACCATTTTGACAGCTGGGCCCTGTTGACAGAGGGTGATGCTCACATGACCAATAGACTCTCACGGCAGACTCTCTAACTCAATGCTCACTGTCACTTGAACCATATGCTGCAACGTACTGCACTGTACACATTCAATACTGTTTTTTGTAGAGAAACATCTGTACACATAAACTCTAGGGTCTGTGATTCAAACTTTGTTTCATTTTCTTTGCTCTGTTTATTTTATATTTAAATATATTACATGCATTATATTTTTTGTTTTTTTCACTGGTTAATTTTTATACTATACTTATATTGTGCATTCATCATGCTGTACCCTATGGCTGGGATCAGACTTGATTAGGCTGAATCTGGTGCAATTTGGCTTGGGAAGCAGTTTAGGGAATATGACATGCCATGCCACTTAAATCAGTTTAATCAAGGAGGGGCAAGAGAGACACAGACCTGGCGGAGCAGCTTTCAGAAACAATCCTCTTTTGAAATCGCTGAACGTGATGTTATTGGATTTGGAAAGAACACAAATCTCGACTTCGCCAACGATTACTTTGTAGCTATCGGGTCCTCATTCAGTCCAACCTCTGCCTGCATGGATACACTTTTTCACTGCCCAATCCATTACCTTTAACACGACAGACTTACATCCATAGTGCTACGAAACACAATCGTGTGCATTCACGAGCTGTCACAATATATATACCCCAAGATCCAATGGACAGCTTAGGCTGGCTTAGGAGAAGACACCATGTTTCAAAGTAAAAGCAGACTTGGGCAGCAGGAGCAACCCTTGGAGAAGATGTTAATATGCCAGTAAAGAAGACAACTCAAGTGTGTACATCAGTATAGCAAAAATGGTGGAATTAAGCTAATGATCTCTTGAAGGACATGAGCAATCCAGGTAATAATTGTCTTCAACGAAGTCTTTGTGTAAAGCTTTAGGGTCTCATGAAGTGTGGTTTGTCTGTGACTTGATCCGTTTTCATGTCTCAGCCTTGGGCCAGACAACAGCCATGTCGTATTCCATTCCATTACACATCAGATCGATGCAAAGGACCCAGCATCCATGTACCTCTGATAAACCATCACAAAGAGAAAGGTACTGATTGACAAAAGGCCAGCAAAATGAGCCTTGCTGCACCGATAACAATGCCAGTGCCCTCAATTTAAAGCTAAAGGTCAAAATACGTGAACCACATGAACATTATTCCATACAGAATATGTGTATTACTAGCACTTATCGACCACATGGTGGATTGACTTATGCATCTAGCTCTGGTTTCAGATCTAATACTGGAGTACTGCTTGATGTTAATGTCTGTGAAGCTCAATCGCTTTATCACCTGATGACTAATCATGTCCCAATCAGGCCTCCGGTTTCCCCTTGCACACGTAATTTCATAATAAAGCATGTTTATCTACTTATCTCTCAAGACTAGCCTTTATAATTCCAGAGGTCATATCAATCAATGTAGCCTATAACATATGTCTTGACAACAGATACCAGCTCAACAGTGTGCCAGTCATAGACACAGACAGACAGACACTTCAAAAGCCAACATGACAGGAGAAAACGAGGGCAGGCCGAGGAGGAGGAGGATAAGGAAGGTTGGGACCGCCATCCTTATCCAGTCCAACAGACTGCTTCATCATCCCTGACTGATACCATCGCAGCATACCGCCGGCTTATTAGAGAGGTCAAGAGGTCATAGAGGGAAAAGCACAATGCCAGTGAAGGACATGCACACAAGGCAAGAACATAGAGGACTATAAATAGACCAACGCCCGGACCAAATATACATCTTAAAATTCATGATATAAGAAGCATAGAGCATGTTTCAAGCACGTGTCTCTTAGCAGTAGTTGTAACGGGGTCTGACGTATGTAGTCGGCCAAAGCTATGTCTACACGTTAGAGCCCTAACAGTTATAGAAAAGACAAATGCTTGCGGTCCAGAGAACAGAAGCGATCTCTTGTATGCTTTATTGATGATGAATAATTGGTGCTATTTTTCATAACCTGACCATGACACACTCTCACCGCATCAATATGTGGGTCAATAACAAAAGGTCACGGGTTGCAGCATAGGAATCTTACGGAGGAAGGCAGCCACGCAAAATGTCGGAAACATTTTAATAATAACAACTATCCAATATCCGATTTACTTGCTGTACAACCATGCATTAAAAATCGGACATTCCTGTATCGATTATTGTTGGGGTAGGGGGTAGCTGTAAAGCATGTTTGGAGAAGTAATGCGATCTAACTGGCCTCAAAAACGCCCAATGACTTGTCAGTATGAGATATTTGGGGGTTGCAATTGAGATACTGGGGGTGCAACGGAGCAGTACGGACCAAAGACATACATACATAGACACCGCATTGGCCTTTGAGTCATACGTCAACGTAGCCGCCATGTTGGAGAGGCTAAGGGCTGTAAATAAATACAAATCAACGGAGCTGCGGTTTTTCCCTAGAGAGAGCATTATAAAGATCCCTTTTTGTAAACCAATTTCAATGAGTTATTTTTATTTAAGGGTCTACGCCGTATAAAAAAGTGAAATAAATGACACACAATATATATAAAATGGTTTCATATGAATACACAAACGACTCGAGAAATGTAAACGTTTGTGTTTTTTATATAAAATCGAAGCTGCCACTTAAAGGTTGTATTGGTTGACAGGCCAGTCTTGACGTTGACGTATCGCAACATACCACCACTACTCAATGTCTATATATCTATGTCTATATGTCTAGGGTAGTGACAGCTCTGTCCTGTCCATTTAGCTACAGACGAGCATCGCTAGCTCACGTCAACACGTTACGTGGCTGGTATCAACCCTTATTCCCAGACATGAATGGTTCATAACCCAGGGGAGACATGGATATGTTTAAGACGCTTACCCTTTCTGAATAAACACCCAATGTTAACGGTGCATGTTGATCCTGCCCATCCCGTAGCTCAAGCCTTAAACAATAGAGGACCGCGGCGGGACCGTACTCTCTCTCACACAGTGAGGGCTATGCTAATGAGGGGGCTGGGTCATCGACAGCGTTGCCAGATTGGGTCAGATTTCGCTGCAGCCAGTGTTGCCAGAATGGGCGGGAAATTAAGCCCAATCTGGCAACGCTGGTCCTCGACGTAGCACGTCCCTCGCACAACCCCGTGACGTACGTATGGTGCGCCTGTAGTCTGTGTCAAATTAAAAGTCTCGCTAGCCTTTGCGCTTTGCCCTCTCGACTCTCTCGGGGGTGTCTTGCTAAACAAATGTATGAGTTGATCATGACATTTCGGTATTCGCTCAGATGAGGTAGAATGTGGGATTTAAACGAGACAACTTTATACTGAGGGCTTTTCTGTTTGTGTTTGCGGCGTCACCGAGGAGAGCAGGTACGACTGTAGTGGACGATATTAGGTACATGAGTTTTAAAACACTAACACATATGTTTTGCTGGTCTGTGGCGTCGCTTGAACTGGGGGAATAACATTTGGGTCATCTATTAATAAACACCTGGGAAATTAACCAGTTAGATTGGCTCTTAAAGTCTATTCTATCACTTCTGGGTCCAGGTAAACATTAACTAGGACTCGCTACGTCTCATTAAAGAGACGTAAATGGATACAGATTGGATCGTTTAGAAGGGCACATCTGGTCTCTGTCCACTGAACCTAACACTTTGTCCTTTCTCTTTATTTGATATTTCGAGTGAAAACCACTGAACACCGTTGGACATAATTTTATAACACTAGATGCTATATACCTTTAAAAAAAGAAGGTATATACAAATCAATTGATTTTGGACCGCCATCAACTCACATATGTATCAAACACGGAAGAAGGGACACTTTGGTATAAGACCTAGGACGTTGTCATGTCGTCGATGAGATGAAGTGCTTTTGGGTGCCGATGACGTAGGACGGCGCTGCAGGCAGGTGGGCTGCTGTTGGCGCGCTGCGAGACGGGCAGAGGGCACATCGCGCTCCGGGATAGAACGGGCTGGGTGGGACTCAGCTCCTCGTGAGGTGTAGCTGATGCTGGGGTGGGGGGATACTCCCACACACACACACACACACACACCCGTTGGGTCTCATATTACATCGACCGTACACACTGCTCACTCTCTCTGTCTCCATCCTCTTGCAGCCGATGAGCGAATATATGCCCACCTCGTCCCGTATCTCCATCGCCGAAGGGACTCCATGTCTTTCTTGGTAAGGACAAATAATCCGCACGTGTTTAGTGTGTATGTTTGTGTGCGTTGGTTGTTGCCTTGAAAGCAATAATACGTTGGTAGTATGGGTGGGTGGTGTAGCCAGCGGCGGATCATCAATGTCACGATATGCCTGCTGTTGCATAATATTATGTCTCCATTCCTCTTCTAGTCTATATTGTATTTTTATTTTAATATATTCATAAAGAATCGATGGTCGATCATGAGCCTTCCTCTGCATGGGGCTTTAGTCGATAAGAGGACACCCATAGGACCATCTTTTGTTTATGTGTCATAATTGCGCCTTTTTAGTGTCCACTCTGACACGCTGTGTAGATAGGTGGGGTCCAGTCTCTGTGCTCATTGTCCATATACTCCAACTCCTTTCATTTTTCTGATCTTATGTTTTGTTTTGTTGTCGAATCATATTTGTTGTTGTTGCTTTACTTACTAGATAATAATGAACAAGTAACAATCTTGTATGTGCACCACAGGTTTTAGTTCAAATATTGTCTTTCTTGAATGGCTGCATTCCTTCATTCATTCATAAACGTACTTCAAAAGTCAACAACCAATTCATTCATAAACGCCTAGGCATTTCATTCATTGAAAAAACTTTTTTCTGAAAGGACATCACGCTACAACAGAAGTAACGTCACAATATCGACTGATACACTTAACCTCTAAAAACACCCTTTTTATATTTGACTCGGCAGATGGTTGTATCGCCCAACCAGTGGTCTCCCTTCCTCCTCCTTTCACATCACCACCTCCCCCCCAACCCTATCCAGCTCAGCCCCATCCCATATCCCTCTACTTGGGAGCATGTCTGACATCTCCTTCCTCCCTCCCTCCTCCCTCCCTCCCCCTCCCCCAGGACTGTTCCTGTATCTCTCACACTGCGGTCCAGTCTGTATCCATAGAGGACCGCTATGAGGACTCCAGCCACCAGTTCCTGGTCAGTAAAGCCACTGGTGCCCTTTGTTGGTACTCTCGGGGGCTTTTGTTTTTATGGCTTCATAAAATAAAAGCCCCGCTCCCCTATGGTTTATCCAAATGATTCAAGACTCATAAGTCAGCTCATAAGTCCTTCCTCACCCAGGAAGGACGTATGAGCTGCTTATCTAGCCTTTCTATTCAGCTTCCAGACATTTGAAACAGTGACCTTTTCTATTATTAATTATTGCTTAACAGAGCGGGACCTATTTCAGGGGAAGAATTGTTTGATTTTAATTTAATAGTAACACTTGACAAAAAGGTTTACGTTAATATTATTACGTCATTAGTAAATGCCGTAATAAGCATTATTTTATAGCATTAGCATAGGGGTACAGCTTGAGGTTGGCATTAGTGTTGGGTTAATATTAAATAATATATTGTTTGATACCATAGTTAGCATGAACACCAGTAGTAAACATGAAATCCATGAATCCATTTTTGCTGTTAAGTAACTTAGTTAATTGTCATTTAATGCTTATTACTGCATTAAGATGTTAAAGATGCAAAGTTTTATATAAGTTACATACTGCCCCATAGTTTTTAGTCATTATTTGTGATATAACGTATAATTATAAATACATCTATATAAAAACAATACAAGGTGGACCCTGGTATCCACAGCGTGTGAGTGCTTCGTACATTCTCAGCATGGCCATGCCATCAGTCAAGCATATAAAAGTTTAAAAAAGAAAAAAAACTTTCAATGAGAACTTCTCATCATGACCCATATATATATATATATATATATATATGATCATCACCCATCACACCCCCTTGCTACAACACTCCTGCTCACATTCATCCCTCCATCGCCTCTGCCTCAGCTCAGAGACACAGTGCCATCCGGTGGCAGTCACTGTCCTTGTCACCCGCTTCGACCCTTTCTATTCATGCCTGCTGCTGCTCCCAACAATGGCACTGCTATGAGGTTGTAGCAGCAGACGCCTCAACAGCGACTTCCAGTGGATTCAGATACAGGCTATTAAGCAGCAGGTCAGGGGTCAGGGCCTTTTGCTCATGGATGTCTACTGGTACAGCTGCGTACATAGGGCATGGAACCCGGTTGAACCCGGTTCCTTTCAGCTGGGAGTTCCCATAGCACTTCTAGAGGAAAGAGATATGCAGGAAGATAAATGTGATTTTTATGGGCGTTGGCAAGACTTCTGTGTGTGTGTGTGTGTGTGTGTGTGTGTGTGTGTGTGTGTGTGTGTGTGTGTGTGTGTGCAATTAATCATGTAATAAATGATTAACTACCCACCTTCCTATACAAATGTTGATGCATAAATCATCTACTACATATATCAACTATTCCAGGTTGGATATTATTTAGTTTATTATTATTATTATTGTATCGCTTTTCCCTTATTGTGTCTCTTACTCATATCATCACTGTGCCTGCAGTGTACAAAACGTTTCACACAATTGATCACATTGAAAGCTGGAATCCTTAACTGACATTTTGGCTGTGTTGCTGTTCCTGTATCTTGACACGTACGGCCACGCCAGAGTTCGGCCGTTTCCGATTGCACTCTGCCAGGGGTGTTTGGTGATGACATCACAGGGCTGTCCCCTGAACCGGGCCACTACCAGCTACTGGCAGAGCTGGGTAAGAGTCAACATGGAATTAAAGTATCACCGCTTGTTGCTAGCCAAGAATTATCATTATTATTTTAAATGTGTATGTATTTCTTTATATATTTTTATATTTACTGTAAATATTGTACGATTTATTTGATGCACAAGTACTTTATACTCTATTTTGTCATACTACACACAGAATAAACAATATAAAAGAAACTTTAATACAAATAATCATCACATTAATAGGCTGTATTTTTTATAATCATAAGATTTCTGTCAATATTTTGTCAAAATGCTGTATGATATGGATTCATAGATTCACTGGTGTATTTTGTCCCCAAAGGGAGAGGCTTCAATAACATGAGCCAGGTGAGCATGGCGCGCCATACGCCCTCCGGCCAGCTGGTGGCAATCAAGCACACCAACCTTGACGAGTGTACCGAGGAAGAGCTCCTGCAGCTGTCAGTGAGTGCGATTTCATTCCTTCACAGTCTGCGATTTTCAGCTCAAGCATGCGTTGCGTTGCCTTGCATAACCTAATGCATTCTGGGATGAAAACGTCAGAAATGCTGGTGATAACTTCCCTATGCAACATGTCACATGACTTTAAAAACTCGCTGGAGCTCCCTCCGTCTGTGTTTCTGTGCATATGTTCTCAAATAAATACATACATAAGACACTCCCCTCAATATTTAAAAACCTTGCCCTGGTTGGTTGGAATTACCACGTGGAATTTCCAGCGTGAGAAATGACGTAACTCATTTCACAGAGGCGTGCCCTCTCCAAAACTATGCTTGTTCAAACTACGAGAAGTGCATCTGTGACTGACTTGACGTGGTGGGAACTTGACGTGTTTCTGACTAGACCCGTCGGATGTTCTCAAGTCTCGTGCATGCATGCGCTCAAATGAAGACAATCTGAAACACGGCTATTGACTCTCATATGCCAACCTCTGTTACTGCTTGGGGCCCCAAGAACAGCACTATGGCTTTATTTTGATTACTTTTTTTATGCCCTCTAGTGGTGCGACATAAATGAATGCTACTTTAATTAAAATTAAAACATTTAAAAAAAAAAAAAAGTCCAAAAAAAACATCTTTTTTTGGCCACTTGGCCAAAAAAAGATTGTAGTTAAAACAACTTTGAAACCCTGTATTCCAGTCCTGCGATTTTCATCGTCAATGGCAACGATTGCCTACGTCAGCGTGTTCAGCAGCAGCATGACGCTCCACTGCCACTCAGATAGTCTCCGTTACGTCTTGTGTTGTCAGAACGAGGTGCTGCTGTCCCGGCTGTTCCGTCACCCCAACCTGCTCACCTCGCGCCTGGTCTTCAGCTCCTGTTGCCAGCTCTGGATCCTAACGCCACTCATGTCCTACGGTCAGACACCCACCCCCCCCTCTCACTTTCACCTCCTCTCCCCCTCTCTCAGGCCCACCCCTCCATCACCACTACCAAATAAAACAGCAGCAATGAGCATCCGTGTTCGGCCTTACAAACGCCCTTCAGGGTCAGAGATAGTCAGAAGGACAGTTTTACAGATGAAGTTTTCCATGTTTTAACATCCAAAATTATCTTTAGTGACCCATTATGCAGAAAATGTTTTTTGTGGCTCAAATGAGAAAATTCTTTATGAACTGTGAAGTTTCCCTTTAACATTGGCATCAATGTTCATGATAACAAAGTGTATTCTTGAAACAATTTGGCGTTTTTTCATCATTTATTAATTAATTGGTTTAATATTTTTGCCATCTCGGAGAACTCTCTGTGTGCGCTGCTGTGTCACCATGGTTTCCCACCTGTTTCTCAATCTCTCCCTCCCTCTCCGTCGCTCGCAGGCTCGGCGGACGCCTTGCTGAGGTCCTACTTCCCAGACGGCATGAGCGAGTCCCTGATGGCGTACCTGCTGCACGGCGTGCTGAAGGCCCTGGAGTACCTGCACCAGATGGGATACGTCCACAGGTGGGTGGGCCGGAGGGGGTTCATAGTGTCATTAATTGATCACTTAAACATCAGATTTCATATTTTCAGGGATTACGCAAAGGTTTGTATATATCTTGGTGTAAAGTGAGGAAATATTAGTTGTGGTTCCTCTCGTCTGTTTTAAATCTCCTTACCTTGAACAATTTCATGTCCTCTTCGCACTCTCTCTCTCTCTCTCTCTCTCTCTCTCTCTCTCTCTCTCTCTCTCTCTCTCTCTCTCTCTCTCTCTCCCCCATCTCTTTTTCTCCCTCCCCCACCTCTACATCGCTCTCTCTCTCTCCTTCCTCCCCCACCTCTACATCTCTTTCTCTCTCTCTCTCTCTCTCTCTTTCTCTCTCTCTCTCTCTCTCTCTCTCTCTCTCTCTCCCCCATCTCTCCATCTCTCTCTCCCCATCTCTCCATCTCTTTCTCTCCCTCCCCCACCTCTACATCGCCCTCTCTCTCCTTCCTCCCCCACCTCTACATCTCTTTCTCTCTCTCTCTCTCTCTCTCTCGCTCTCCCCCATCTCTCCATCTCTCCCCCCCATCTCTCCATCTCTTTCTCTCTCTCTCGCTCTCCCCCATCTCTCCATCTCTCTCTGCCCCATCTCTCCCCCCCCATCTCTCCATCTCTTTCTCTCCCTCCCCCACCTCTACATCGCCCTCTCTCTCTCCTTCCTCCCCCACCTCTCCATCTCTTTCTCTCTCTCCCCCCCCCCCCCCCCCCCCCCCTCCCAGGGGGCTGAAGGCCAGCCACATCCTCCTGTCGGGGGACGGCCACGTGTACCTGTCGGGGCTGCACAGCGTGTACAGCATGATGCGGGACGGGCGGAGGGCCCGGGCCGTCTTCGACATGCCCCACCACAGCCCTGCGCTGCTGCCCTGGCTGAGCCCCGAGCTCCTGCGACAGGTCAGGGGCCCCATCCCTCGGTTATAAGAGCAATTCATGCACCGATACATACTCGACACATATTGAGACCCAATGTTGTGCTGGTCATACTATAGAATGATTTATTGCTTGCTGAGTGAACGATACAAAACATAAGGAGCTTTAGAAAGAAAAAATCGCACGCTAAATCGCAATCGCGATATTGGTCGAAATCATCGCAATTCGATTAATTTAAGTTTGGCCCTAGAGTTGCCAATTCTATTCCTAATGGAGTCCGGGCGTTGAAGATCAACCAGGGCGTAGCGGGCCGTTTCAGAAACATCGTCATTGGATCGGCGATGGATTTCTTAGTTTCTAAACCTGAATACATGTTTAATGAGCCAAATAATGTGCCGGACTCCCATCTGTTGGCGGGCTATTTTCTGAACGCCCCGACCTAGCGTCCAACGCTTAGCTGGGCACTCGTCGTGTGTTGACCGCGTAGGGGGGTACATGGAAGCTGATCCATATGCTCCATTTGTTTATGTTTAAGTTATCCAAAGCGATTGGAGTACAACTTTTTCAAAGAAACCTGAAATGATTGGAGCAGAGCTATAGGCTAGTCTATGAATGTATGTTGCGTGTCGAACATGGCAACAACAGAAGGTTTAGAAACTTCCACAGCGCTGCATTGTACATCACAGTTTGTTGCTTGCATGAAATCTTATTAATTGCTCTAATAAAATTACAAAGATCACACTCTCACTCACTCACTCTCTCTGTCCCCCCCCCCCCCACCCACCTTACCTCCATGCTTCTGCCAGGACTTGCACGGCTACGGGGTGAAGTCAGACATCTACAGTCTGGGCATCGTGGCCTGTGAGCTGGTCAGTGGCAGGGTACCCTTCCAGGACATGCCTCCCACACAGGTACCCCACTATACCCATCCATCCCCCTGTCTAACCAACCATTCAGGGCAGGGAGGTTTTGGGGGGCATCTTGCTCAAAGTCGCGTACAGGTGGCCTTTGGACATTGGGAATCTAAACAAGTACCTTTTCAACATCAGTATGGTATCCCGTCCCCACAAAATTTCAAAGGAGTTAGTCGCATGTTTAAATGGACTGAAGGAGCTGGGCTGGTTTATTTGTTATTGTTCTGATCAGGTGATGGAATGGCCCAGTTGTGATGGTGGTATGATCCAGCGGTGGTGATACGATCCAGTGGTTGTGGTGGTATATCCAGTGGTGATGGTGGTATGATCCAGTGGTTGTGGTGGTGGGATGATCCAGTGGTGATGGCAGTATGATCCAGTGGTGGTATGATCCAGTAGTGATGGTGGTATAATCCAGTGGGGATGGCAGTAGGATCCAGTGGTGATGGTGGTATGATCCAGTAGTGATAGTTGTATGATCCAGTGGTGGTATGAGCCAGTTGTGGTATGATCCAGTGGTGGTAGTGGTATGATCCAGTAGTGATGGTAGTATGATCCAGTAGTGATGGTAGTATGATCCAGTGGTGGTATGATCCAGTAGTGATGGCGGTATGATCCAGTGGTGATGGTAGTATGATCCAGTGGTGGTATGAGCCAGTTGTGGTATGATCCAGTGGTGGTAGTGGTATGATCCAGTAGTGGTAGTATGATCCAGTAGTGATGGTAGTATGATCCAGTAGTGATGGCGGTATGATCCAGTAGTGATGGCAGTAGGATCCAGTGGTGATGGTGGTATGATCCAGTAGTGATGGTAGTATGATCCAGTGGTGGTATGATCCAGTAGTGATGGCAGTAGGATCCAGTAGTGATGGCGGTATGATCCAGTGGTGATGGTGGTATGATCCAGTAGTGATGGTAGTATGATCCAGTGGTGGTATGATCCAGTAGTGATGGCAGTATGATCCAGTAGTGATGGCAGTATGATCCAGTAGTGATGGTAGTATGATCCAGTAGTGATGGCGGTATGATCCAGTAGTGATGGCAGTAGGATCCAGTGGTGATGGTGGTATGATCCAGTAGTGATGGTAGTATGATCCAGTGGTGGTATGATCCAGTAGTGATGGCAGTAGGATCCAGTAGTGATGGCGGTATGATCCAGTGGTGATGGCAGTTGGACCCAGTGGTGCTCCCCTTGCTCCAGATGCTGCTCCAGAAGCTGCACGGCTCCCACTGCTGCCTGCTGGACGTTGCCCCCTTCCCCCTGGGCAAGCTGGGCGGGCTGACCGTGTCCCGCTCGGGGGTGGACTCCGGCATCGGCGAGAGCGTGGCCACGGGAAGCCTGAAGCACAGCGCCTCCGCCCCAGGCCCCGCCCCTGCCACCGGCCACACCCCCGTCACCGTCACCACGCCAACCACCGACCGGCCCCAGAGCCCCGGCCCTAAGAACCACTCGGCAACCCTGCACAGCCTGGTGCAGCAGTGTCTGCAGCAGCAGCCCGACCAGAGGTACCCGCTCCAAGAACCAGATTGACGCGCGAGCACGGCCAATCACGGCCCTCCCGCCAGGAACGGCGCTTCTAAAAAAACACGGACCTGTGGTGAAACAAACGGGATTGCCAATGTGATTTATAAACAACTACTCAACGGAAATGAAATTATCTTCATTGGGGCCCAACTGGATTCAACTATTATGAGCAGATCAATAGTCTACCATGGTGTCCTATAAACCTCTGTTTGCTCCTTGTGTGTTTTGCAGACCGTCTGCAACCGCGTTGCTGACCCATGCCTTCTTCAAGCAGGTGGGTTCATCATGACGCCAAATATCCAACTAGTGTTGCCTGTTTGCTATGATTGATTGACCAGAGGCTTTCCTTTTGTTTATTCACGTGCCATTTATTTGAATTCTGCGACCTAGTTCTTCGTGGATCACAGATTGCACTACTGTCGGCCTTTATGCTAGCCTTTCAACCACATCAACACACACAACCCTTTATCCCAATGACACAAATCCATGGGCCAGCACTTAAAAGATAATTAATGCGCATGCCACAGAAAGAGAAAGAGAGAGAAAAAGAAAATGGTTTGAATCTTGATTTAATCGTATTGACAATAGAATACCAGTTGTGGAGAACCCAGGTCACGAGGCCAAAGATAACAAGGATAACTACGGTGACATTAGCAACCTCGAGCTTTATATCTGTGGGTTGACTTGAGTGTGTGTTTCTTGTGTGTCGCTTGCGGGGCGACAACAGGTGAAGCGACACACCAGGGACACCTTCCTCAACCTCATGTACCCTGCAGTGCCCCTGGGCAGACCCCAGGACGACTCCCCGGTATCTTGCCCCCCGACGCCGGCCTGCCACGCCGCCCCCACGTCGCCGCTCTCCTCAGACCCTCAGGGGGCCTGGGACTTCTCTTGAAACAACAGCCGTTGCCCCCACATCCACTGCAACCGCTATCCCCCCCCGTCCTTCCCCACACACACACATACCACTCCACTCTTCTGCGGTCTGCCATCAAAAGACAAAGACAATCAAAACTGAACCATGGAATGGCGAAAGTTGTACTTTCGCTTTTCTTCTTCCATTTAGCTTCGCCTCAGCAGGCCGCCAAACCCCAGCCAAACCACTCTGAGCCTTTGTTGTTGTTGTTGTTGTTGTTGTTGTTTTAAATCGTTTTTTGTATTATTTTTTCATATAGATAAATATATATTTACTTATTTTGAAGCAAAAACTGAGTAGGGGACAGCTGTCTGTGAGACAGCCGGAGTTCTATAGTGCCACTGTGAGAAAACATGAAGAAGGCGGGGTCAGGCGTGTGTTCAAAGAGGCAGCGATTACTATTGAATAATTCTCCAGTAAGACCCGCCCACTAATGTTGATTGGCAGAGGAGCAGGCCCAATCTCGGAACGGATGACGCTCACGCTCTGTGGTTCAAAACAACACTAACTCCCTCTGTTTTTAAACTGGTCTGTGATTGGTGGTTGATGACAGGGCATGATGAGTGGGCATCCATGCCCGAGGAAGTTGATGATCACTGACTTTTATTTTCAGAACTTGGGTAACCTCAAACACGTGCATACATCTCCAAATAGTTTTTGAAAAAATATGTAGAAAAATCATGTCTTCCAGATCGGACAAACTTCTCAGATAATACACTTCAATTTGAAGGATTTTCCATGTAAGATATATTCTACATTTGATTGATGCTAAAATAGTTAACACCTGACTGAAAACATGACCACTATATCCAAAAGTAATTTTAAAGTAGGTCTCAACCAATGCATGAGGTTCCAGCCCTGTGTCCAAAAAGGAATTGCACACAGGGGTACAGGTCAAAGCGCAAGACCATTTTCGCCCAAACGCGCATGTCGTAAAAAAACATGAGCAATAGAACACTCTGGACGTATCCACTTATCGTACAGTAGAACCGTTTTTGATTCAACTGTGATAACCGCCCGCGCCCCCCTCCTCAAATCGCCTATGACCTCTGACCTAATGCCGAATATCTTAACCTCTCTCGCTGTGAAGTACCCAACACTGCCTCTGTATGTTAAAAGCAGTAGCTATACCTCGACAGTTCTTAAGTACAGTGGTCTCCCCCCCCCCTAACTGTGATAGAGTGGGTAGTCGTGCGAGGGATGTGCACGGTACACATGTCCGTTCAGCTGTGTTTGAGACTTTTTATGAATGTGAATAATAAAGAATAACGGTAGCTGATTTAAGCATTGCCTGTTGTTGCGTATTTTGGATTGAATGGCGTGGTTGGTTGTATTGGAAGTGTGTGTGCAAGCATGTGTTTGTGTGTGCGTGCGAGAGATCTTATTCAAACACAAAAAGCTTAGTTCAAGACTTTCAGTGGAACCTTTACACAACATACTAGACTTTATGAAAAACACTTACTTCCACATCTTTCCTGCATTTATTTATACAGTATATAACAACACTTTCATAAGTAAGTCATAAGTCAGGACATGAAGAACAATACATCTTGCTAGTTGGGGCCTGATCTATAGTGGGAATTATATACTATATCCTCCCACAACCACTTCCCTAAATAAATAAATATATATATATATATATATGCTATAAATTATTCCCAGTCTCACTTGTAGATCGTTTCGTATAAAGGTGTCCTCTAAATGAAAATAGCACAATGAATGTAAATCTAGTGAGCCTGTCATCCATAAGAGGCTGCTGGGATGTGATGCTGTTTAGGGCTGATCCTCTAGAGTGCAGCATTCAATAAAACGTAACCTTGCTCCACGGTCTTCCAAACCAAGCCCCGCCCTTAGGGACGCAAGAGCTCCACATCGACAACGTAAAACTAATTGGCTGTCGTAAACAAAAAACAGCGTGGAGTGTAATTGACGAAGTGTCATTTTTGGATGATGAATTCATCATCCCGACGCAGAAAAGCATCAGATGCATTCCGCAAATACCCCGTAAACTTTCGATAAAGGAATGCATTTTTTTTTAAATTTAGATGAAACTAGCGTGCGTTACGTTTCCAGTTCACAACATTTACAACATTAAAAGTTCTCGAGTTGGACGTTTAATGCTCTTAGTTGTTCTATATTAATATAGGTATATTATGTTGTATATAAATATATATATATAAACATTTATCTTTATAAAAATATAGATGATCATGCATCTAAAATCAATTCAATTGTCAATCAACTAAATGTTTTCACCAAAAAACAAATGAACGTATTATAGATGTTGGTCGAGAAAATCAGAACCAAAAAGCCACGCTGTAACAAAGGTATTAAGAGACTTTAAATATAACTGTTAAAATAGTTTTTAAAAAAATAACACGCCGCGTGCAGGGCTTTTAATTTGAAACAAACCGGAAAACTCTGTCGGTGACGTTCCGTGGATTCCTACATTGTTGCAAGAAGTATCGCGACGTCAACGTGACAGTTGTTATTTCCTCGCGTCCAGGTGAGCTGCTTTATTCACTATTACGGGATGTTACATGTCTCCCCTGACACACATGTACGCGGTCAGGTTGACGTGTGTTTTACGTGCTGTTGACTCGGGAGGAGTGAGAACAAGGTACACAGTGGCGTTTATGTCACATGAGTAGGAGGAGGCGATTCAAGGGGAGGTTGCAGGAAGGGGGGGGGGGGGGGGATAAATGGGATTCGCTTTTTGACAGCTTTTCATACCGAGGTCCGCCTGCTTCTTGCTCTAAATGGCCCAAGAGTGGCGTTTCGTTCATGCATAATTAACCTGTATCCTCCTATGAAGCAATTCCCAGCAGTGTGTATGTGGAGCCAGAGGCGGCGTCTACGTCCCAGTGGTGGTGCGGGGTTGGGTGGGGGGCGGGGTGATCTGTCAAGGGCTGTTAAGTTAGCCATTGTGTAGGATAGTTAACAGTGTGGGCGAGAATCTCATACCACTTCTTCATCATTCACACTGTTGGTGTGTGTATTGTTTGCGCTACAGCCCGGAGGGCACAGAAGCCGAGCCTGTCCGGAGGAGTAGCCCCACTGACGTGGAAGACCTCCAGCCTGGTCCCGCGGGAGCGAAGAGAACACCCGCTGTGGAGACGTGGGTCATACCGCCTGCTCCTCCAGGACAAACATGGAATAACCTTTCGGGAGTTTTTTTTTAATTTTTTGATCTCGCCCTGTTCCCCCAAGCTCACAGCCGTCCGGAGTTCTCGTTCCTTGTTTTTAAAATAACGCTTCCCATTTAGTTTGGGGAAGGATGGACAGATGTCCATTATATTGCTGTGAGCTGTGACGCCCCGGAGGGGCATTGGAAGGTGTAGCGTGGAGTACAACATGGAGAACCGGGAGAAGTGAACTCTGTGTTTTGACCAACGGGCTAAACCATGGCGTCCGAAGAGAGGCTGTACGAGGTGTGGATGCTCTACTGCAATAAGGTAAGAGAGTGTTGTGATTGCGGTGGTGGTATGGGGGTGTGCAGCTCAAAATGTCATGCTCGTCTTCAGGAACTCACCACCACAACAACACAACTCGCTAGTTAGCTAGCCAAGGACATGTTATGTGTAAACAACCAAGATGATATACAGGACATGTCAAACCTTTCTCAGTTTGGTAGTATGATGTCAAGGACGGCAAAGTCTGCATGATAAGAGTTAGCATGTTGAAGGTGAAGATGCTAGTGTAGAAAGTCAATATGCTTGGATGACGAGCAGGATAGCCTGATAGTGGGCAGGTTGTTTGACTCACTCCCAGACTAAAGGTTCCTGGTTCAAACCCAGACGTCCACAACGGCAATCTGCAGGCATCCTTGAGGAAGACGTCTAAACTAGTCTGCCTCACCGCTACCTCCTTCTTTATTCTGTATTCTGTAAGAGAGAAAATTAGAAAAAGTGTTGCTTCAATGGCTAAATAGTAAAATAGCAAAGTAACTGGGGGACAAGTGGGAGTTGGGTTTGTGTTTAGTAACTGCTTCATAAAGCATAAGGAACATCAGTTTGGCTGTGGGGAGGGCAGCCCTGAGTTTTGAGGATGAATGAAAGATGGATGAGTAGAGGGACAGGGGAGGAAGAAGGTTTCCTGCCTGGAGTCCCTTATGGGGCCGGGTTTAATTTGCTTGGCATTAAATGGCACCCGCGAAACGTCCAATCAAAAGACGCCGGGGCTGAGCTGCCCGCTCCTTCTCACGTGAGCCTGGCTGCAGTCTGCGATAATCCCTCCACACGCGTACGCGCACACACGCAGACACTCACGCACCCCACACTCAAAAGTACTTGCATGCCACCCAATCAGTTTTGTAAACCTTTTTTATTTTTTTATAAACAATGATAACTTATGTGGTTCAAATTACCAAGTAGAACATCATGGTTCAGCGCCCCCCCCCCCCCCCCCCCAGTTATACCTGTCTAGTAATTGATCACAACACAAACATTGGCGGCCATATTGTTCCACCGCCCGCCCCGAGAAAAGTGCTTTTTACTTTTCTTATGCTTCTGTGTTCTTTATGGCCTGGACGGTACTGGCCTGCAGGAACGTGGGTTTGAATAAGAGCTGGAACAACGTTTCCGTCGAACAGAACCTAGTCATAGATGCATCGCTGTAGGAACCACACAGGTGTCACTCATTCTGGGTGTGCTCCTTGCATGCCACAGGGCACGGGTTGCAGAGCAAACTAGTTAAGATCAGTCTACTACCCATGCCCTGGTACATGCAAGGACCCATACTTAGTGTCATGAGTGTTAGTCCTACCGTGGTGCTTCTGTGAAATGGGTAATTTCCTTGCGACAAGATTAGTACTCTGCTAGCATAAGTATTTTCTTTTAACAGTGTGGCACAAACACACAACCCCCTTGCATCGAAGCGAGTAAAAAAGCCACCAATACGCACGCAAGCACACACACTCCCCTGCCATCCTGTGGCAGGGGAGTGTGTGAGTGTGTGTCTGTGTTTACATTGGCTGAGCAATCGACTGTCATGTTGTGTGAGAATGAGATCTCCTCTGCTTTGATGGACCCAGATGGGCCTGTAAATCACCCTGGAGAGAGGGAGGGAGGGAGAGAGAGAGGGGGAGAGAGAGAGGGGGAGGGAGAGGGAGAGGGAGAGAGAGAGAGAGGGAGAGAGAGAGAGAGGGAGGAGAGAGAGAGAGAGAGAGAGAGAGAGAGAGAGAGAGAGAGAGAGAGAGAGAGAGAGAGAGAGAGAGAGAGAGAGAGAGAGAGAGAGAGAGAGAGAGAGAGAGAGAGAGAGAGAGAGAGAGAGAGAGAGAGAGAGAGACTGACCCAGTATACCGCAAAGATACCCAGTATCTTTGTTTCCTTTTAGAATGTCTGTGTTGCAGCAGAAGGTGGGTGGGGGTGAGTCCCATGTGGTGAATCAGACTGGGAATGTCTTGTGTCTGTGACTGTCTATTATATATATATATATATATATATATATATAAGCCTGCTGTTCATCTATCCCATAATAAGATACTGTGTTTGAATGGTTGGTTACACCCCGCACACATTCATTTACAATACTTTACATTTACACTAGAGATGTGACTGGCAACATGCACACTTTTTTTTTGCATCGTTCCCGTATAATGTTCTGCTGGTTGCTACTGTGAACCTTTTTCTGTATTTATTTTCTTATGTGCTTGGGTGACACAGCCTTTAGGACGCAGCGCTCACGATGCTTTTCTTAGCCTGTCATACACACTATCGGCAATCCATAGTTTGGCCCTGCATTTATTTGACCTCTTTAACCAGGGAAGTACAGATTCTCATTTACCGTAACGTGAAACACAATAAGAAAATAATTCACTTTGTTTGGACTAGCCAGGGATTTTAAATACAAGCCAGACGTTCACTGTAGCAGGAGCCGGACCGTGTGAACTGGGCTCCGATCACGAGTGCTCGTGGCTGGGCAGTGTGCATTACACCCGGCTGTGGTCAGGGTACGGTCGGAGCCACCGCTTTTAGTTTCATTCATTCCGACCACGACCGCAGAGAACGGTTAGAAACAGTCGCTCCGCCTCAGGCGGCAAGACATCACGCCAGAGTCGCTGTAGTTACCGAGACGTGATGACGTCGCCGGGCCATCTTTTTTTTATTCTTTTGCGTTTTTCCTTGATTGTTTACCATACGGTGGTAAGGGGCAGAGAGCGGACATGAACACTCTGATGTTCAATGTTCTGCTGTCCCGACTGGTTCAGAAGTGGATTTTGACACCCTAATAATGTAAATTTGACATTGTTTGACACCATACTATTTGACTTTTCCCACTCATCCTAAAAAACATAAAAATACCTCTAAATTTGAGTCCTAGAGTCTTGGAAAACCATCCCGGATATTAAGAGTGGTTTGTTGTTATATTTTATAATTATTTATTTATATATTATAATAAAGATGCTCATGGAGAGCAAATTTTATTAAAACATTTAGCTTTTTAGTCTATGGGTCGTTGGAGGGGGAAGGTAATGCAGCACCTTACAGTTGGTTTTCCGGGTTGCCAGTACTTAGTTGATATTCCTGGGATGCCAGATCTGACCTAAACCCTTCATGGAGATAGCATAGGGCCTTAATGCAACACGCCATCTGGTAATGGAAACACAGCCAGCTCAGCACCCACCTCCTCCCAATTATAATCCATCCCCCAACCCTGACAACCAATTTTGGTTTCTTCAATCCAACTGCAGTTCATTACAGAAGCTCCCCTAATCCTACTAAAAAACACACACTGTGAAGGCCCATCAAGGGTTTTTGTTGATGTTCTTTTTCTCACCACCGCCACGCGTCTCAAGGCTCTTAGCGATGGCGGAGGTGAGTGGAATACACACACACACACACACACACACACGCACACGCACACGCACACGCACACGCACACGCACACGCACACGCACACGCACACGCGCGCGCGCGCGCGCGCGCATCCACTAGCACTAAGGCTAGTCCCCCTAGCGCTGCTTAGGTGGTTACGTAACCACGGCGACAATCCTCTTAGCTCCTGGCATAGCGGAAGTGCACAGGATAAGGCGCAAACGGAGTGCTGACATGTTCTGGCCATGTGTGAAATGCAGGCACACACACACACACACACACACACACACACACACACACACACAGTAAAAGGCATAAGCCTGAGCACATCATCACACATGCATTCATCTCATGCAGCATTATCAGTATTGTGAACGCACACATAAACGTGTGTGGGAGCCATGAGCCAACGCATTTCATTACAGGAGACCAGGAAATTGAACGTAACATTCCTCAGGTTAAATGCAACATAATGAATATAATTTTTCTCCCAGGCAGTGCATCTTGTTCTTGATCAAGTGTCTCCTCACTTGATCTGCTTGCTAGGAAATTGCGACTTCATTAATTACTTCAATTCTAATCTCGACGATCCTAATGACTTTGGCAAAACTTTTAAGGTTAAGTTGGTCACTAGGCTGAAGGCGTCAGCCATATCTCTTCTTTGTTTTTTCATAGAACTGTGTGGTCTTCTGAGAGCATAACGCAACATCTCATTTCTTTCTCTGAATAATTCCTCAGTCCGGCTTTATTAGAGAGGGAGAGAGAGGGGGAGGGAGAGAGAGGGATAGAGAGGGAGAGAATGAGAATGGCGGTCAAAAACAAACCAAGACATGGAAAAATATAATGTGTAACATTACGTTGGGCTCACTCAACTCAAACACTCTTTATTTCCGTGTTTGTTTGTTCATTTCCCAGTTTAGTCCCCAACTGTGACACACACATTGTTTGTGATGGTATGCTAAGTATGTCTGTCTGTCTTTTGACCATGTCTGTCATTGTTCTAATCAGTTTTTTGCTGTTCCTTCTCCAGCTCACTCTCTCTTTCGTTCTATCTATCTGTCTAGTCTTAGCTATGAATACCTCTTAAAATAACAGTGATGTCATCTTCCCTGCCTTGTTTTGGCCCCTCCCAGTAGACACTGGTTCACCCACCCGACCCTTGCAACACACACACACACACACACACACACACACACACACACACACACACACACACACACACACACACACACACACACACACACACACACACACACACACACACGAGATGACATTACGACCAGGAAGTGATGTATTTAAAGGCTGATGTGTAATGATGGTGGGTTTATAGAGCTGTGCTAAATTCAGCCATGGGTCACATCCCACCAGAACATCAGCAGCAGAAGCCCGTGTCCAGGCCGACCAAAACCACCAATAGCACGACCACGCCCGCCTGAGGGGGCGTGGTCGGAGGGTGTGCAGGCCAAGTCCCCAGAGAAAACAACTTCTGTCGCTATGCAGAATACATTATTTGTTTCCATTGTGCGGTTGATCGGAACTCATTGCGTCGTTTTTGTGGCTTGAGGCATTGGATCGGACAGATGCTACCAGACAGGTCCTCAGTCGGACACGCCCGCAGCTCATCACTGTTTCCGTGATAAAATCGGTCTTGTCACTCTCTTTGCTGTTTGTAATTTTGGGACTGTGAAGCAGGCGTGCACATTGGTGAACACAAACACATTGAGGCGAAACTCAAGCGTAGTGAAACCAATTCACAGCCTTGTTTGATGGCTGCTGATGTGTCATTTAATTCGATGATTCAGAGTGTGCACACTTGTCGGTTAATACTAAAGAGATCCAGATGACAAGCACACGTTCTGTAACGTGGACCCTTCTTGTCTGTCTGTCTGTCTGTCACATACATGTTTGTGCCAATACTTGAAGCATGTCTTTCTCAGTGAGCTTGGTGGGATCCACCACTGTGTGTTGGGCGTTTCTGGCATCAGTGTCGACGAGGGTCATTGGAAAGCAATGATGACCTCTTGCTGTTGTAATGTGGTACATTACACATCCTCTACTTTCTCTTATAGTCTCTCTCTTGGTCTCTGTCTGTGTGTGACGTGCCACATTGCAGTTAGTTCTTGGTAGACATATGCTATCCGGGCTATGAGTGCCTTCAGGGGTTATTAGCCATAAAAAAAAAATGCCACATCACGACTTTTCATCGGGACAAACTCATTGTACTTAGCAATTTTGGGAGAGACAGAAGCTGAACTTCTTCAGCGAACAGAAGCACACACACACACACACACACACACACACACACACACACACACACACACACACACACACACACACACACACACACACACACACACACACACACACACACACACACACACACACACTGTGTGTGTGTGTCCTTCCTCAGTCCAAACCCTCGATGGATGACTGTGCTTTCGTGGCATGTTTCTGCTGAAAGGGGGCATTCTGCACACACACCCACACACAAATGCGCACGCACACACGCACACATGCCTTGCAGTAGGCCTGTACTCTGGCTCTGTACATGCCACTCTAGAAGCTGAAAACTAGTGCTTCAGGGGCGAAACTGTCTGTCTGATCTTGCCAATTTCTTTTTATCATCCAATGCAAACGTGGACATGTGGAGTGGGTTAGCTCCAGGTTAAATGTCAGGGCTGGGTTTCAACAAAGGTTACTGAACTGCTACTCAAACATGATCCTGGAAGAAAGTTCACAAAAGTTATCAAGTTATCAGAACAAGATCTGCCGAAAAAGGACAGACATTACCAAACAAATCAACGATCGCCTTGTGTTTTTTTTTTCCCACCGGAACAACCTTCTTACATTCTGTCCAGGCTGAGGCTATCGCTTTGTCTCGACCCTTGGTCCTCCTCTCCGGCGTACACGCACCCTATCTCTCTCTCATGCGCTCGCGCACGCACGCCCAGTGCACGTGTCATGCTCGCTCCCGGAGGCATTGGGAACCCAGTCACCAGATCGCAGAGGTGACCTCACTCGGAATTCCTGGTCGTCGGCTCTTCCTGCTTCTCACTCTCACTCTCACACCCTCACTGTCATTCTAGGGCTCTCTTTTTTTTTTCTCTGTCTCTCTCTCTCTCGCCCAACTCCTACTGTGACACGCAGACAACCGTAGTGCTAGGCAGCTGCCAGTGAACCATGACCAGTGTCTCCCCCATCTCTCTCTCTCTCCCTCCCTCTCACTTAGGGATTGGGAGTGTGTAACACAACTGTTGGAACACTACTGTTGCTTTTATTCCAATATTGTTTATTTTCTAAAGCCAAGGCAAGCTTAAGATTATGATTAAAAGGTTGCATTGCGATTTTTGTCCATTTTTAATCAAGGAAACCCTCGCTAACGTTAGCTAGTGCTGGTTTTTCTGCTGCTCTTCGTACGGAACCTTCTTGATCAACTGAAACTAGTCTCCCCACCTCTACAGCACACGTCTGTGTTCTCCCATGTCTTCGTTGTGCAGGCTTTAGTAGGGCTATAGACATTACCATGTCATGCAGTGTCTGCTAGCAACTCCTTAGTCACTACATTGACACATCTGACATTTAGCTTACCGTCGTTCAAAACGTGCAGATATTTTCATTTTTGCGGTTTCGTTATTGCTCATCAGATGATGAGATGGCAGTTCCTTTTTTACTGTGTAACATGTTTTTTTGCCACCATTTGCGTCAACCAAAGGGGTGAAAAAACGCTCCCACGTAAAGGGGGGAGTTTGGGAATTCGAGGAATTGCACCTGGGAGAGCGGGTGTTGTCGTGACTACGAGCCAAGCGCTTTGTCCCTCGTGTTGGGTTACCGTCCATTGTGTGGCCTGCGGGGCATAGTTCCAGGGGAGCTACGCCATAGCGTCAACTCGCACAGCCGCGGGCCTCGTTTTGCCTAGCAACAGAATGT
The DNA here is from genome assembly GCF_949987615.1 of Pollachius pollachius. NCBI lineage: Eukaryota > Metazoa > Chordata > Actinopteri > Gadiformes > Gadidae > Pollachius > Pollachius pollachius. The sequence continues at coordinate 29,008,237 of NC_136937.1, read as the reverse complement.
CACCCGGCCGGTTTGTAACGCCGGCAGGTGCACAATTGGGGCGCAACTCCCTGGTAGGATAAGACACAGTCCCCTACTGCCCACTCTATCTTCTCAGACAGACAGACAGACAGACAGACAGACAGACAGACAGACAGACGCACAGGCACACACATTCCTTTTGTCAGACAGTTAACCTCCCTTGCTATCTTGTCAAAAAACACCCGAAACTGATAACCTATCAGTTTCGGGTGCTTCATTTATTTATTGATTTGTCAAACAAAGAAGTTGTCAAATAGAAAGGCAAGTTATCGTTTTTACAAGCAAACAGAGGAGAAAACATAAATAAATGAAAATAAACAGTGATCCTAATACAAACACCATTGTTGCTCCATACAGACGTAGGGGTCATTGTTGTGCGGGTATTAAAAGTCAAAGCAACGCTATAAAAGGCACGCACTCACGAACAAGATAAGTATTATGAGTTTGTTGAGGAAAGTATTGGCTTGCTGCCATAAACTCTGTGTGTGTGTGTGCCTAATGTATAACTGGCCTCTCCGTGTTCAGTGCCAGTTGGACACATACACATACACATACACACAAACACACACACACACAGTTTGGCTGGAAGTCCCCTGTGTATTCCTGCTCTTCCTGTACGCCGACATGTCTATTTTCATTATCTCAGCAATCAGTGCCCTGCTCGCTCCTGCTCTCCTACATCTGCTGAACTGCACCCTGGGATTCCATTCCTCGGGGCTGTCTAGGCTTGGTAGAATGACTCTTCAAGTTTTTTTTTTTAATATAATTTGTATATTTTCAAATTCATGAACATGTTGGTGTATGTTTTGGGTTGTTTCGGTCACGAGTATGACTTGACTGTGAAGACTTTTATTTTGAAATTCTGTGCACCTGCGCAGGTAATAAAAGTTGTCAGAGTTAGCAGGAAGTAGAAGGGGGTTAGAAAGCACACCGTTTTCGACAATAGAGCAATGGCCTTCATGAACACGATAGAGATCAGTGGATTCTCATTCTATATTATAAATCGCATTTGGATCAGCAATTGTTGTTTTTTTAAACTGCATTTATTTTGGTCAAAGAATAAATTGTCACCTTTTTTAATCATCAATGACTGATTGGAAGGAAATGCTTACGCCTGTGACCTGGAGTGGTTTATAATATAGTTTACATTTTATGGTTAACGAAAGTCACAACAGACAACTTTTGTTTTTACACCTTAATTTTAATTTCACGTCTATTTATTTGTTGGTTTTATATATATATATTTGGTTTGCCTGTTGGATGGTGGTGAGTCAAAAAATCTAAATCTAACTCCAAACTAAGCAGGATGAAAAGTGTGTTTACAGCAGGCACAAAATTACGAAGAATCCCCCCCCATATGTTTGTTTATGTATCCAGCATAGCTTGTGGACGGACATTAAAACATGATTCTGGAAAGCCCTCAGAGAATGTAACCGTGAAAAGATGCTAATTCTCTAATTATCTCTCTCTCATTATGTCCCTCTCTCCCTCCGTCTCTATCTCTCGCTCCTCTATTACCATGTCTCCCACTATATCTCTCTCTCTCCCTCCTTCTCTGTCTCCCACTCCTCCCCCCCCCCCTCTCTATCTATGTCTCTCACTATCTCTCTCTCCCTCCCTCTCTCTCTCACTCGCTCTCTCCCTCCAGCGGGACCCAGACTATCTCAAGCTGTGGCTGGAGATCTTCATCGGCTCCTACGAGCGATGTCTGGACGTGGACTTCGAGAAGCCGCCTTCCAGGTGATGCAAAGCATAACGCAGGGCCCTGATAGGCCACTGGCCCCCGTCAATCATCTGATGTGGTGCAATTGGACAGGGTCGAAGAAAGGAGGGATCTGATATCATTGCATGGGAGACGTTAAAACAGACAAAGTAATCAAATATAGTGCATACAATACAACAATTATTGGGTTTGATGATCATATTATGCGTCATTTAAAAATAACAGAGTTTGGGGATGGTTTCAGTGCATTGTTAGGAGTACGGTCTGACCTGCAGGGCAGCCAAAACAAGCTTCTCCGGTGAAATCACACACACACACACACACACACACACACACACACACACACACACACACACACACACACACACACACACACACACACACACACACACACACACACACACACACACACATAATCATTGAGTTATCTGTGTCTGGCACATGGTGTCTTATCTCTCACTCAGTCAGTCACTAACACTAACACACACACACACACACAACCAGCTGTTCTCTTTTCCCACGGCTATGCATCTCTCAGATTTGGTTAATGCCCCTGCCCCATTGCCCCATGCTGTAATCTCCCACTCACACACAAAGCATCATTAGAATCACTTGTGGGCTTATAGGGCAGAAACCCCCTTTGCTTGCTTCCATCGCTTATTTACATCAGATGGCATGGACCCAGGAGTTTTTGTGTTTTCTTCCAAAAATTGGTGTATTTTTGAAATTTCAAAGTTCTCAGTTACAAATAGTTTTTTTTTTTGGAGAGAATTGCCGATTTAAAACGTTGACCAAAATAATCGTGACTATGATTTGAATGCGTAGTTGGTTTGCACCGTTGCTCATCTGCCCCTCTTCCTGTCACCTCTGCCCCCCCCCCCCCCCCCCCCCCCCCCCCCTCACCTCTAACCCCCCCAGGCCGGACGAGGTACCGCCGGTGCTGTCCCTGCTCCCGGACAACATCCTGCAGGTGCTGAGGCACCAGCTGCTGCAGTGCGTCCAGAAGGCCTCGGAGGGCCTGGAGCCCCAGCAGCTGGCCCTGGCCCTGCTGCTGCTCAAGTTCCTCATCGTCGTCTGCAGGCATGCCACCTCCCCACGCGCACAACCTATTCACGCGCAAACACAATCGGACACACACGTACACACGTGCACACACACACACACACACACACACACACACACACACACACACACACACACACACACACACACACACACACACACAGTCGCACATTCTTGTCCATTGGCCAAAAGATTTGCGTGCACACACGCCAAACCACAAATGCATCACAGAGGCTCTGAAAGGAATTACATGGATATGGCCTATATTCAAAATATTCATGAGATGTACACTTCCAATGTCGAATAAGCAACCCAATAATACAAAACAAGCATACTTTTATCGAAACCTGACCATGCTTGTGACCTGCGTGTTCTACTGTCTCCCGGTGGTCGTTCTCCCCCCCAGGAACCTGTCCAACGTGGAGGAGATCGGCACCTGCTCCTACATCAACCATGTGATCAACATGACCACGCTGTACATCCAGCAGGTATGTCTCCTCCTCCTCCTCCTCCTCTTCCTCCTCCTCCTCCTCCTCTCTCCCCACTCCCGCTTCATTACTGACCGTGTATTCCAGCTGAAAAGCAAGACCAAGGAGAAGGAGATGGCCGACCAGACGCAGGCCGAAGAGTTTGTCCGTCATGCGCTGGCCTTCTGCGAGAGCCTCTACGACCCCTACCGCAACTGGAGACACCGAGCGTGCGGGTAACACTGATGGACCGGCCTATAGCGTGCTAACTTGAAGGGAAAGTGGAGGCACCAGGAGCGCAAGTAACACTAAATGACTAGCCCATAGCGTGCTAGCTTGAAGCCAAAGTGGAAGGACCGGGCGCGTGGCTAACACTAAATGACTCGCCCTTACCGTGCTAGCTTGAAGCCAAAGTGAAAGGACCGGGCAAGTGGCTAACACTAAATGAATAGCCCGTAGCGTGCTAGCTTGAAGCCAAAGTGGAAGGACCGGGCGCGTGGCTAACACTAAATGACTCGCCCGTAGCGTGCTAGCTTGAAGCCAAAGTGAAAGGACCGGGCAAGTGGCTAACACTAAATGAATAGCCCTTAGTGTGCTAGCTTGAAGTGAAAGTAGAGGGACCGTGCCCGCGGCTAACAGTGAATGACCGGCTACCTAGCGTGCTAACTTGAAGCCAAAGTTGTCCTGGTTTGGCTAGAGGATCTTAGGGAAACCTTAACTAACTAACCTCAATACCTTCAAACCGTTTCACACCACCAGTCACCATTTTGCGCATATGCACAAGTTAAGCCTCTTAAATTGTGGTCATGGATACAAAGGGGTCTTTGAAGTTTGTGTGTGTGTGTGTGTGTGTGTGTGTGTGTGTGTGTGTGTGTGTGTGTGTGTGTGTGTGTGTGTGTGTTCCCCTAGGGAGCGGGTGGGCACTGCAGAGAGGAGCAGACAGAAGTTCAAAGCCGCTCCCCTCACAGTGGAGTTCGTCCCCTTCTTCTACCGTAAGTCTGTTGGGCCTTTCAACCCCTTCAGTTCCTGCTGCTCAGTTCATGTATGTATGTATATGCGTCCAGTAATCATCTCTCCCTCTCCTGGTTATCATCCCTACTCCATGACACACATAAAAAAGTGTAAAAAAAATAACACACACACACACACACACACACACACACACACACACACACACTTGGTGGAATCTGAATCTGATAATCTAAAACACGGTCCCCTGAGTTCCCTATGCGGGCCGGAGTGAACAAACAGCCTCGCATGTTCCATCTCTTTAGTCTGCTCTCTCTACATCTTCTCTTTGCTGTTCAGAGTTTCTAGGGCCACGCACACACACGTGCACACGTGCACAAACACATGCACGCACACATAGCCACACACACTGTTGTGTGTTGAATCTGCTTCTTTGTTTCCCCTCCATTCTTGCTGTGTCTGCCAAACAGGGAGATAGTTTCATCATGATTGCTGGCCATTTCAATTCAAGTGTGTGTGTGTGTCTGCGTTTGCCTGCGTGTGCGTGTGCCTCTGTCTCTGTGTGCGTCTGGATGCAATATAATTACCTGAAGTGCACATGAAAGCCTGTAGCTAGAGGAAAGAGGCTTTTTTTTTTTGTTATGTAATCCAATTGTACCGATAAACTATTTTTAATAATGGCAACAGCATTGCCCTCCAAGGTCAACACAGACACAGCAACATGTGTCCTTGCAGCCTCTCCTGTGATTAAAGTGGCTCAAAGCCCTTGTTAAATGCTTAAAAACACACACCTGTGACCAAAATACGCTAGTCTGTGTAGCTTGGCAAAAGTTTTCCTGATTTGAGGAACCTTATTGCTAGGCGGAAGAATGTTGATTTAAATAAATGATTGCATTTTATGTTGCTGTGGTTTGTTTTGGGACTTCTTACTAGGTAGTCTAGTAAGGTAGTGTAGTATAGTAACTACAATAAGCCAATGATTTACTGAGATTTTAGGGTGTGTTGCTAGGCATGCCTAGCAACGGCCTCTAGTTGTTGTCAAACTTTAGGACTGTTCAGATACCAGAACAACGTATGTTCCTCTTAACGCTCTTGTTTTGTGACTTTATTCCTTCCCACTCCAGCAGGATAAACCTTTATCACACATGTCATTGTTTTTAGGCAACCAATATGTTAAGCTGTTCATATTTTCACATTTCAAACGGTTTACATTTCCTGCCAGCATAAGCTAACCCTTAAGTAGTTTTGAGAGGTTTTCACTGAAGATGACATCCTCCCTTGGGATGGTGAGGGATCAGGCTAAGATGAGCGGTGAAAGAAGCTCTGTCTGTGTGCGTGTTCTGACCTCCACTGGTGGTTGACTGAGAGTACCATGAGAGATGACTGCTTTTTGTGTGGGTGTGTGTGTGTTGGTTTGTGTGTGTGGATGTGGGTGTATAGGTATGTCATGTGTGCATAACCAAATAGAGTTAATTTGACCCTTCGCGTGCCGTTCTCTATTTGCATATTGGACCGTAATACTCAGTAAGCTCGATTTTATTATCAAATGCATGACGACTGCAATGTGTGATAAAAGTGTGTTTGTGTGTCTCTTTGTATCTCACTCTGTATGTCTCTCTGCCTCTGTCTCTCCCTGTCTGTCTCTCTCTGTCTCTGTCTCTTTCTCTCTCTCTTTCTCTGTCTCTCTGTCTGTCTCTCTCTCTCTCTCTGTCTGTCTGTCTGTCTGTCTGTCTGTGTGTCTCTCTCTCTCTCTCTGTCTCTGTCTCTCTGTCTGTCTCTCTCTCTCTCTCTCCGTCTGTCTGTCTGTCTGTCTGTGTGTCTCTCTCTCTCTCTCTCTTTGTCTCTTTCTGTCTGTTTCTGTCTATCTGTCTCTCTCTTTCTCTGTCTCTCTGTCTGTCTGTCTCTCTCTCTCTCTCTGTCTGTCTGTCTGTCTGTCTGTCTGTCTGTCTGTCTGTCTGTCTGTCTGTCTGTCTGTCTGTCTGTCTCTTTCTCTCTCTCTCTTTCTCTCTCTTTGTCTCTTTCTGTCTGTCTCTGTCTATCTGTCTCTCTCTGTCTCTCTCTGTCTCTGTCTCTGTCTCTCTGTCTCTCTGTCTCAGAGTGCTTCCAGGAGAGTGAGCACCTGAAGGACAGTCTGAAATGCTGCCTGCTCCACCTGTTTGGAGCCATTGTGGCCGGCGAACAGGTGAGTTGCGCTCCGCTGAGCCCCTGCTTCGGTTAACCGGTTCCCCCCATGCAGGTCAAACATCAACCCAGACCAGGGGAGTGCCTGCAACATTTGGCCTAAAGTAGAACAAGTCTGTTAGTCCCAAAGGACTATTTTGGCCATTTAGTTCTTCTTCCCTGATCTCTGAAGGAAGAGTTCTAACCCCAGAAGAAAAATGAAACGACTTTTTCTTTTCTTTCTCATTGTTTCTTCCTTCCCTTTTTTTGGCCTCTTTTTCCTTTTATCATTTGAATCATTAATTCCCTCCCTTGTTCCTCCCGCCCTTCACTCCTCCCCCCAATCCCCCCTCTCTCTCCATCCCCCCTCTCTCACTCCCTCCTTTCCTCTCTCTCTCCCTCCATCCCCCCTCCTTATCTCCTGTCCTTTCTCCCCCCTCATTTCCTCCCCACCCTGTCTCCCTCCCTTCCCCCCTCCCTCCAGAGAAACGCCCTGCTGGCCATCTCCCCGGCCACCATGGAGGTGCTGATGGCCGTGCTGGCCGACAGCGCCACCGGCGGCGGTAGCCATGGCGACCTGGACGGCGACCCCGACTGGGACGGGGAGGCGCCGGGCCGCCGGGCACTGCTGACACTGGGCTGCCTGCGGGAGGTTGTGCACCGCCTGCTGGCCTCCAGCTCCGACCGGCGGCCCGTGGAGATCGCCTCGGTGCTCGACCTCTACTTCAAGCTGCTCAACTCGGACCCGGCCGCCACGGCGACCCAGCATCAGCATCCGCAGCCGAGTCCGAATCAGCTGCAGGCCAAGGGTCGGCCGGCGCCACTGGGCCGCCACTGGGAGAAACGCTTTGTGGCGCTGCAAGTGCACATGCTAGGTGTGTGTGTGTGTGTGTGTGTGTGTGTGTGTGTGTGTGTGTGTGTGTGTGTGTGTGTGTGTGTGTGTTATTTAAGTTGTGTAGTAGGTAGGGCAGGGCGATTAATCAAATTCTGATAGCGATTTCGATTTTAGCGCCAAACAATCACAAAATTAACATAATCGAGTTTTTCGATTATTATTATTATTTTTTTAATGTTTTATAGAAAGGGCAGAACAGCTGGATACATATCTGTTTATCATTTTAGATTGGAACATTTTCTTTTTGACCATTTTGTGTATTTTTTTAAGGCGAAATTTCAATGTTCTCAGTTACAAAAAAAAATCGGAGAGACATGCTGAATAAATACATGTTTTCAAACTCAAAAATAATCGTTTGAATTATCGTGATTTCAATATTGACCAAAATAATCGCGATTATGATTTTTCCCATAATCGAGCAGCCCTAGTAGTAGGTTAAGATTGTGATGTTTTTGGCTCCATTTTAGATGCATTTGAATGCAATCTTTATTTGCTTTGTTAATGTTTGCTCATTTGTGTGCTTGTGTCCCCCACCCCAGACACCATCAGGGACATGTTCCTTTGCTCGGACAGGCCAGTGCTTCAGGCCATCTTCCTCAACAGCAACTGCTTCGAGCACCTCACGCGGCTACTGCAGAACAGCAAGGTAAGGACTCCAGCTCCCATGATGCCGTTGGCCACTATCCCCATGACTTGTGTGAGAGAAGTGAGCTATGGGCAAGATGGGGGATGTAGTTGTTTCCGCAACCCTGTGTTTTAAAAGGAGCAACAATGTCAGTTATTCCCAAACTACGATGAAACAATGTTTTGGAATCTTAAAAAAAACAAAAGATTTTACCGGGATCTAATCCTAGAGGACGTCTTGACTTTGACATGAAAAGGGCGAATCGACTGTAATGAAAAAAAGTATACAACACGGCCACAATACATCGCCCCTTCGAGGACATGTAGCTGTGGTGTGGCTGGTATGCGGTATGTAAACATGTGTGTATACATGCATAGATCTCAAGGTTGATTTCATGCAGTGATAAGAGCCCACAGGGAAGATTCTCCCACCACCTCCCCCCACCCAACCCCTCCTCCTTCAGCTCCTAGGAATGAGTGGCTTGGCTCAGCCCTTCTTCCTCATAGAAGTGGACCTAATCCTCACTGCTCCTTTATGTCTAGTATGTAGTTCTCTCTCTCTCTCTCTCTCTCTCTCTCTCTCTCTCTCTCTCTCTCTCTCTCTCTCTCTCTCTCTCTCCTCTCATTCAAATGCGTCAGGTTTACACTCACATCTTCCCCTCCCCCTTTTGCCTGGTGTGTGTGTGTGTGTGTGTGTGTGTGTGTGTATGCCACTGTTTGTGTGTGTGTGTATGTATGCGACTGTGTGTGTGTGTGTGTGTATGCCACTGTTTGTGTGTGTGTGTATGTATGCGACTGTGTGTGTGTGTGTGTGTGTGTATGCGACTGTGTGTGTGTGTGTGTGTGTGTGTGTCTTTCTGTGTGTGTGCACGTCACGCCAGCTGATTAACGCCAGGTGCGCTGCAGCAGACAAGGACCAGAAAGATATAGCCAACAACAGGTTACTGACAGGAACAGGAGAGGACAGTGAGCCTCAGGTACCGTCGCCCCCCCACCCCTCTCTCCTCCCAACCCCCCCGCCTGCCTCACCCCCCCCCCCCCCCCCCCCCCCTCCAGCTTGACCCCCACCCAAACCCCCACCTCATCGCCAAATGACTCACTTCACAGCAAGACTCAGAGCGACGCGTTGGTTTGTGAAGATTGGGTTCGAAAACTTTGTTTCCCACCCCACACACTGACAAGAGATTCGCTTTTGAAAAGCACATCTGTTGAGAGACAACGCACACGCCATCCAGGTGTTGGATCGGTCTTCGGTCTTGCCATACACGCCCCCTCAGAGTCTACACGTCGTGATTCATTTGGGATTTTGGGGGGTTTTATAAAAAAAATAGATATTTGAGAAGTTTCCTGCATTTTTTTTTTTTTTTTTTAGCGTCATCTGATCAGCGAAGCAAACCGCCTTCACTTTTGGTTCAAGGAAACACCTTTTTTATAAAAAAAAAAAAAATCCTTTACAAAAAAGCCATCCGCCTTGTTTAACTCCCCAGGTCGAATATAGGGACACAGAACACGGGGGTGTATTGATTACTCCATGCACAACAGGTGTGCAGCCTCACCCAGCCCCAGAGACCAATCAGTCTGACTCGGGCCAGGTGAGGCTGCTTAAACCAGACATTCTCCACAACACACCTGTGAAGCGGCCCGTGAATCGTTCAGTTGTTTGCCGTCGCCCTGAGCTGCTATTGACCGTCGTATCATCCCCTCCCAGGAGAGCGTCTATTGATCTGGTTAATGGGAACACAGTTGGGCATGCATGCACATACACACAGGCAGATACTCACGCACACACATACACACAGGCAGACACGCACTCACATACACACAGGCAGGCGCACATACACATCCTCTCGTAAAACATACTCACACCGGCACACAGACATTGATGCACACGCACACACATACTCGCACACAAATGCTTGCATGCTCACACATGGAATGGAAACACACACAGACAGACAGACAGACATGTCCCCGCACACAAAGAAATGCTCTCAGACACGCACACAAATGCACTCTCTCACACAAACACAGTGCGCCTTTTGTTTGGGGAGTACCTGTTATTTGATGCTGGGGGAGGAGAAGGAGTTCTAGTGCTGTTGTCTTTAACAAAGACCAGGTTATGGGGCCGTGTCACCAAGCCGGGCCAGTAAAGCCAACGGTAAACACTCTTATCTTAACGGTAGATAGCGTATTCAGTCACATCAATACAAAATGCCGTGTAAACATCAGCACACGCACACACGCACACACGCACACACGCACGCACGCACGCACGCACGCACACCGGCAACACACACACAGGCAAACACTGGCGACACACGCGCACACTGGCGACACAAATGCACACTGGCGAAACACACAAAGACACACACACACACACTGGCCACATGTAAACATCAGCGCATGCACGCACGCACACCGGTAAAACACACACACGCGCACACTGGCGACACACGCGCACACTGGCGACACAAATGCACACTGGCGAAACACACAAACACACACACACACAGGCCACATGTAATCATCAGCACATGCACGCACGCACACCGGTAAAACACACACACGCGCACACTGGCGACACACGCGCACACTGGCGACACAAATGCACACTGGCGAAACACACAAACACACACACACACACACACTGGCCACATGTAAACATCAGCGCATGCACGCACGCACACCGGTAAAACACACACACGCGCACACTGGCGACACACGCGCACACTGGCGTCACACGCGCACACTGGCGACACACGCACACACTGGCGACACAAATGCACACTGGCGAAACACACACACAAACACTGGGCACACACACACACTCCCCCCCCCCCCCCCCCCCCCCCCTCGCCCGTTGGTGCCTGGGTTCCATCTGAATGCTCACTCATGGAAGGTGTGGGCGTGGCTACTGCTGGGTGGGTGTGTCTTGTGACGGTGTTGGTTTACGTGTCGGTGGGTGGAGGGAAGTCTGTGTCTATTTAATGCTGATGCTTTGTTTCTTGGTTGGTGCTTTTGTTTACATATTTCTGTATATTTATTCATATATATATATATATACCTTTTCAAACATGGCCGACCCTCCAGCCCGCGTTCCAAGTCACTCTGTCAGAAGATATGAATATATCTTCTGACGTGTATATGTATAATCCACAATTTATACCGAGGTTCTGCTTGACTCAATACAAGAGGACAGAGCTGGATGGAAGCGTGAGCTTGTCGGTTTGTTCCATGTTCCTTTGTTTTAATCATTTCTCTTTTTTCATCAGTTTGTTTTTGTTTTGTTGTTGTTTGTGTGTGTGTGTCTGAGTGTGAGTGAGAGTGAAATGTATTGAGGCTGATTTGTATGAAATGCATCACCTGTGTGTGTTTTGAGTTGAGATGGTGGGCGACCCGCTTAGGTGTACATTACAAGAGTAAACAAACTAAAACCTGTTTAGCGGACACATCTTTCTTTCTGAAAATGTGTCACAATCTCTAGTAGAATGTTGCTGTCAAGGCAGCAGCGTTTGAGATTCAATTGGTTTCCTCCAGTTTTCACGGTTGCCTTTGTCACAAAAAACAAACTAGAATTACAACAGGCATCCCCCAGTCATACCCAAGTTCAGCCTTTGAACTGACATGTCGAGGGATGAACTATGACCCTTGATATCAACTTTGGCACACTATGAAATTGGTTTGAAATGGAGCCTGCATGGTTTAGCATCTTTTGTCTAAAACCCAATATCTGCCCCTTGAGTCCACAAGGCACGATGTCAAATGTTTTCTGGGTAAATTAATCCAGCCAAGGCAAAAATGTAACCCACAAAACTGGGCAATTTATGCCTTTATCAGCAGAGTCTGACCCCAAATGAGCAGTCAGATCTAGACCGTGCTCATGAATTCCCCTCTTTGGACAATCATGTAATGTACGCCTTTTGACTGATGAGTGTTTTCTCCAAGGGAGTTTTGATGTTTTTTAATTTGTCTTCCTGTTCATATGACCTCTGCAGCGCCAGACCAAATGGCAGCTCCGACTGGCGCCTAAACCACTAAATAGTTCACATAGTGAATCTGAGGATGGGGACGCAAACATGAAGGCAAAACCCTGACTAAAAACCGAGCCGAGAGTCGTGCGAGTTGTTCTGTGTGGGAGGTGTTTCTGTGTGTGGGATCTTCTTGTGTGCTTTCAGGTTTAGTCTTGGTTTTGCCATCATACAGTAAACATCACCAACATTTTATTGTCTTTGCACAAATATCGAGAGAAAGCACTGCGATTAGTCTGGTCAGAAAGTCTTTAATTCCTGCAATTATTTTATATGCTTTTTTTTCATCCAGTTTGCAAATATAATTTTTGATTGATTTTAAAGCTTTTTAAAGAGTCACTACACACTGCGCAGCATGTGTTCTTTGTAGCCATCTAAAGGTTAAAGGGTTTAAAGTGGTTAAAGTGTCACATTGCGACTTGTTCGTAACAGCTTAAAATAACCTGGACATGTCTGTAGTCGATGCTGACCGATGGTGATTTCAATAACGCCATCAAGTAAAATCACATCCCGTATCTGATATAATCTACAAAAAAAAAAGCTGGCCAGCACTTATGATCAACACTTATTTTCAAGATGACTGCAAAGGCATCCTGTAACAATTCAAACATTAACAAATCGATAATTGATCACTTCTTACTCCTTACCACATCCCTGAGTCAGTGTGTCGTTGCTCTTTAAACGTGCCGCTGAACGTGGTGTTGTGAATGTCGCAAAAGCAGCCTGTCATTTGCGCGAGGGTTGCCGACCATCGTGTATCTCCTCCAGCGCCCAAGGTTGGGCGAAGCGTCCTCATTGGCTCATACTGACGGATGATGGGGGCGTGTACTTTCCCCCAGGTGTTCCAGGGCCGACTGGATTCGCTGGCCGTGGCGACCATCAGAGCCCTCACCACGGTGATGCACAAGTCTCCGGCTGCCAAGGTGATCACACACCACACAGCCACTACCCTACACACTGCGGGCGCGTTCCGTCTGTTCACGCTAAACGCTAAAACAGTTACATTGTGCTGTTTTGAAGACGTTTGAACTGTTACGTCACGCCACATTTGTTTTTTGCTTTGACATTTTAAAACAACGTTGATGGGGGAGTCGTTCCAAATAATCAAGCCAGGGGTTGGAGACTTTGGAGCGCAAAGACAGGGATCAGACGTTAATCGACAGAGCTTATAAAGAGTGGGGGGGGGGCGGGGATTGTCAAAGACCCACGCCACCCATGATGAGGGGACGGGGTTGAATCCCAACAGGTAAACTCAGACCCTTTCCCCCCCTCCCCTGACAGGAAGTGTTCAAGGAGCGGATCGGCTACAACCACCTGTACGAGGTGCTGGTGTCCCTGGGCCAGCCGTCCCGACACCTCCTGAAGGAGCTCATGAACATGGTGAGAGATACCCCCCCTCCCCCTGCCCCCTCAGTGCATCTAGTTTGTTGTCCATGTGTCTGTCCATAGGAGAGACCTGCTGTTGTACCCGCTGTGTCTCCATGGTACATTGAGGTTAGGTTGCGGTGGCTGGGGTGTCGATGCATGTTTTCAGCGTTCAATATTCGGTATAAGTTGAGTGCTTTCCTCTCTCTGTATTTGGGACTTTATCTATTGGATGTGTTTTCAAATATGTTTATTGAGAACTAAGTATGGCCAACATCAGTGTTTGTAATAACGCCGTTTAAAATAACGGCGTTAGGTAACGCCGTTATATTTTTAGTAACGGGGTAATCTAACTAATTACTGTTTCCGTCGTTACAACGCTGTTACCGTTACTGTATGTTAAATGCGGTGCGTTACTATGAATTGATTGGATAAAGTGCGTAATCCGAACGCACCCCTGGCTCCAAACACAAACTGCTAATGAGGAGACTGGGTGCGTTAACGAGATAAGTGATTATGATTGGATAAGGCAGAGTCATGTTTCATGGTAGCCAATCGGAGCCAGTGTTTTTACACACAAGCCAGGACACGCGTGCCACACGCACACACCAAACAGATTCGATGAAGCAGCAGAAATGGCGAGTCCGGGGCAATCCGATGAAAGGTTGGCATTTTCTGTAGTATTCGGCAGATGTTCCACAGCCTTTGCAACTAAGCAAATTAATATTTAGTTGGAAGTATATCAGGGCCTTGAATGGGCAGTTCAACCATTTAACACATTAAGGCCAAGTGAAAGCTGCTCAGAAAAATCCAAATTCTTCGACATATAGCAACTTTCTTTTTTTTACAGTAATGCAAATAGTTACTTAACCTGGTAACTAGTTACTTTTATTAAAGAGTAATTCAGTTACTAACTCAGTTACTTTTTGTAGTAGTGAGTGAATTGAAGTAGTGAGTAACTATAACTAATTACTTTTTTAAAGTAACGTTCCCAACACCGGCCAACATACATAATAAAACACAAAAGGCGAGACGCAAAAATAATATTTCTTTCATAACGCAATAAGGAAACCATAACACAAACAGAAAATATGTCCAAACCTAACAAAGAGTGTGTTTTTAAAACGCGTCGTGTCTCATGTTTTCCTCCCCCCCCCACCCCAGGCGGTGGAGGGCGAGCACAGCTCGGTGGGCCTGCTGGGCATCAGCAACGTGGAGCCCCTGCTGCTGCTGGCCCAGTGGCTGTCGGAGCTGGACTCCCCGGAGCTGCAGCTCTTCACCGCCGACTGGCTGCGTCGCCTCTGTTGCCTCAACCGGCAGACGCGCGCCGTGTGCGTCAACGCCGCCATGCCGCTGCGCCTGCTGGCCACGCTGGAGCGCCACCAGCGGCTGCACCGCGCCTGCGCCGAGAGCCTGCTGGCGCTGCTGGGGGCCCTGGGCTCGCAGTCGCTGGGCGCGGCGGAGCTGCGCGCCTTCCTGCGGCTGCTGCGGCCCCCGGAGGCGGGCGGGCCCCACCCCTACGTCGGGCCCGGGCTGCGGGCCCTGCTGGCCATGGTGCGACGGCCGGGGCTGGAGTGTGCCATGCAGTACTTTGACCTGTCGCCCAGCATGGCGGGCGTCGTGGTGCCCACGGTGGCGCGCTGGCCCGGCGCCGCCTTCAGCTTCGTGGCGTGGCTGTCGCTGGACCAGGAGCAGCTGGACACGCCGGGCAAGGGGGACAAGAGGAAGCAGCTGTACAGGTCGGCCGCCAGGGATGGGGGGATGGATGAGGTGGATGGAGGTGGAGATATGGATGGCTGGAAGGTTGATTCACAGGATGGGACAAGGGGAGAATGTGATATGGTTCAGGCAGTGAAATGGATGCATAGCGTTGCAGAGGGCTGGATAGAATAGGTCCACAAACCTGTAATATTTAGAAATAAATATCTAGCATAACATTTTAAAAACTATAAAAATCGAAAGCGTGAAAATTACGCATTGAATACAAATGCCAACTGAATAATGGCCATGAATAAAACGGTAAGGAGGCATTAAATAATAACTAAGCGAGGAACACAGACGTCCCAGTGCAGAAACTAATATCTTTTTTTCAAGATGTGACCTTCTCCTCACAGTCCAGCCTCCACCCTCGACCTCACACTGATCTCCCCCTCGCTGCAGCTTCTTCACCCCGGGCGGGACGGGCTTCGAGGCCTTCATCAGCTGGGCCGGGCTCATGGTGGTGGCGGTGTGCACCAAGAAGGAGTACGCCACGGTCATGCTGCCCGACTACTGCTTCTGTGACTCCCTCTGGGTGAGGCCCCGCCCCCCCCCCGATGCTTCACCCTCGCTAACGCTAAGATCGCGACTATTGTGACCATTGCAGCTGGCGCAAGTTTGTTTTTATTCGGGATGTTGTGTGAAAGACTGCTTCAGGACTGTCGTGACTGTCGCGACTATCGCAATGGTTGTTACGTTTTTGTTTTGGTTCTTGAGTGAAAACTGCTTCGTCTCTTGAAACATTATGCCCTCAGCCTTTCTTAAAGAACTATCGTGACTATCACGATTATTGTGACGAAGCAAGTATTGCTTTAAGTTTTTATTTAGGATGTTGTGTGAAAAACTGCATGGACTATTTTCTATTAGGATTATCATGATTATTGGGATTATCACGACTATTGCAACCATCACGATCATGGAAACTATTGTCATTATCGCAACTATCGCTAAAGGTTTTTATTTATAACCCAACTATCATCACTATAGCTACCAATATGTATGTCCTCTGACCTGTGAAACCTTGCTGCCTGCCTTCAGGACAAAATGTCCTGAAGATGAAAATACACTAATTTAACCACAGCCTAACTCAACCTCTTAAGGATTGTGTAGGCCTGTATTTGGCAGGGATGACGTGATGATAACAATGCAGTCAAATATAGAAATACATGGGGAGGTTCAAACCCCAAGAGATTTTGAAAGGGAGAATCTCCTTATCTCACGGGCTAACAGTATAAATATCAATAAAACAGAACGTAATCTGAGACATGTTACCGTAGGGTCTCGTTTGGATAAACATGAAGCGTAACCCAACACTGAAGTCAATTCTTCCCATCGGCGCCACCTCTGGTGAAACGCAGATGAAATGGCTCTCTCTGATTGGCTCATATTGGTCCCAGGGGAGGCGGGTAACTGGTTCTATGCTATTACATTGCTATTATAATGTAATCGCTATTGACTATTTAGTCTTTTAGCGGAGGCTTCTCTCCCAAGCAACACACGGTGAATTCAAATAGGTGGGGGGTGAGGGCATCTTGCTCAAGGATGCGGACATGGGGAATCGAACCCAGGACCTTTTCAGTTGGTGGGTGACCCTCCCAGCCTGGATATTATCCCAGCTAGTCATGTCACATTTCAATGCCGGAGGAATGCAGCTTTGAAATGTGGCTCCACAAGACAAAAAAACAATGGCTGGTGTTTGCATAAAGACTCTGGTACCAAACAGTGTTTGGTACTCTCACCGCCGTAACACTGTGATTTCCCCCCCCACCTCCCCCTGGTCTCCGCAGCACAGTGTGGCCGTGGTCCATGTCCCGGGGAAGAGGCCCTTCGGCCAGAGCCTTGTCTACATCTATGTGGACGGGCAGCAGAAGCTGTCGGCCCCCCTCAAGTTCCCCGTCATGACCGAGGTGATCCGTGGGAACCAGGGTTGTCTTGTCTTGTCAATAGCTCAGATCCCTTTAGGACACGGGTAGGGTCTATGTAGGGAGGCTGTAATGAATCGGTAATGAACACCGTTAGAAAGTAATGACGTGCTTGTTTTGGTCATCTGTTAAGCATGTTGACCCCTAGCAGCACGTTTAAAAGTATAATGTAGAAAGTATCACAGCTCCGATTTATATCCAAGTATTGAATGAGTAATTTAAGTCAAGTATTTGGGCTAAATCGAAATACCCTTAAACTTGCTATCTGTTGTAATGTTTGTTTACAATTCACAAAACCTTTCTTTTGTGATCAAATTTTTCTATTTGAAAAATACAGATTAACAGACAGAAGTGCGACATATTTTGTTAGATAATAATATACAGAAAAATACACTATCTAGTACACAAACTTGCAAATAGATACAGAGTGTATCAAGTGTATACAAGTGTATGGATAAAAAAGAAAAGACAAGAAAGAAAAAGAAAAAAAACAACAACAACAATTCACAAAACTTAACAGTGTTCTGTCCCCTCCGGGGGGGACAGAACACAGAATACAGGCTTTGCAACTGGGGGACATGAACCAGCAAAGCTGGGATGGTTGGGTGGCGTGAGTGGGGGGGGGTTTAGGGCGTGTCTTGTAAACAAAGAGAAAGCGAGGTACGGACCGGCCTGTATGAGATCCTGTTGATCAGATCCGTGATAGGTGCCAATTTTGATTGATAGCGTTATTGGAATCACTATCGATTGACTGTGACTACAGATGTGTCCGGACTATTCTAAGCGACGAGCGTGTTGAAAAGGTCACACCACTGACCCTTGTGTGACCTTTAACCCTAACCCTGACGGTAACACCTGACTCCCCAGCCCTTCACCTCCTGCTGCATCGGTTCGGCGGGCCACCGCACCACCACGCCCCCGCCCTCCCAGATCCCCGACCCGCCCTTCCTGACCCCCACCACCCCCTCGGGGCGGACCTCCCTAGGGGGCATCCTGTCGTCGGCGGGCGGGGCCTGGGGCGGGCTGCTGGGCGGCGGCGGCGGCGGCGGCGGCGGCGGCGGCTCGGTCACCAAGCTGATCTCGGCGGGCACCCAGGACAGCGAGTGGGGCAGCCCCACCTCGCTGCAGGGCCAGCTGGGAGGGGTTCTGGTGTTCCACGAGGCCCTGCAGCCCGCACACATCAAGGCCATGTGCAGCGCCGGTGAGCTGTGGGCGGGGGGGATGGGGGAGGAGGAGGGAGGGGGGGGAGGGAAGAGGGAGTGGAGGGGAGGAAGGAGGAGGATGAGAAGGATTCGGACGTGGAACAAAGTAGGAGAAGAGGAAGGAGATGGGAGGAAGGGGAGGAGGAGGAAGAAGGGAGGAGGAGGAGGAGGAAGGCAGGAGGAGAAGGAGGAATTAGGAGAAGGATGTGGAGGGGGAAGAAGAAGGAGCTGTTGGAGGTGCTGTGGTGGGGGAGATGGGTCAGAAGGGGAGGAGGACGAGGAGGAGGTTGAGAGGTTGAAGGGTGAGCAGGAGGAAGATGAGACGAGAAGAAAGGAGAACAGATTACGTTAATTTGGTCTCTTGGAGTGTTACGCTTCTTGAATATTGATCTATGATCCCACGTGAATTATTCATTGATTCATCTAAGAATACATTGGTGTCTTTTCCCCGCAGGTCCCAACTGCATCTCCCCCTTCAAAGCTCAGGAGGCGGAGCTTG
Source organism: Pollachius pollachius (assembly GCF_949987615.1). NCBI lineage: Eukaryota > Metazoa > Chordata > Actinopteri > Gadiformes > Gadidae > Pollachius > Pollachius pollachius. Next base: position 28,989,542 of record NC_136937.1, on the reverse strand, counting down.
GCGACCTGTCAACCAAACTGCTGCTTCACTATTCGCCCAAGGTAACCAATCGGTGAACAGATCAATGAATTACCTGATCACGATGTCATTCTGACACAACTCTACGTTTCTTTTTAAAGTGATGGAAAATACACGGGTGTTGTATAAGCTGTATCTGAACTGGCTTGGTGTTGACTTTAGATATACACTTCTTAGTTCCTGTAAAGGTTTCTCGTTCCGGTAACGGTCCTGCAGTAGCGACAGTGCTTGTATGTAAACTTGTGTTGGCTCTCTTCTCACTTCCCTTTCCAGGCGTGTAGGAACCCCATCTGTCTGGATCTGTCCCCCAACCTGCTCCACGGACGCCTGACCGGCAACAAGGTGGTGAACTGGGACATCAAGGTACTGAAACGCACCCTGTGTGGATATTATAACCTGCTGACACAATGCATTAAAGCTGCACGATGTCAGCATTCCCATTAGCTGCCTCTGTTGGCTTGAATCGTAGTTACAGGTATAGCTGCATCATTGATTCTCGGACGGCAAATGTGGACCAGAATAAAATGGTTTATCGAGAACAATTCCCTTGTGGATTGACGTGAGGATGAATATTTTTAAATAGTTAATGTCTTCAGGTGAAAAGTAACATCTCAAAAAAGAAAAACAGTCGTACAGTTTGAACGGAGAAATGCTCAATGAAGCCGACATTTATCGGGCCTGCGTTTTGTTCTCGCGTTGGATTCAAGACCATCTCTGACGCAGAAATTCCACAACATTATGTTTCAGCCTTTCAGCCCACGACTCACCGACCGCTCATGTTATTACGAGAGCATTTTCTTTCAATGCTTTTCCAGATCCAAGGAAGGCTTGCACCATGCTCCACCTATCGGCGCCTCTAAAACACTTTGTCGCCGTGCCAACAGGATATGATCAACTGCGTGGGTGGCCTTCACGTGCTCTTCCCCATCCTGGAGCAGCTGGCCCTGGTGGGCCCCGAGCAGCCCAGCGGCGAGTCCCCCGCGGGGCCCGAGTACATCACCCCGGACGTGACCACGCCCGGGGACGGGGACTGGGTCATCCTTCCCACCAATCGGGCCTCGGGTGAGTGGCCCGGCGCCAGAGCCAATGAGAATGGGTTCAGTGATGGGTGTATGTACCTATTCTTGTTTTCTAGCTACTTATTTTATTTCATCCGATCTTATCTTTTTATCTTTTTACTTGTATATCTTCTTATTAAATGTTTGCTTTAAGTGTTCACTCTTTAATGCGAGTATTAAGAAAACAATGACACTTCATTGCAGTTACGTTTAGGGCGTTTAGCAGACGCTTTTATCCGAAGCGACTCACAATAAGAGCATTTGTCAGAAGAAAGAGAAACCACAATATATATCGCTGTCGGTACAGTAAGGACGTTCATAGAAACAAATGCTACGCACCAACAATCGCTAGGCTAACCCATTCCCCCGTATACAACAAGATAGCTAGGATAATATGCTGCACAATGCTAAGTACTATTTTCAAGTGTCGTTCCGGTTATGGCTGTTAGGATGTGTGGATGACCCGTGTGTTTCTTGGTGTGTATCCTCGCTCCCCTCAGAGGCCCGTCTGGAGAAGAACCTGGTGGCTTCCTTCCTGCTGGTGCTGAAGCACTTCCTGCAGAGACACCCCATCAACCAGGAGAGCCTGCTGCACGCCCACGGGGTCGCCTCGCTGGGCACGCTGCTGCAGAAGGTACTGTCTGCCTGCCTGCCTGCCTGTCTGTCTGTCTGCCTGTCTGTCTGTATCTATGGCCTCGCTGGGTATGCTGCTGCAGAAGGTACTGTCTGCCTGTCTGTCTGCCTGTCTGTCTGCCTGTCTGTCTGCCTGCCTGCCTGCCTGTCTGTCTGTATCAATGGCCTCGCTGGGGACTCTGTTGCAGAAGGTACTGTCTGTCTGTCTGTCTGTCTGTCTCTATCTATGGCCTCGCTGGGCACGCGGCTGCAGAAGGTACTGTCTGTCTGTCTGCCTGTCTGTCTGTATCAATGGCCTCGCTGGGCGCCCTGCTGCAGAAGGAACTGTCTGCCTGTCTGTCTGTCTGTTCTTCCGTCTGTGCGTATGTCTGTCTCTCTTTTGCTCTGTCTGGCTTTCTGTAAGTTTGTCTGTCTGGGCTCTGTGTTCTGTTCATCTGTCTGCCTGTCTTACCTGTCTGTGTACCGGTCTGTCTCTGTGTACCGGTCTGTCTCTCGGTCTAATACATTTTTCTTTAGTTCATTCATGTTTTTCCTCCATTCCTTGCGTTTATAAATTGTAGTTATATTTAGAGTATAAGTCGCCCAAACAGCTACAGTAGACCTCATGGATCAAAATGTGTCCTAACATCCTGAATGAGTCGTGAGCCTAACTCCCACCACGACCGCTCCGTGAGTCACGGCTGGAAACGGTCGCACGTCGGAAACCGCTGCCCGCAGCGTCTTGGTGTTGATTGGTCACCGTCTGCCTCCCCCCCCCCCCCCCCTCTAGTTGCCGGCGGGCCGTGTGGACGTGAACGTGCTGGTGGCGGTGCAGCTGCTGGTGGAGCAGGTGACCTACGAGAAGAACCCGGTGCTGCTGCAGCAGCTCAACATCCACCTGCTCTTCAACTGCAGCACCTGGAGCCAGGGGGACTTCCCCACCCGCATCGGTGAGGCAGGGGAGGGGGGCCGCTGGGGTGGGGGTCGGGATGGAGGGCTGGGTGGGAGCTGCTGGAAGGGTGGTGGTGTATGGGTTTGTGGTGGTAGGTGGGCGGGTTGCGGTGGGTAGGTTGGTGGGGGGGGTGGGTGACTGGTTGTGGGGGTCTGATGAGTGGGTGGGTGGAGCAAATCTAAATCTACAATAGAGCACAGAATGTAGGAAATAGAATCAACCACGTAAACAGCAATGATGATATCAATTACATGCAATTTTTTACATAATTTATAGTTGTATGAACTTTATTTAGCCTACGCTTACTTCCAAGGCAATTAGCTCAGATTATTTTTGTATGCTTGGATGCTTACAGGGAGGCAAAATTGTGTGTGTGTGTGTGTGTGTGTGTGTGTGTGTGTGTGTTGCACTTGCCTCAATGTTTTGATCCTCTGTCGTATTGTAGGTCACATCCAGTACATGTCCACCATCGTCAAGGACAACAGGAAACAGTTCCGCAAAAGATACGGCGTCCAGTTTCTGCTGGACACCATCAGAATGTTCTACGGGTACGACGGCCAATAGCAGCCTTTCCATCAAATGCTTACACAATTAGTACTACTATCCGAAAAAATATAGAAATAATACAAATAAAGAGAATATCAAGAAATATTTGTATTATTTTTGATAAAAAATCTGATACATTTCTACAATTATTTATTATATATTTTCACATGAAAAATATGTGAAAAATGTAAAATCCCTTATGACATCACCGGTGGGGGTGTCCACCTAGATGTGTGACGGATAGATGAGCAATGTTTGCTACATGGTGCGTTTTAGTATTCTCTGCGAACCGACTCGGACCTCGGATGTGACGTCACGCCCACACTTCAAACGTTTTATTATGTTTCGCTCGGTCGTTGGAGAAAAACATGGACGCCACTCGGAAAGCTGTTGTCGCGGTAGCATTGGCAGAGTACCAACAGGCGCTGCAAAATAAGTAGGCTATAGGCCATAGGCAGAGGTACGGACGCAGTAAGGTATTGCAGTAATACGTGCAATTGAAATTGCCATTTAAACCACCAAAGCGGTCCAAACACAATGAAAACAGTTCATACTCACAAGTCACACTGGGCGCAGCCATCTTGAATTCTGTCTCGGAATCCTTGCTCGGCCTCCTCTGAGTTCATCCGAGCAAGCAAGTTCGCCGTCCGAGGAAAAGGGGCGTGTTCATACGTGTCGCTAGGCAACGTCCTCAGACCTCCGAGACGGATGGATAATAAAACGCACCAACCGTCCACTGGGTAGGCTGGTAGACTGATCACTGAACGTGATCCCGATCATCATCATCATCATCATCATCATCATCATCATCGTCGACCGCATTCAACCAACAACTCTTGACCTTTGACCTACACAACCTCCCGTGCCACCGCCGTGACCTTTAACCCCTTTACCGCCCCCCCCCACAGGAGGAGCTCTTGCCGGGAGAGCGACATGAGCGAGGAGGACGTGGGCACGGTGCGAGTCTCTCTCTGCGGCCTGCTCAAGTACTACATCAGCAAGGGCATGTCCCAGGAGGAGATGCACAGCATTCTGGGATACATCGCCGCCATCGGGGACGAGGAACAGGTGACATAATAGTTAAATGAAGATGTTATAATATCAAATCATGCATCAATTAATATCAACACATAGGCCTTGCCTAAAGAAAATAGCAGTTTATACAGTTGGTCATACTATAGAATGATTTATTGCTTGTTTAGCGAATAATACAGAACACAAGGAACTTTAAAAAGAGAATCGCATACTTAATCGCAATCGCAATATTGGTCGAAATAATCCCAATACGATTATTTCCCAAAATCATTCCAGGACCACACATCACACTTATTATGGTATGCACCCGGGAACATGCTCAGTTTTGGTTCCACGTCGCCGCAACGCAAGGACCATGCAGACGCATCGACGCAGTCTTGAACCCGTTCTGGCTCTGCATCAGGTTTTAGTGAGCGGACCAATCACAGCCCTTGCTGCTGCGTCGCCTCGACGCAAGGTTACAATTTTTAGGAGGCGCGCGTCAGGCCCTTGCGGTGGACAAGGAGGGTCCGCAAGGACGTAAGGGGTCCGTAAACCCCCTTGCGTTGCGTCGACGTGGAACCATAACTGAGCCTTAAGCTTCACTAGTTTAGCCAACTAATTCATACAAGGAACAGAGCCGTGATTAGTGTTATGAGCGACACCTCTGTGAGACGAGCCAAAACGCATTGACTCGTTGTCTGTGGAGCTCGATTACCTTACCTTCCCTCACTTTTATTTGTTTTTTTAATCACAATGTCTTTCTGTGAACATGAGCAGTAAATGTTTTTACATTTACAGTAAATGTAAATGTACATTTACATTTTCCTTTTAGAACATTTGTCAGAGGAAAGAGAAATTACAATGTATGGCTGTCGGTACAGCAAAGATATTCATAGAAACAAGTACCAAGCACTAACAATTGCTAGGTTAACCCGTTCCCCGTATACTGTAAAATCAACCTCACTCCTGCGACCCCCAAAGAGACCCAGAACAGGATATGATGCGTCGCGTGTCGAGGACATCCCGTGATGAAACGTGCTTCCATCTCTGTCTGTCCGGGCACCTCTCCTCCTGACCCTGTGTTGTTCTCCCTCTCCTCCTTCGCCCCCTCCCCCCCCCTCTTTCCGTCCGTACGTCCGTCCTGGTCTGCGTGTCCAGGGGATTCCCGTCACCCCCGCGGAATCGTGCTACAATCATCCTTCGTTTCCCTTTGACGTATCGACAGAAGGTTGCCTGTTCCATGTCCCCCCTGTCACTCAACCTCCCCAGGGGACGGGTGCCACATCTCAGCCAATCATTAGCCTCTCTTAAAGGACAACAAGACCCTCCCCCTTCGTCTCATGACCGCCCCTTTAAATGAAATGTCCGTTCTGTGACTATAGCTGTAATTAAGACTAACTGTAATAAAAGGTTCGGGTGTGTCACATCAGTGCCTAATCAGCACGTGACCGGGTCACCCCTTTCAGCCAATCGGAGCTTGATATGCAGTAATGTCTTTAACCTAGAGAGGGAGTGGTCCAATGAAAAACCAAGTCTTTGGTCTAGAAAATAGACCAAATAAAAAACGTCTCAGCCCTCAGTCCTCTGGGAGTTCAGCGTTTCTTAATGGCTGTGTTTGTTAATACCTTGTGACAGACTTGTAATGCACTCGGCTGTGTTCCTATCAGATTACAGCGAGGAGCTAGAGGCCTGCTGGTCGGGTTTGGCTGCGTTGAAGGGGTGGACGACTGTATTCTTGTGCTGCGTTCAAGACGTCTCTGGGAAAAAACAAGGTCCGACTTGTTAGGGTTTAATTAAACGGTCGTCCAGCTCGAAATTACAGGACAGAAATTCGGGCAGCATTTCAGAGCTCTGACGTGACGTCAGTGACAACCTCAAACAGGGTGGCCTTCTGCGTTACTGGCCATGAAATTATTAGTGTCTGTGGACGTTTCCATCTGATCTGTAATCATGCAATATGTGTTTATCATTACTGTATCGCTATTCATATGGCAATGTGTGGAACTGAGTGGTCGGCTTAGCTCAGGAGGTAGAGCAGTTGCCTTGTAACCGAAAGGTCGCTAGTTCGATCCCCAGCTCCTCCAAGCTGATTGTTGATGTGTCCCTGAGCAAGACACTTAACCCTAACTGCTCCTGACGAGCTGGCTGTCGCCTTGCATGGTTGACTCTGCCGTCGGTGTGTCAATGTGTATATTAACCGATGTAAGTCGCTTTGGATAAAAGCGTCTGCTAAATGCCCTAATTGTAATTGTAACTGAACAGTTATTTTACACAGTGAACCAGCTGGCCAGTCTTCATCTCCTCTCTTCACGTGTTTTCAAAAGAAGCATCAATTGCAGCTGCATACATTTTATGGATGCAGCAATGAGCCACAAAATACAGAACTTCCTTCAGGCGTCCATGTTTCTGAACTGTCTGTGTCTCTGTGTGTGTTTTTGCAACGTTTTTGTGTGTTTGTTTGTGTGTGTGTGTCTGTGTGTCTCTGCGTTTGTGTCTTTGTGTCTCTGCGTGTGTGTCTGTGTGTTTTCCACGTGTGTTTGTCTCTGTGTTTGTCTCTGTGTGTGTCTCTGTGTGTTTCTATCTGTTTGTCTCTGTGTGTGTCTCTGTGTGTTTCTGTCTGTGTGTGTGTGTGTGTGTGTGTCTGTGTGTGTCTCTGTGTGTGTGTGTGTGTGTGTGTGTCTCTGTGTGTGTGTGTGTGTGTGTTTGTGTCTCTGTGTGTGTTTCTGTCTGTGTGTGTCTCTGTGTGTGTTTCTGTCTGTGTGTGTGTGTGTGTGTGTGTGTGTGTGTCTGTGTGTGTGTGTCTCTGTGTGTGTGTGTGTAGCTGTGCTCCCTGCTGGAGCTGCTGATTGGTCTGCTCCAGACCAGCCCGGCCCGGGACCAGCTGGTGCTGCTGCTGTTCGAGGCCGGGGCGGCCGACTCCTGCTACGCCCTGCTGCTCAACAGCAAGTACTCGGACCGCCTCCGGGAGCTGGTCTTCAAGGTGGGCGGAGCCCGGGGCTGGGGGAGGAGCCGGTGGGAGGGGCTAGTGAGGGGGTAGTGGGTGTGGTTAGTGATTTGGATTATAAAGTGTTTTATATAAATATTGCATTAATTTGCCATTGTTTGAGAGATTTTATGGATGAATCATTGAGACCAAAAAGTTAATAATTATTAATATTAAAAAAACGAGTTGACAATGAAAATAATTAACCACATACCTTTTAGGTAGAGCTATGTCACAAATAGATACAAAAAGCAACAAGATAAATTATATTATTATTAATGTTAATTAACAAACATTAAACAAGCCAATGTTACAATCCTGTTTGACGGAACCAGTACCTTAGCATATTTGAGCTTTAACATACCCGTGTCTAACCGTGTGTGTGTGTGTGTTTGTGTGTGTGTGTGTGTGCGTGTGTGTGTGTGTGTGTGTCCGTGCACGTGTCTGTGCGCGCGCACATCCCAGCTGTTTGAGCGCATGCTGCGCTGCGACCGCGTGTACGAGCGCAGCAAGCAGCGGCTGCGTCTGCGCGAGGCGGGATACTCTGGGCTGTCGCTGCTCTTCCCCGACACGCACCTCAACCCCAGCCTGTTGCGCTGCCTGCTCACCCAGGTGCTCCACACAGGTGAGGGGGGCCGGGACCCTGAGACACCACCTAGCCCCTCCTCATCCCCAGTCCCTGGGCGCGAGTGGTTCATGAAAAACGCACCACCGAAAGCTTCGACGCGCAAAAGTGTTGATGGAGATGAAGTACAATCAAATACAGCGTTGGGGTTATTGAGGCTATTGCAGGATTCCAATGTGTTGATCGTAGTTAGTTTGAGCACAAAGCATGACAGAGATTCAAGGGTTAACCCTTCAGCAGAGCACGCTTCTGCCTAATAGTGAATGCACGTTTGGTTTGCCCTTATACATTTGCACACAAACGATTTAAATCAAAGTTTATATCGCAATCTACATTTGACCCTAATGGAGGTACTTTTGAAACCAGGACCGAATAGTTACTACCGTGAAATGACGTAGCTGTACCATGCAGAATCTCAATGTCGATTATTCATTACTTCAGTGTAACAGTATTTTTTTGTCTTCAAACATGCTAATGATCAAATTAAACCTAATCGTATTAATTATGTAACCTATGAAACACCTTTTATATTGTTCTCAAACACACAGAATAATTATGCTCCCTTATTCTGAGACTACGTTTTTTTTCCCATTCTAGAAGAAGCATAGCATAGCAATTCCAGAATAACGTCTGCTACTATCTCATCCTATTAACCTCCGACCCCTGGCCAATAGCATTATGTGGGCCCTCTTTGGATTAATTAAATGAATAGCATTAGCTCTCGGCACACACACACACACACACACACACACACACACACACACACACACACACACACACACACACACACACACACACCAACCTGCACTTTCATTCTGCTAAAAGGCTCCTTTTGTCAGCTCTTGATTTCCCAAGACAGGGCTTAGTCTGCCATTTTCTCCATTGCTACCTCACCTCAAAACCAATTGCCATCGATCTCTCCCTGTGTGTGTGTGTGTGCGTGTACGTGTGCGTGCGTGCGTGCGTAGATAATGTGGTGAACTATAAGGACCTGATGGCTCTGCTGCAGCTGACCCACCGGGCCAAACCCAGTGTGCGACTCATCGTGTGCAAGAGGGTGAGGTGCACACACACACACACACACACACACACACACTTTATTGGCATTGCTATCAGAGATCTTATCCAAAGGCATTTACAGTGGATGTATTATAACATAATGACTATGACCACCGTGGGCGGCTGATCATAATAAAAGAGGCTCATCCACTCTTTAGAACTCGTCCACCTTTCTCAAGGCAAGGTGGCAAACGATGACCTAACGAAACCACTGATAGATATCAGTATGATCCTTTGTAAGTCAATGAATACAAATGACGGCGGGGGCATATTATGTGGCAAACCGGGCCTTCATGCGTTGTGAAGTCCACGAAGTGTAGCCAAGTACACGCATCATATATACTCTGAAGCATTTGGGGAATGTGTTCCGAAACTATCTTGATGAGCTATTTAGTATCATAACCTGCTACTGTCTTCATTTCAAATTGTTAATTATGTGTAATTGGAGTTCAATTATGCTTGCAAATCACAAGCATATGAGAGTTAAAGGGATAGCCTGAGTTTGTTTTATTACTCAAATGCCTATTAAAAGCCGTCAGTAGTCGACCGCAGACTCTTGCTGCAGTGCAGTGTACCACCTGGTGGCGTTTTGGTGTTACTACAACATAAAACGGTCAAAGGCAGACCATGGGGTTGGAAAACACACAACCTTAGAACGGGAGTCAAACACTATCCTGCCCCTGATATAAGGCACGCACCTGAAGTGTGTACCTTATGAACTGTATTCATCACAGACCTGCAATTCGGGTGTCCCATTGGAAGAGGACACCCCTAGATAGTCATCCAAAGTTCCACCCCCACCCCAGAGTGCTGACGCCTCCCCCCCCCGCCTCTGACCCCACCCCAAGGTGCACCAGCTGCTGCAGACGCAGCCCGACGCGGCGCTGCAGATCGCCCGGCAGCAGTGCTGGCAGGACACCCTGGTGAGGCTCTTCCTGCGGTCGGGCGGCGGCGAGGCGGGCCCCGGGACGCGGGGCTCCGCCTCCGACGCCATCAGCAACTGCAGCCTGGACCTGGGCCGGTCGGGCGGGGCCGCGCGCCTGGACCTGCCCTTGGAGCGGCGGGGCCGCGCGGGGAGCCGGGACCGCCACGGAGGAGGAGGAGGAGGAGGAGGAGGAGGAGGAGGAGGAGGAGGAGGAGGAGGAGGAGGAGGCGGCGAGGAGGACCGGCTGAGCATGGGCGACGGCCGCTCGCTGGACAGCCTGGAGAACGGCGGTGGCGGCGGCGACGCGGTCTCGCTTCTGGACACGCCCTCCTCGGCCGCCGCCACGCCCCGGCCCTCCTGGGCGTCGGGGGGCCGGAGCGTCGGGGGCCTCACCCTGGACCTGTCCCACATCCAGGGCTACGAGGGCGGGGAGAGCGGGAGCCAGACGCCGGCCAGCGGCGCCAGCACGCCGTCGCCCCTGGACGGCGCCAAGGCCTTCCTGCCAGGGGCCGGCGGGGAGCGGGACGCCACGCCGTCGCTCGGCGACGACAGCTTCCTGTTCAGCGACACCATCTCGCTGGGGGAGTCCTTCAACGGCACGGAGGTGAGGCGCCGGGGCCAAAACTAGAGCGGACCAGACCCTGGGTCAGCTTGTGTGGGGGGGGAGGTCTGTGTGTTAGCACCCTGTGTGTTAGCACCCTGTGTGTTAGCACCCTGTGTGTTAGCACCCTGTGTGTTTAGCACCCTGTGTGTTTAGCACTTTGTGTGTTTAGCACTCTGTGCGAGTAGCCTGTGTGTAAACTCCCTCTAGGTCTGTGTTTTAAATGTGTGTTAGCACCCTGTGTGTAAGCGGTCTGTGTGTTAGCGGTCTGTGAGTGTTTTAAATGTGTGTCAGCGGTTTGTGTGTTAGCACCCTGTGTGATTAGCACGCTGTATGTTAGCACCCTGTGTGTGTGTGTTAGCACCCTGTGTGTGTGTTAGCACCCTTTGTCTTAGCACCCTGTGCGTTACCTGTGTGTTAGCACCCTGTGTGTGTGTGTGTGTTAGCACTCTATCTGTTAGCACCCTGTGTGTTAGCACCCTGTGTGTTAGCACCCTTTGTGTTAGCAACCTGTGTGTTAGCTGTGTGTTAGCACCCTGTGTGTGTGTTAGCACTATATCTGTTAGCACCCTGTGTGTCAGCACTCTATCTGTTAGCGCCCTGTGTGTTAGCTGCGTGTTAGCACTCTATCTGTTAGCACCCTGTGTGTTAGCTGTGTGTGAGCGCCCTGTGCGTGTGTTTGCTCTCTATCTGTTAGCACTCTATCTGTTAGCGCCCTGCGTGTTAGCTGTGTGTTAGCACTCTATCTGTTAGCACCCTGTGTGTTAGCTGTGTGTGAGCGCCCTGTGCGTGCGTTAGCGGCCAGTGTTCCTCAAGGCTCCCTGTCCCCAGCGTGTGGAGGAGGAGCTGTGCGGCATGCTGCTGGACACGGTGCTGTGGGTGACGTGGCGCGGCGTGGAGGGCTCCGACGAGGGGGCGTGGCTAGAGCGCGGCCAGGTGTTCTCCGCCCTCGCCAAGCTGGGCACGGCCAATGAGCTGCTGATGCCCGTCGACCACATCAAGCTCCGGTTAGAGGAACACGCACGCACGCACTCGCATAAAGACATGCTCACGCACACATCTCCACAGACTCATACACACACGCGTACGCACGGACACATGCACGCAAACGCACATGCAGACATGCACTGACGCGCGCACTCACACACGCGCGTACACACACACACACGCACACGTACGCACACGCACACACACACACGTACACGCGTACACACACGCACACGCACACGTGAGCACACGCACACACACACACACACACACGCACGCTCTATAGTCCCACGCCTGACCCTATAGAACACAAAACAGTCAACTGACACACAAATGACCACGCAACTCATAGTCTCCCCCCCCCCCCCATCACACCACCTCTCTTCTGACCCCCCCCGCCCAGCCTGATGGAGCGCATGCTGGAGTGGGCGGTGGCGGACAACCGGGAGGCGGCGGCGGTGGCGCTGCCTCAGCACACGGAGAACGCGGTGCGCCTGCTGCACGCCGTGCAGGACTTCCTGCAGGCGGAGGGCCTGGTGAGCCCGGCGCTGTGGAGCGAAAAGGTGCTGGAGGAGACGCTCACGCTCATGGACTGCCTGATGGTGTGGTACGCCTCGGGGGACCAGTGGCTCCGGCTGTCCCAGGTGGGGCTGCGGCTGTTGCTGGGCTTCATGGCCCAGGAGGAGCCCCAGGTGAGCCGGGGGGGGGGGGGCGGGGGGGCGGGGGGGGGGAGCATACACTGTTTAACCATAGCACATGGGTACCGCAAGCACATTTGTGTAAAAGCGAGGATGGCTGAGATGATTACCTACGGACACGCACGGGCATTTTGTCGCACAAACGTGCCAGCGCGCTGAATTACTCGGTCCCACTTCTCTCGCTCTCTCTTGTTCTCTCTCTCGCTGCATCGCTCTCTTTCTACCGTTCTTTACCATCTCTCTTTCTTTGTATCTCTCTCTCTACCTCCCTCTACCTCTCTCTCCCTCCCTCTCTCTCTAACTCTACCTCTCTCTACCTCTCTCTCTAACTCTACCTCTCTCTCTCTCTCTCTACCTCTCTCTCTCTCGCTCCCTCTCTCTCTCTCTCCCTCTCCCTCTCTCTACACCACTCTCTCTCTCTCCCTCTCTCTCTACACCTCTCTCTCTCTCTCTCTCTCTCTCTCTCTCTCTCTCTCTCTCTCTCTCTCTCTCTCTCTCTCTCTCTCTCTACACCACTCTCTCTCTACACCACTCACTCTCTCTCTCTCTCTCTCTCTCTCTCTCTCTCTCTCTACCTCTCTCTCTCTCTCTCTACCTCTCTCTCTCTCTCTCTCCACCAGGTGTGTGCCATGGCCACGGCCAAGCTCAACGGCATCCTGCAGACCAAGGTGGTGGAGAGCCAGGACGAGGCCTGCTACCTGCTGGGCAAGGTGGAGGGGATCCTACGCCGGGCGCTCTACTCGCAGGCCGACGGCGACGACGCCGCCGCCGCCACCATCGCCACAGACACCTACTCCTTCCTTGTGCCGCTGATGCGCACGCTGCTGTCCAAGGTCCACCGGCTGCTCTACATGGAGCTGCACCTGCCCCAGCTGCCCGACACCAGCGGCGGGCCCACCTTCTTCGAGGACTTCCAGGCGTACTGCCGCTCGCCGGAGTGGCGGGTCTACCTCGACAAATACGTAAGTCCACCTCCGGCGTGTTTACCTCGACAAATACGTAAGTCCACCTCCGGCGTGTTTACCTCGACAAATACGTAAGTCCACCTCCGGCGTGTTTACCTCGATAAATACGTAAGTCAACCTCCGGCGTGTTTACCTCGATAAATACGTAAGTCCACCTCCGGCGCGTTTACCTCGACAAATACGTAAGTCCACCTCCGGCGCGTTTACCTCGACAAACATGAAGGCCAATCCTGGCGCGTCTACCTCGACAAATACGTAAGTCCACCTCCGGCGTGTCTACTTCAACAAATGCGGAAGTCGTGACTCCGGCGCATTTACCTCGACAAATACGGAAGTCCAACTCTGGCAAGTTTACCTCTAAAGATACGTAAGTCCAACTACAGGCTTTGAAGAAATGCGTTACTTGTCTCGTTTGTGCTTGACAAGAACAATGTACTTACGCACGTTTATTCCGACAAATATCTTGCCACAATAATATATACTATAATAAATATATAAGGTCACGTTGTTCAAATATAAACTTTAATGTATTGACTAAATGAACGGTAACTAGCAAAAACATTATGAACTTTTGTCAAATCGTAGACTAAATCGTAGGTCACCTTGCAAGACTAACTATCCAGCCATTCTGTTAGAAACGCAAATGTTTTCGAGCAAACTGTCGTCCCGAGTACTGAAGGTCCCAACGGCGTTTCCTCCCCAGATCATCCCATACATGAAGCAGTACGAGATCGAGACCTTCAGCCAGGGCCACGAGACCATGGCGCTCTACTGGAAGGAGTGCCACGAGGCCTACATGGTCAGCCTCCACCGGAGGGAGCGGGATCGCGGGGAGAGCAAGATCCGCTTCCAGGTATGCTCCAAATCAGGGACTTGATCAGAATCAGAATCGCTCTATATGTTGAACATAGTGCACATTTTTTTAAATGTCGTCCAGACAGTGTGATTCACAACAAAATTCAAGTTTATTAGAAAGGTAAAAAATAAATATATACATAGCAAATAAAGACAAAATGTACAAATAACAATATAAACATAAAATATACAGATAAATAATAATAGAAGCTGAGAGAAAAGGTATTGCAAAGTAGTGGTTGTTTTTTGTAGTGCAAATTGGTACATTCAGGATGTTTTTTTAAGGTGCTTGTGAATTGAAATATAGTGTAATATAGTGTAATGCATTAACGAACGTCATGTTGGTTCAATCGCTGCTCACACAATCCAGGGGGATCCTTCAGGACTTTGCCATAGAAACTTGTGTGGGACGGCCCATAGATTGGCATTGAAAATGTGAAGGAACAACCTAGTCGGATTTGGCATTGGACTGTTGTAATGCAAAAAAAACCATCAAAACGTAACACAATAAACAGTATGCCAGTATGCCTAACAGTTGCCTTCATACAGGACTACAAATGTATGAAGGCAATCAAATATATTCCTTCTAGAAAGCAAAGGTATATCTCCCATTGACAATTGATTGTCAACCTCTTGCTTTATTGTTCCAACTGAAGCAGCATCAGAAGAACATAGAACGACCCAAATGGATTTATAAATCAATGTTTAAGAGGTGTCTCCCTTAGGGATAGGCTGAGAAGCTCAGCCATCCGTGAGGAACTCGGATTAGGAACTCTCTGCTTGGAAAGGAGTCAGTTGAGGGTGTTCGGGCATTTGGTAAGGATGCCCACTGGTTCCAGGCACGACCAGTAGGAAGGGGACCCCGGGGAAGTCCCGGGACCAGGTGGAGAGATTATATCTCAACACTGGCCTTGGAACGCCTCGGGATCCCCCCCTTCAGAGCTGGTCAATGTGGCCCCTGGAAAGAGAAGTCTGGGGCCCCCTAATAGAGCTACTGTCCCCGGGACTCGACCCTGTACAAGCGGTTTGACGATAAGGATGAGGAATGTTTAACACTATGTATTCGTTCCCCACGACTCCTCAGGAGCAGTTTGTGGAGCCCTTCTCGCGCCGCAGTCGCCAGGAGAACCTGCGCTACAACAGCATGCTGAAGCAGCAACACAGCCAGACGGCCGCCGCCCTCCGCCAGTGGAAGGCGGCTCGGCGGGGCCACGTCTGTGAGAGAGGCCCCTGGGCCGACAGGTACCCAACGTTTTTTTAGCGTTATGTGTTTTTTTCGCTCATAAAGTTGGGTAGATTACCCTCATAAAGTAGCTAGGTAACAATATAAGGTATGGATATCACCATATCTTAAGCTTTCCCCCATATACCCCCAAATTGATAGCAAGCTAGGTAGCTTGAAGGTAGCTAGCTAGGTAGCTTAATGGTAGCTCGCTAGGTAGCTTGAGGGTAGCTAGCTTGGTAACTTTAAGGTAGCTAGCTAGGTAGCTTGAAGGTAGCTAGCTAGGTAGCTTGAAGGTAGTTAGCTAGGTAGCTTGAAGGTAGTTAGCTAGGTAGCTTGAAGGTAGCTTAAAGCTTGGTTACGTGAAGGTAGCTAGCTAGGTAGCTTGAAGGTAGCTAGCTCAGAGGGATTGTTTTTAAACCTTCATTCCCTGGGGTCGCTAGGCAACAGGACGAGATGCACTGGCGGGTGTCCAGCGCCGAAAACTACTCGCGGATGAGGCTGAAGCTGGTCCGCAACTACAACTACGACCCGCACCGCGAGGCCAGCGCCCTGCGCGACAACCTGGGTAACTACCGGCCACCCCTGAGACCCTACGACCGAGTTGAGCCACCTTCTTACTCCCAACGATCAAAGAAAAACACTAGATCTGGGGGCGTGGTTAAATGTGTGTTTGACGTTAGCTATGTGGTTTCTCTTTAGACTACTTTTGAGTTCATGTTTCTGGAAAACGTTGTTCTCTTTGTCACTGTTCATGAAGTAAGTGTTGAACCGGTTCTGTCCTTGAGACATATTCTGGCCTCTTAATCCTAATTTGTGGAGGGCCATTATTTTTTTCTATTTGTCTGTCTGGAACGAGTGAACCTCAAGCTATCGATGGCCCAGATGTTGCTTTTGAGGCCATTGCTCCAGACAACCTCTCTCTCTCCCTGTCCCGCTGTCACGCCCTCATTCTTTGTCAAGTTAATTCTGAATTCTTTCTGTCGGAAACTTTTCGATATATGTATTTACTTTGAAAGAAAAAAAGTTACATGGAAAATGTGTATTTGGCTAATGTTAGTATTAGAGCAATAGCTCACTCTGCTTATGCGAGAATATTGATGGAATGAAAGTTCAACTGCTGAGGTTTATTAAACCTTTTCATGGCGGTGACCCACCTCCAACTGGACCAAGATCCAGTCCAGGTCCTAACCATTTGAGGAACCACTTTCATGCTTTATCTCTCACTCACTCACTCACTCACTCTCTCTCTCATTCTCCCCCCAGGCGTGCAGCAGCAGCGGGTGAATGCTGAGTCCCTGCTGCTAGAGGCGGTGAAGCAGGTGAAGGTAAGCGACCTGGAGGACGACATCCTGGACCTGCCAGAGGAGGACCCTGTTGCCGCCGCCGCCGCCGCCGCCGCCGGCAACAGCCAGCAGTCAGTCCCTCTCTTCTCTCAGCACATTAGGATTACAACCAGGACACAGAGATTCAACATTCAAAGGGCTTTAATGGAATCAGAAACGTGCATTTAAATGGCCTTAAAAGTACATTTACATTGCCTCAAACGTACATCTACATTGCCTTAAATGTACATTTACAAAGCTAAAGACGTACGTTGACATTGCCTAAAGTGTACATTTACATCGTCAAACTCCAAAAAGTGGACATACGGTACAAATGGTTATTTATTTATGAGAATTGAATCAAATAAAAAACAATAGATAAAATCTAAAAGTATGTCAAGTTTTATAGTACAATGGAAATGTCAAAGTGTATAGAAAGTGATATACAGAAAGATGATATTTGTTTAGGCCTCTGGAGGGATGTTGTGAGAGGTGTATGTAGGTGTGTGCACTAGCCTCCATTATGATCCCGCGTGTTTCTATGAACAAACCACGGAAAAGTTGGACCATTAATGGGATTTTTCCCAATCGGACCAGCGGGAACGCTATTCCCAATTCCAATCCAACTTGCCCGGGATGTTTCGGCGTGGAAACATTGTAAACATTGCAGACCCGTATGAATCCGCATTCGAGATATGACTGTTCCCTCTCCACCTCCTATAAAGTCCAAACCTCTTAACACAAAGCTTCTAGCATGGGCCCAAGGCAGGACGGGGGAACAACCATCCACCGTGCGTTCACCGTGTGTCCCAGGGCGGAGGTGGAGGAGGCGGGCCAGAAGGAGAAGCTGGTCCTGGGGGAGGACTGTGAGCTGGTGACGGTGGTGGACGTGGTGCCCGGGCGTCTGGAGCTCACCACGCAGCACATCTACTTCTACGACGGCAGCCAGGACAAAGAGGAGGGTGAGGAAGCTAACCGGCTAACGGGCAGCATTTTCCCGCTCTTTTTCTTTTAGCATTTATCTTTTTTAGCTTGTTTTAGCGTAACGTGGTTTAGCATTGTTTATTATATATCCGGGAGCCTTTAAATGTAATTGAAAAAATTACACTACCCTTCTCCGTCAAGATATTTGACTAATATTTAATGAAAATGATATATTAATGAATGAAAATTGGAAAATTTGACTTCAAAGTAGATGGTATCCAAAACGCAACAGCATAATTCAAGCAAGGCGTCTCCTGTTTATATTTTGCTTTTATCTCATGTTACACCATGAGTTGAAGTTATATCCAGCTCTTTTATACCAACCCTTTTTCCTTCCACTGTAATGGTTCTGCGCCTGGTGTCGCTCCTGAAGGCGTGGGTCATGACTTCAAGTGGCCGCTGTCGCTGATCCGCGAGGTCCACCTGCGGCGGTACAACCTGCGCCGCTCGGCTCTGGAGATCTTCCTCATCGACCAGACCACCTACTTCCTCAACTTCAAGAAGGAGGTGAGCTAGGAACCCCCCGTAGTTTAAAGAGAAAGCTCAATGAGAAAGGGAAAGTGCAGTAGCACACACTCCACCACCGGGGATGCTGTTGCTTGGGGTTTGGTTTCTAGCATTGTGTCGCCCTTTAAAATTACAATGGTTGTGTGAAACCTGCAATTACTTTCTCCCAGCAACGACCAGTTCAGAAAGAAGTTGTTTCCAACACCATTGTGACTCGCTGTGACGCTTGTAACTGAAAATTATAATCCAAAATTCAAATACAAATTTAAATCATAAAGCATTGAAGGTTATGGTAGACTTTTACATTGTTGACCAAAACAATTTCTGACACTTTTCTGTCACATCCCCAACACACACTAGACTTGCGTTGGTGTGTACATGTGTGTGTAACTGTCGGAGGGTGACCCGTGTGAGTGTGTGTGTGTGCGTTTCAGGCGCGTAACAAGGTGTACAGCCGCATGCTGCTGCTGCGCTCACTGGGCGTGCACGCCACCCGTTCCCCCCAGGACCTGCTCAAGGCCTCCGGACTCACGCAGGTCAGAGGTCAACTGCACCGCCTGTATATTCTCTCTCTTCCTTTCTGTCTGTCTGTCTGTCTGTCTGTGTATCTTTGTCTGTCTGTCTGTCTGTCTGTGTATCTTTGTCTCTCTCTCTCTCTCTCTCTCTCTCTCTCTCTCTCTCTCTCTCTCTCTCTCTCTCTCTCTCTCTCTCTCTCTCTCTCTCTCCCTGCCTCTCTCTCTCTTTCTTTCTTTGCCTCTCTCTCTCTCTCTTTCTTTGCCTCTCTCTCTCTCTCCCTGCCTCTCTCTCTCTCTCTCCCTGCCTTTCTCTCTCTCCCTGCCTCTCTCTCTCTGCCTCTCTCTCTGCCTCTCTAACAAGACTACCCTATTCTCTGTATTTAACAATGAACTCGTTCACACCCCCTGCCGTGCCTGAACTGTCCTCTCTGTGTTTGCGGGGAAGCAGAAGTGGGTGAACAGGGAGATCTCCAACTTTGACTACCTGATCCAGCTGAACACCATCGCAGGCCGCACCTACAACAACCTGGCCCAGTACCCAGTGGTACGTTGCTCACCGTAGGCCTGTGGCATGGTCATGTATCGAGTAGTATCACAATATATGAATAGAAAATGGACTGCATTTCTACAGTGCTCTTTTAAACAGTGGTCACTCAAAAGGCTTTTCAATTATTGGCCAAAACGCACCCATTCGTACCCACATTCACACACCGACAACAGTGTCAGCCATGCAGGGCATCAGCCAGCTGGTCTGGGGCAGTTAGGGCGAGGTGTACTCCAACTAGCAACCTTCCAGTTGCCACTCAATCCACTCTACCTCCTCAACCGCTGCCGCCATACAATATACATCATATGTATTGTATTATAGAGATATTATATGTATTATTTGACGAACTGTGGGTCTCACTGGGCTTCCCTGGTGAAATAAAGGATAAAAGAAACCAGTAAGCAGTACTGCTGTGGTTGTTCTGTTGGTCGTTCTTTACATTGACATGTACAATTACAATTGATTTGTAACAATAGATTAGCCTTACAGTACAGTTCTATTATTAAAGTTTGAGTTATTGATCAGGCTGTGGTGTGTGTGCGTGTGTGTGTGTGTGTGTGTGTGTGTGTGTGTGTGTTAGTTCCCCTGGATCCTGTCGGACTACACCTCTGAGGAGCTGGCCCTGGAGGACCCCCGCGTGTACCGGGACCTGTCCAAGCCCGTGGCGGTGCTCAACGAACGCAACGCCAAGGCCGTCCGGGAGAAGTAGGCTCCTCCCCCTCACGTCCTCACCCACGCACCCCCGTCAGCGCACCACCCACCTCGTGATGGGAGCTTGCACTGGTTTGGTTTAGCAGTCGCAAAGTCTGACTTCTGAACCTAATATTCAACTTTTATCATCATGATTGATGCCAATTTTATCATGAAAATATTACAGTTTAATAAATACACGTCATTCACAAACAATGAGTTGTTTGTGAAAGATAAATGACGATAAATATATATATACTATAAATATATTTCATTCATTTTGATTAATTAAATGTCGGTCCAGGTCATGCCATCTCTGTTGACCTATGACCCAGTGGACCTCTGACCTCTGACCTGTGACCCGTCCCCAGGTACGAGAGCTTCGAGGACCCCACGGGCACCATCGACCGCTTCCACTACGGCACGCACTACTCCAACGCGGCCGGCGTCATGCACTACCTGATCCGGGTAGAGCCCTTCACCTCCCTGCACATCCAGCTGCAGAGCGGCCGGTGAGTGGGGGGGGGGGGGGGGGGGGGGGGGGCACAATAACCATTCATGTGTTTGTTTCGCACGCAACCCACACGTGCATGCACATTGCACACACAAATGCGCTGACACACACACGTGCACAATAAGGGGTGGAGAAGAGTAGGGTCGTAGTGGGTGTAGAATAGTAGAGTGTAGAGGGTGTAGAATAGTAGAGTGTAGAGGGTGTAGAATAGTAGAGTGTAGAGGGTGTAGAATAGTAGAGTGTAGAGGGTGTAGAATAGTAGAGGGTAGAGGGTGTAGAATAGTAGAGTGTAGAGGGTGTAGAATAGTAGAGGGTGTAGAATAGTAGAGTGTTGAGGGTGTAGAATAGTAGAGTGTAGAATAGTAGAGTGTAGAGGGTGTAGAATAGTAGAGTGTAGAATAGTAGAGTGTAGAGGGTGTAGAATAGTAGAGTGTAGAGGGTGTAGAATAGTAGAGTGTAGAGGGTGTAGAATAGTAGAGGGTAGAGGGTGTAGAATAGTAGAGGGTGTAGAATAGTAGAGGGTGTAGAATAGTAGAGGGTGTAGAATAGTAGAGGGTAGAGGGTGTAGAATAGTAGAGGGTGTAAAATAGTAGAGGGTAGAGGGTGTAGAAGAATAGAGGGTAGAGGGTGTAGAATAGTAGAGGGTGTAGAAGAGTAGAGGGTAGAGGGTGTAGAATAGTAGAGGGTGTAGAATAGTAGAGGGTAGAGGGTGTAGAATAGTAGAGGGTAGAGGGTGTAGAATAGTAGAGGGTAGAGGGTGTAGAATAGTAGAGGGTAGAGGGTGTAGAATAGTAGAGGGTGTAGAATAGTAGAGGGTAGAGGGTGTAGAATAGTAGAGGGTGTAGAATAGTAGAGGGTAGAGGGTGTAGAATAGTAGAGGGTAGAGGGTGTAGAATAGTAGAGGGTAGAGGGTGTAGAATAGTAGAGGGTAGAGGGTGTAGAATAGTAGAGGGTGTAGAATAGTAGAGGGTAGAGGGTGTAGAATAGTAGAGGGTAGAGGGTGTAGAATAGTAGAGTGTAGAGGGTGTAGAATAGTAGAGGGTAGAGGGTGTAGAAGAGTAGGGTGGAGAGGTAGGCACACTTGTGCAGACCATGTCATTCAGGAGCAGGTAGGGGTTGTGGTATTTCGTTCAAGGATTCCTTCACACCTTGGGGATCGAACCCACAACCTTCTGTCTATGTGAATGTTTGTGAACGCTCCCCTGCTCTCCTGAATGTGGTGTTGATGTGGGGGCTCCAGGTTCGACTGCGCCGACCGCCAGTTCCACTCCATCCCGGCCACGTGGCAGGCCCTCATGGACAACCCCAACGACGTCAAGGAGCTCATCCCAGAGTTCTTCTACTTCCCAGAGTTCCTGGAGAACAAGAACGGTGAGGACCCGGTTCATTCCCAAGCCGGATCTGGTTCTTTTGTTTCTCTGCTGGTTTGGTTACACCTTTCTTCCTTTCCCTTTCTCTTTCGTTCTTTCTTTCTTTTGATTCTTTCTCTTTTTTGTCTGTCTGCCCGCCTGTCTGTCTGTCTGTCTGTCTGTTTCCTTGTTTCTTTTGTTTGTTTGTTTGTTTCTCTTTTTTGTTTGTTTCTTTCTTTACTTATCTTCTTTTCTTTTTGTACTTCTTTACTTACCTCTTTCTTTACTTCATTCCCTTCTTTCTTTCTTTCTTTCTTTCTTTCTTTTTTTTATTTTTTATTTTTCTTTTCCTTACTTCCTTCTCTTCTTTATTTCTTTCTTAACTTCATTCTTTCTCTCCTTCCTTCTCTTCTCTCCTTCCTCCTCTTCTCTCTTTTTTCTTTACTTCTTTCTTTCTTTCCTTTTTTCTTTCTCTCCTTCCTTCTCTTCTCTTTTTTTCTTTACTTCTTCCTTCCTTCCTTCCTTCCTTAACTTCATTCTTTCTCTCCTTCCTTCTCTTCTCTCTTTTTTTCTTTATTTCTTTCTTCCTTCCTTCCTTCCTTCCTTCCTTCCTCCCTCCCTTCCTCCCTCCCTTCCTTCCTTCCTTAACTTCATTCTTTCTCTCCTTCCTCCTCTTCTCTTGTCTTACCTGGCCCGGCCGTGCTGGTCCTCTGAGTGGCTGATGCGCTCCCTGTCCGGGCTGAATAACAGACCGTGTTGTCTCATGTGACCCCGCCTCCCAGGCTATGATCTGGGTCGGCTGCAGATCTCCAAGGAGAGGGTGGACAACGTGCTGCTGCCCAGGTGGGCCAAGTCTCCAGAGGACTTCATCTACAAGCACCGCAAGGCCCTGGTGAGGCCCCTGCTAAAGCACTGTGTGTCTGTGGGGGGGGGGGGGGGGGCAGTGTTCCTGAAGTAGTTATTTATTTATTGATGTATTTTTATTGATGTATTTTTCTGAAAACCATAAGGTTGCTTTGGCATGACAAAAAAATCATAAACAAACTCATACAATTCATTGAACTCGCTGTAGGTACGATTTTAGAGCTAATAGTTTAATTACAGTACTAATTACTCTGCAATTAGTATGAAATGGCCTAGTCATCCATATGCTATTTGTGAATGAAGTGCGCTGCATCTTTTTCTAGGGGACTGCCCCTGCTATCTGTATGAGTCCATTCACATTTTAGACCCCTTCCAGCCCCATTCTACCCCATCAGGCATTAACTTCTTCCCTGACGGGTTCGGGGAATTCAGCTTGCCTGTCAAACACCGGTCTTAAATGCAGCACTTATCAATGGCGCAGAAACATAGCTCTCTTCTTCTTTTATCTGGTTCCTCTCTTTGCAACTCTCGACTCTTAGCTCCAGAAGCAATAGAAGAAGAAGTAATACTTCTTGTATTGTAGTAACAGAAGTAATACCAATGTATTATTTATATGCTCTTTTTTTGAAACACGTCGCAAAGGGGCTTGTCTCTGCAAACGTGTGGTTTGCGGCGAATTCCAATCGATGGTCTCTCTCCACTGGAGCGTTGTACCGACAGCTTTTGTCAGTACAACGCTCCAGTTTACAACGCTCCCCCCCTCCCCATTTATAAGCCACCTGGGGAGGGGGGGTGGGGGGTGGTAACCACTGCCCTTCCGGAACATAAACTCATTTCAATCAGCGGCTTTTCCCGCCGGGCCAGGCCATCGCCTCGGAATCGGGGCTGAAATTGAATAAGGCCGGGTCCCTCGTGGGTGTTTGTGTGTGCCCGATCACCGACTCATTTGTAACATCTGTGGCGGGCCCTGTTATCTGCAGCAGCTTGCGCTTACTCCGGATGCTCAAGAGTTTTTGCTCAAGAGCTCAACAGACCAAACCACGTCATGACCGATGGACGGAATGTGTGCCACGAATTTGGCTTCATAGATAGAGACAGAGAGGCTAGAGACAGACTTTATTTAAGTGAGTGGTTTTCACTGTACAACCACTTAAACGACAAGTTTAATATTTGCGTTGTCCTCCAGAGAGGAAATGCACTGCCACAGCTGTATGAAACAACATGAATTACACACTGAGAACACAGCAGCACATTAACACAAGCACACCGGCAGGTGTGTGAGTGTGTGTGTGAATGTGCTGAGGTTTTCTCGGGTGTTTGTGTGTTAATGTGCTGTTGGGTTCTCGGCGTGTGTGTGTGTGTGTGTGTGTGTGTGTGTGTGTGTGAATGTGCTGCTCCGTTCTTGGTGTGTGTGTGTGTGTGTTGCTGTTTTCTCTGCCATTCAGAGAACACAGCGCGCTCTGAAGCCCCTGCTTGTTATGGTTGTCTGTGGTTGTGTACGGGGGTCTTAACGTCTCCGCGTCCTTCCGGCGGCGGTCTCTCGGCAGGAGTCGGATTACGTGTCAGCCCACCTGCACGAGTGGATCGACCTCATCTTCGGCCACAAGCAGAGGGGGCCCGCGGCCGTAGAGGCCCTCAACGTCTTCTACTACTGCACCTACGAGGGTACCGCCTTTCAAAACTTTATTGTCCCAACACAATGTGTTCAGCTCGGGTCAGGCTCGATCAAAACCAAACAGTGAAAAGGCAGGATATTAAAGGGTAAACGCAACAACCCCACTCTGTTGAACCGAGCCCCTCATGGATCAAAATGACCGACAATGAATGTACGAAGCACCTAAAGTTAGTTGTGTGTGCTTGTGCTTGTTCAAACTGTGTGTGTGTGTGTGTGTGTGTGTGTGTGTCTTTCATTTCAGGGGCGGTCGACCTTGACGCCATCACGGACGAGAAGGAGCGAAAAGGCGGTGGAGGGGATGATCAGCAACTTTGGACAGACCCCCTGTCAGCTACTGAAGGTACACACCCACACACGTGCAGGCAAACACACACACGCACACACGCACACACACATGCCCATTCTTGTAACAAAAGCTGTACTGGAATGAATGATAATAATACACGATTTTCCTTAATAAAAAAGTGTGTGTGTGTGTGTGTGTGTGTGTGTGTGTGCAGGAGCCCCACCCTGTGCGGCTCTCTCTGGAGGAGGCGGAGCGCAGGACGTCCCGCCTGGACAGCTGTCCTCTGACCATCTTCAAACACCTGACTGAACTCAAATCCTTCTTCATAGAGGTCAGTCTCTCTCTTGCTCTCACTGTTGATCTCTCTCTCTCTCTCGCTCTCGCTCTCGCTCTCGCTCTCGCTCTCGCTCTCTCTCGCTCTCTCTCTCTCTCTCTCTCTCTCTCTCTCTCTCTCTCTCTCT
>NC_136937.1:28875382-28964502 GCF_949987615.1 Pollachius pollachius | reverse complement strand
GGGACGTGCCATCGGTGGGAGAAGGGGGGGGGGAGGGGTCTGGACCCTAACAACAGTCAAATCCTTCAGTTTACACACTGGACCCTCCCCTCGCCAAAAAACTATCATGGTTTGACCCAAGCAAGCGATTCGATATTTTTTCGCGACAAAAACCTTTTTGTGAAAGAAAGAAAAAAGGCTTCCGTAATCCCTGACTAACTTTGTCCACCGTAGGCTTCCGTAACTAACCCGAGCCACGCCCATGTATGTACCTTACCATGATCTCGTTGTCTTCTTGCCAATCAAGTCTGTGCCAAGCTAGCCCGACCGCAAAGTATAGCAACTTCTGTGTAGCGCTGTGGTTGGACGCCCCCAAATCGTGTGCTTTCTTATGCAAGCTGAGCGGCCAGGACAACGCCAAAAAAAAAAACAACTGTCCAGGCTCTGTGGTCCACCTCCTCAAACCATACTAACCCCCTACGGGCCCCCCCAGAGCTGGTTCATATTATGACCAGGCTGATTATATAAATGTGTGTTTTTAGTTTTATCAAACTGGTGGGCATCCCAGTGTACCAAGAGCAGCACACACACATGCAGTTGTAGTTGTAGCTTTTTTTGATTTTTGGATCATTATCATGTTCACCACCAGAGGGCAGCAGAGGCACCAATATCCCTGTGTGTGTGTGCGTGTGTGTGTGTGTGTGTGTGTGTGTGTGTGTGTGTGTGGTAAAGCAAGAAAGCCCATAGCATCACATCACAATAACATCTCATATCTTGATGAACATCAGATTGAAACATGTCCCAGCTCCTCCACCCCTTGCTTCCCAACCGCTCCCCTCAACACAGCGTCGGAGTCACCTGATCGACCCGGCTCCTTCTCATTGGTTCATCTGCTGTTTGTTGATTTGTTGATTCTTCCAACGCATGTCTCATGATCAATGCTCTCCCGCAGTGGCTCAAAATCGCCCGTGGACTCACCTCCCCCTTCCTCCCCCCTTCTCCCTTCATCTCACTCTCCCTGCTTCTCCTCCTCCTCTTCCTCCTCCTCAGATGCGACCGGGCCAGCTGATTGGTCGGAAGCTGTGGGGCCCCAGCAGCCGGCGGCTCACCTCGATCTCGGCCGGCGAGACCGAGTACCACCGGGGTGGGGAGGGCGACCAGCACGGGGACTGAGCCCTCTCCCCCCCCACCACTGCCACCACCACCACCCTGCAACCATACGCTCTGTCTACACCCACGCACACACAGCCACAGCCTGTCGTCATTCTAGCAGCACCTTCACCCAGCCAGCACACGACCTACAGCGATTCCCTGGTCCATTTGAAAATGTGTGTGTGTTTGTGTGTGTGTGTGTGTCCCCCTGGTGCAGGCGCCATGGGGGCTGGCTCAACTCCCCCCCCCCCCCCCCCCCCCCCGGCCAACAGCCTAGCACCATGACACCTTGTGTGTGACATTCAGTACTGTGTGGACATACGCGACCACAAATCACTTTCTCAATCGCCTTTTGATTTGAAGACAAACTGCTAGACTTTCGTTTTTTGCTTTGGTTTGTTTTTCTTCACGGCCTTCGCTTCATCTGCGTTTGCCGCTCACGGGCTAACAGAGTTAGCACGGCGTTGTTTGAGTGGCGGCTGACGTCCCCGCTACGCCTTGTCATCGGTCTGTGGTCCGTGAGAGGTCGTTGGAACGTGCGACTCTGTTTGTTGTTGTTTATTTGTTGACGTGTTTATTTCATGGCTTTCTTTTGTCGTTTTCCATCGCTGGTTAGGACAGTGTGGTCAGACCCTAATGCATGCGATGTGCAATGCCCTGCACTTTGGCCCTCGGTTTGTACTTTTGTTGCATTTGTCCTCGTCATTCGAGTGACGGAGATTGGACGAAGGCTTGTCTGTTTGAAAAACAATCTTTTCTTTTTTTTTTTACCTCTAGAACTGAATCAAAACACTAACACACACGCACACGCATGCACACACTACAAATACATGAAGAAACCAATTTATCGACGACACTACATTTTCCCCAGGCCGTCTCTGCTTGTAACACACAACGCAACGGTTACTTGAATCGACCTTGGTTACTTTTACTTTTTTGTAATTTATTTGTGTTTTAAATTCCAGTACCCTACTTGCCATCACATGGCTATGACTGCATTTAAAGTCATGGTGGCACCGAAGCAGGGGCGGTGCATCGCTATGATTAAAGGGCTCTCTGTGACCTCATTCTTTCCACTCCGACGTCATCCTCTTCCCTGTCACATCATCCTTTTTCCCTGTGACGTCATTGATTTCCTTGTGATTTCATCGATTTCCCCTGTGACGTCATCCTCTTCCCTGTGATGTCATCCTTTTTCACCGTGACGTCATCGATTTCCTTGTGACATCATCCTCTTCCCTGTGACGTTATCCTCTTCCCTGTGACATCATAATTTTCCTTGTGACATCATCATTTTTCCCTGTGATGACATCCTGTGTCCCTGTGCTGTCTATTTTCCGGGTGACTTCATCATTAAACCTGTGACGTCATCATTAATCCTGTAACGTCATTGATTTTAACAGGAATACTACTACTCGGTTTTTATTCATTTTTCCAAGACTCCACGGTAGACATCACTCTCCACTCTCCACATGCACACACACCCGCGCCCCAATTTCCACCCACTTTTGTATGCTTGTGACATTCATGTGTGAGCATCAATCCCCTCATGGGATCGATGCGTTTACGATTGTGGCGTTAGTAAATGTCTGTCTCTACACTTAATACAGACAGGTGGTTGAAAGTTTGATTTTTCTTAAGCCAAATCAATCATAGATTTGTGATTTGTGAATGCGTTTTTGAAAGCATAACATCATCATAATCATCATCCTCACCTGCACCCCTCCCTTAGTTTGGGCTGAGTGGCATCACCCGGTGGCCTTTAAACATGGAGGGGGACTCGAGAGTACACGGATGCCCAGCTGGGTCCATCATACGAGAAACGTTGCAGTATTTGAGGACCAAGAGTTCTTCATGGGTCCTTTCTTAAAATGTTTAGGGTTTGTTTGGTTTTTTAAAAACGGTGTGTTCTCTTTGTAAATTTGTACATCTCTCTTATCATCGTTCAGCAAACTTTTGCTCTGCGGGTTTTGGATTTTGATTTTTTCTTTTGGGGTTTTTCCAACACTTTTAGTTTTTAAGTTTTTCCAAGATGGTAACGAATGCAGTGCCTTTTTCCTCGTTATGTAGCGCAGGACGAGGTCCTTAGCATTTTATCACACAGGTTATCCCTTTAGCTGTTGTAGTTCAACACTATCATTCCAAGACTAACTAAACCCCCAACCTCAACAGCCAGTCTCACAGGGAACCCAAAGTTCAAAAGGAAATCAACGAATGAAAAAATATAACTATTTTGTGTCTTACCTTTGCCTACACATCCTTTGTGACTGTCCCCAGAATGGATATCTGTGTGTGTATATCTGTGATTATTTATGAAGACAGTATATAATGTACAGCATGATTTTTATTTCAACGTATTTGAAATGTACTTTTCTGCACTTTCCAGGTACTAAATTGTAACAAATTATTTTAATCTGTCTGCCCCGAAAAATCTGTACAGAAAAATTTGCTTTGTATACACTAGTGGGAAATGATTATTAAAGTCTTGTCTAAATTGAAATGGCTTTGTTTGTGTTTTATTTTCTGAAAGTCTAGGTGGAAGTAAGAAAAAAAAATCTCAACAACTACATATTAACATCTATTAGCATATTCAATATTAATTCATAACTGTATACCTCTACCAGTACTCAATGTAATATCCAGTGTCTTCAGCAACCACTCATTCCCATCTTCCTAACATCCATTTACCAGGAACAAAATCCACACTCATTCTACGACTGCTTGCCTAATTCAACTTTATTTAGTATTATTCAAGTGAAGCAGTACAATGAAACAAATCCTTGCGTGCTAAATCAAGTGCTATCACTAGTGTGTTCCGTGCTATGTTTTTCATCACCAGCACCAGGTCAACATGGAGGCCGTAGACATCAGGCCGCCACCGGGTAGGAACAGATGGAGGCCCTCAGGAGCTCACAGTCCACCGTCGTCCACCAACTCTCGTCTACCAGGTACAAGAAATACAAGTTCAGCATGAAGCATATCGAGGAAATTGTCTTTTTGTACCTTTCCAGAGATACATTTCTTCATATCTCTGCCAAACTACAGCCTAGATACGGTCACACAGAGCGGTAGCTAGCTATAGCTAGCTATGCGTTCCGGGTGTGACCATATCTACGCTGTAGATGACATTTGTCTCGCTGTCGCTGTCTGTCTCCCTGTTGGTCTTCCTTGACATGTTGGGCGTGATCCTGGTGATCGTGAATCACTTCTATTGATTAACCTTGTAGTGGTTCTACATCGTTGTTCAGACCGATCACATCCCTGTGAGATCAGGCAACACCGCTCGTTATCGGCCTGGACTGAAATGATCATGCTTTTTTACTTTGCAGAACTCAAAGGTTAAATAACTTGAAATAAGCCAGCTATAATAAAAACTAAACAAAGATAACATTACATAGAAAAACAAGCACGACAGGAGACCAGCATGCACAGACGACTAAGTTGGACTTTTACACCTGAGGCCGGCAGTATACTGTAGATAAATGACGATAAAGATAGTATCTACCTCAAGAGTTCGAACGTTCTTTCCTTCTTTGTTGTTGCTCAACACCCATTTATTAGGTGTAATGTAACATGACTCGTTTACCTACCATGGATCCATAAAGCATTTTTTTTTATATATATATATATATTTGTATGGGCTTTTTGTGGCTGTGAAGGAGAAGAATGTTAGCGATGAGAGGGGACGACATATAGAACATAGACCCACAGGGGGGAATTGAACCTGCGGCACTAGCAGGTCGAGCCACCATAGTGGTCATTGTGTTAAAATGTCTCAGAGTCTTACCCATGCGGAACATATCCAGGCAGACGGGCTTAGCGCTGTGGACGTTGGGGTGACCTTTCATCCAGTCGCTGTACACCAACTCTGATCCATCCAACCACTGGGCCCGCTGGTTCTGGAGGAGAAAACACACACGCACAGGGACACACACACACACGAAACACGCACACACACACACACACACACACGTTTTAGAAACAGTTTTGTAGCTTTGAGGTTATTTTGAGAGGAAACTCTAATAAACTCTACTAAAGAATGCTATTTAGTTAATATCTTTTCTTTAATGCAAAATTGAGGCCCAAATTCTGGTGTAGCCATAAAGTATAAGTGAAAACGACATGAAGTAAATTTGTTGTGCAAGAGGTGGGCGGAGCTAAGGGGCTGACCTTGACCATGCCTCCCAGCCAGGTCAAAACGGGGCTGGCCTTGCCGTCCTTGGTCACCATGGAAACCAGACCAGAATGCAGACTCCCATCAGTTATGGAGGCCAAGTCCGAGTTTGGTGCAAGGTCTTTGCACGTGGACTGGGGAGAAGACAGGTTAAACAAACTTCAACAACAAAAACTCAAATTACGTACACAAGTCAAACATCCAATGGTTTGCCAACTTCTACAAGCTAAACTTAAGAGAACAGATATCTCACATTAACGCAAATATATACATTAAGATTATAAAATGCACCCCACCCCTCTCTGCCCTTAACCCAGATAATATGTATGTGTATGTGTCTAACCTGTGCGTCCTTGAAGGACAGCGGTTTGGGGTTGAACTGATAACAGCGTCCCATGATGATTTTCCCTTTGCACTCTGGCATATGTCTGCCAAGCGCCATGGAGGAGTGTTCAGTTCCCTGTCTAAAACCTTCTGGAAAGGACCTCATAGGTTCGGTTCCCTGTCTGAAACCATCAGGAATGGTCCTCATAGGTTCGGTTCCCTGTCTGAAACCATCAGGAATGGACCTCATAGGTTCGGTTCCCTGTCTGAAACCATCAGGAATGGACCTCATAGGTTCGGTTCCCTGTCTGAAACCATCAGGAATGGACCTCATAGGTTCGGTTCCCTGTCTGAAACCATCAGGAATGGACCTCATAGGTTCGGTTCCCTGTCTGAAACCATCAGGAATGGTGGAAATCTGTTCGGTTCCCTGTCTAAGACCTTCAGGAATGGACATCATATGTTCAGTTCCCTGTCTAAAACCTTCAGGCATGGAGAAGGTGGGTTCGGTTCCCTGTCTAAAACCTTCAGGCATGGAGAACGTGGGTTCGGTTCCCTGTCTAAAACCATCAGGAATAGAGGCCATGGGTTCGGTTCCCTGTTTAAAGCCATCAGGAATGGAAGAAATCAATTTGGTTCCCTGTCTAAAACCATCAAGAATGGACATCATAGGTTCGGTTCCCTGTCTAAAACCTTCAGGCATGGAGAAGGTGGGTTCGGTTCCCTGTCTAAAACCTTCAGGCATGGAGAACGTGGGTTCGGTTCCCTGTCTAAAACCATCAGGAATAGAGGCCATGGGTCCGGTTCCCTGTTTAAAGCCATCAGGAATGAAGGAAATCAATTTGGCTCCCTGTCTAAAACCATCAAGAATGGACATCATTGGTTCGGTTCCCTGTCTAAATCCCTCAGGCATGGAGAACGTGGGTTCGGTCCCCTGCCTAAAACCATCAGGAATGGAGGCCATGGGTTCGGTTCCCTGTCTAAAACCCCTGGTGAGTTTGTCTTCAAAATGCTCCTCCACTCGGACCCAACCAGCGCCACTCCTCTGGACCGGAATTACAACTGGGGGAGAGACAACAGTATGTTAGTTTGATCACATCATCATGTTCAAATCCTATCGTTATCTTCCTCTTGTTCTCTCATGTTTTCTTTCCCACTCACCTTCATCTAACCAATGCCTCTCAATCTCTGTGGAAACCTTCGCCACATCAGGACGAGTGGCGACTGGGGTGTAAGCGTTGGGGTTCGGTCACATACGGAGAAATAATGGAAAAAGAAAAAGTCAAAAAAATCTATTTATGAAATAAAGTTCAGAGTTCAAAGCATGATTCAGGATTATTCATTCAACATTTCTCCATACCGGGATTCACCCTGCGCTCCATCTCGCTGACGTGCTCTAGCACGCGGCCGGTGTTGAGGTCCACCAGGTAGCGCCTCGCGGGCTCGGTGCCCTGGCGGTAGTCATCGGGGAGCAGCCTGGGCGAGGGGTCTGCGCTGTGCCTGAACTCCCCCGCCAGACCCTCCACATGGCTGACTCTGGGTGCCAGGGGGGCCGCACGCAGGCCTGGCAGGGACGGGGGTTGTTTAGAAACAATTCAAAATCATCGGTTTTGTGGAGTTTTCACAGGGTGATGTACAACACATGAACAAATCGCAATCATTTGAAAGATGTATTAATAGAAAACTGTCGCCGGCAAGTCAGATTGTCGAACATAAGACGTGAAAATCCAATTCATATTTTTTATTAGGCAGTCGTTAAGTCGGGGCACATAAAAATGTGCTACTTTTTCCAATTCCTCTAAAATAGTTTTTTTTCTTTGAGGCTCGGCCCCGTTTACACGAAGGGAAAATAGCCACACCAAACAGTGTGTGGATATTTCCACACGGTTTGGCCTCTCATTTACACGAAAACCCAGTTTTTATCACAGAAAACGATTATCTCTAAAAACTCCTGCCAAAGTGGAGATCTCTGATAACGCCGGTTATGTGTTGTCGTATCAACTGGGAGAAACTGGGTTTTAGGTTCTCAAGCGTCACATTGTGCGCCAGAAAATGCTTAACGTCATGTGAGCGCCCGCTTTCTGTCCACACGAACGAACCTCGCGCCATTTAGGGGGATTATTTGTTTACCAACACGGCGGATGCGCGCACAAAATGATCGCAAAAAGAACATTTGTTTGACCGGTTGCCATGGTTATCTCTGTGTGGTTAATTTGCAGTTGCGGTGTTAATTAGCGATGTTTTCAGCTTACTGTTACATTAAACTGTAATCAGAAAACGCGGTTATATGCTATAGACCCTATAGTGTCTGTGGTATAAAGGCTGGGACGAATTTCAAATTATAAATATGTACACTTTATGTTGAAAGTATAGACCGTCGCGATCCCCATTGAAACGAATGAGCGGTGATTATTCTTCAAAACGAGAGCCGGTAAATTGTGAAAAATGAATTAAACTGTTTTTTTTTTTTTTTAAGGAACAGGAAGTCGCTCGCTTTATTCGTTGTTTTTGATTCAGGGGATTCTGTTTGGTTTGCATGGCTTTATCTTTCTCCCTACACTGCCGCCCACAGATTTGGCATAGTTATAATGGCGCTCGACGGCGTATTTATGCGGGTTGATGTAAATGACAACTTTTTTGAAAACGATGTGTGCACGATATTATTTTTGAAAACGGAGGGGGGAAATATTTGTTTCTCTAAATACCCTGCTATATATAAACCTGGCCTCAGAAGGTCAATTCTTTCATTACCAAGACTTCTCAAACCTTTTCTTATAGTTTTCCTGTAACAGCCTTCTTGCTTGCTGCAATCAAACTCTTTTTAGGCCGTGATCTACTCTTATCACAGCATCAATGTCCCAAGACACGTCACTCAATTATTAACAAATGCATATAGCTCAAGCAGATATCAGCCGCTCCTATGCGTTGCATTCCTTTCCAGTCGTCTGTGATGAACAGATTAACGTTTATTAAATGAAGTAATTGTCGTTACCATACAGATATCCCGCCTATAAGGCTTTGAGACTGAGAATGATGTTTTGTCTCATAAAGCTTAAGTAATCACATCAATCACTACATAATTGTGATCATGTACCTACTTTAATGTATTTCATCCCCTTATTTTACCCTTGCTATTTATGCAAACGTATTTTGACTTTATTCCCTGGATTTAAGCACTTTTTTGTAAAGGTGTCTTACCAGAAAGGGCCAAGCATAGTAGTGCAATCCTTAGCATCTTGAACACACTAGACAGGAGAGACGGACACACAGCACATTTAGGGCATTTAGCAGACACTTTTATCCAAAGTGACTTACACACATTCACAGGGTTCATACACACATTGACACACCGACGGCGGAGTCAACCATGCAAGGTGAAGTCAGCTCGTCAGGAGCAGTTAGGGTCAAGTGCCTTGCTCAGGGACACCTCCAACCTCAGCCAGGAGGAGCCGTGGATTTGAACTAGCAACCTTCCGGTTACAAGTCAAACCACTCTAATAAGTCGTCCCTGTATTTATCCAGTAATTTAACATTTTCAAGTGTGTGTGTGTGTGTTTCAGTGTGTTTCACTCACCTGTAGTGGAGCTGTGTTGGTCAGACCTGATCCTGGGATACTGACTGTCTCTCTGAGGCGATGGAGGCTTTATTAAGACCTCTGGACATGTCGGGCAGCCGCCCAATACAGATAAAAACATGAATATAGGATGACTCATTCACCTGCCGCTGTACTTTCCACCGAGGGACACTTTGACCCCAGGGTTGCTAAATACCCGATTAGTACTGCAGACAAGGTAAGGGCTGACTGATATATTGAAGTTGGACGTTTTCCTACACTTCGAATAACTGTTAATATTCTTATTAGGTTAGACTGCTACTTGTTTCAAGAGCCACTTTCATGTACCAGGAGAACAGCATTAGACTAAACTGGTCAAGATAAGTCTGCTACCCCTGCCCTGTTACATGCAAGGAGCAGATCCCTAATTGGTGTTCTGAGCGCCCCCCTGTGGTGGTCCAACGTTGTCCTGAAGGTTATAGTGCCACTTTTCTACTGATTAAAGCAGTGAGTTTGTCGACCACAAGGTTAAGGGATCGTTCGGCAACGAATGGGGTGCCAAAATGGCCTTAATTAACTTGACTCGAATGGAAACTTAACCGCTGACCGGAATCTGTAGAATAAGTTTAATGCTCCATAATTTTTTCGCCAAAATGTTTATTCTTTCAAATGATAATACCATCTTATAATAGGCCTATTTGATCATGGATTGAAAGGTAGAATAGTATCTATTTACAAATAATAGTTTGTATCAGTGACAAATGCAAATCTGTTCGTATATGTAAAAAAAAATTGACACATCGTTCGGCAACGAATGGGGTGCCAAAATGGTCTTAATTAACTTGACTCGAATGGAAACTTAACTTTGACCCGCTGAGCGGATTCTGTAGAATAAGATCCAGCTCCATAATCTTTTCGCCAAAATGTTTATTCTTTCAAATAATAATACCATCTTACAGTGTTGGGAAAGTTCACTTTCTTCGTGAACTAGTTCAAAGTTCAGTTCACAAATCTTAAAATGAACTAGTTCAGTTAAACGTTCATAATTCAAAATTTTGAACTAAGTTCACAGTTCCAAAAAATGAACTAGTTCATAGTTCTTTTTTTCAATATGTTGCTGTGAGCTTTTCGTTTTTTCTGGTATTTTGAACATTGAGCCCCCTTTGTGGTTTGTCTAGGATGATATAGAGTGGTTGAATCAAGTTTCGTAGCGAAATACGGTTTCTATCGTGTTTTATTGCACATTTAGCGCATTTTGTAAATCCCATTGATTTCTGTTGGAAGACTCATTACTCGTTGGCCGGAAACGGAAAGGGGGGAGTGTTCACGTTTGGTTGTAGTCTTTTCGCTCGGTTCTAGCCCTACTGATGAGACGGAGAACCGAGCAAAAAGACTACAACCAAACGTGAACAGCCCCCCTTTCCGTTTCCGGCCAACAAGCAATGATTCTATGAGATATTCTAGTCCGCTGAGCTATGAGCCGGAGAGAGCTAACGTTATGGATTGTACATATTTATAATTCGAAATTCGTCTCAGCCTTTATACCACAGATAGTCTAGGGTCTATAGCATATAACCGGGTTTCTGATTACAGTTTAATTCATTTTCCACAATTGAACAGCTCTCGTTTCGAAGAATAATCACCGTGCCATTTGTTTCAATGGGAATCGCGCTGGTCTATACTTTGAAAATAAAGTGTACATATTTATAATATGAAATTCGTCCCAGCCTTTATATGACAGATACTATAGGGTCTATAGCATATAACCACCTTTTCTGATTACAGTTTAATGTAACAGTAAGCTGGCAACACCTCAACTGCAAATGAACCGCACGGAGATTACCATGGCAACCGGTCAAACAACACGGTGATCTGCGCGCGCATCCGCCGTGTTGATAGAGAAATAACCCCCCCATTGAACGAAGTTAAACCGAGTGAGCGTGCCGTTCACTGACACCAGAATGAACGAGTTCACAGTAACGTTCATCAGGCAGTAATACAGTACGTTCAGTTCACGTTCGCCCAAAATATGAACGAGTTCATGAACTTTCGTTCAGTGAACGCGTTCAGGCACAACACTGCCATCTTATAATAGCATAACACATAGGCCTATTTGATCATGTGTTGAAAGGTAGAATGTATCTGAACTCTATTCACATACAGTACGTGCACACTCGGACATGATATTGTGTATTGAACATTGTAAAGGGTTTTGAAACTTCTCCAAGTCATTCTAGACTTCGCCACAATGAACCCTAGCAGTAAACTCTCCCCCACCAGCCAGTGTGTCATGCTACTACAACACACGACGTCGCGTCAAAAATAACTAGCTACAATTGTTGTAAATCATTTCTGAAGCCAGTTGTGTTAAATATATATGTGACTATTTTTATTTATTTTATTTTATTATTATTACTTTTTTTGTCGAATAAGAAGTATTCACTTATGGTTATCTGCAACATGTATACCATTCATTTATTTTTTGATGTGTTTTTATTTCCCAGCGAGGCTGTTCGTGGTGTCCCACGACGGCAGGCTCCTGTTCAGCGGGGGCCACTGGGACAACAGCCTGAGGGTCACCTCCTTGCTCAAGGGCAAGACCGTGGGGCAGCACATCCGACATATGGGTACGCTGCCTTCCGCACGCAGACGGACGGACGGACAAGACCCCTTAAAACCCATGCAAACATACTCACATAGGATGTGCGCGACCTAACAAAAGTTTAGCTTGAAGTATTCACATACTGTAGTTGTAGTGACTGTAGTCAGTGTGGACAGTCTGTTCGTAAATACAGGACCTTTTCCCAGTCCTCATGAAGACCTAAATATTTCTTTTTTTTGTCATCAAAAGATATCGTATGATTGCTATCGTCTACAAATCAACAATCTCCCCGTGACCCCTTTAAGCATAGCAGCGTTGCGACCCTCGGGTTAGGAAACACTGCACAAGAATCAAACGTCCTGATATTTCACTGTTGTTGTTGTTTTTGTAGCAGCCTGGTCTTTCCGGGCTTAGCTCAGGAGGTAGAGCGCGCTGACTTGTAACCGGAAGGTTGCTAGTTCGATCCCCTGGCTTGATGTGTCCCTGAGCAAGACACCTCACCCTCACTGCTCCTGATGAGTTCGCTGGCGCCTTGCATGGTTGACTCCGCCGCCGTCGGCGTGTGAATGTGTGTGTGAACCGCTGTAAGTCGCTTTTGGATAAAAGCGTCTGCTAAATGGAAATGTCTTCAAAGCCTGTGTGAAGCTCACCTCCTCCCTCCCTCCCCTGTGCTCCAGGATGGCACGGTGATCATCCACACGGTGCGGCGGGGGCAGTACATGCGCTGCCTGCGGCCGCCCTGCGACAGCTCCCTGCCCCTCTCCATCCTGCACCTGGCCGTCTCCTGGGAGGGACACCTGCTGGTGCACACCTGTCTGGAGGGCAAGGCCTCCCTCAAGGTAGCTAGCGCTGCTGCTGTAGCGTGCTCTGCTTTGGCACGCTGCTTCAGCGTGGTGCCTGACATACCTGGCCTGGTCCCCCACTTTGAAGCTGGTGTGGTCCTTAGCATGGTAGCTGGCGTGCTAGATAGAATAGTGGTTAGCATGGCGGTAGAGTGGTAACGTAGTAGCTGGTGTGGTGGTTAAGAGTGGTAGCTTGCACTGTAGCAGGAATGATAGCTAGGTTGGAAGCCAGCATGGTAGCTAGTGTAGCCATGTTATTTCCATTACCAAGCAACGACACTATCATTCTGTCTAGAGTGTTTCATTCGGTCGAGGGTCTCATTCAGTCGAGGCTGCACCTGTACCCGGTCAACGGGAAGCACCTGGCCAGCGAGCCCCTCCAGGAGCAGGTGACGGACATGAGCGTGTCCCAGGAGTACTTGGTGGATGGGAATATGAGTGTCATTAACTTGCATTGGCGCAAATTCGATGGGCATATTACGGAAATATCAGTGATTCTGTGAAGCCAGAGCGGATTTTGAGCTAAGCGTCCGTGGTCATTTCACGGATTCCTGTGAGACCAGGTTGATTTTTAACTTTCACACCGTCCCCACAATGCAGATGTAGATAATCAAATCAGATAATGTTTACCCGAGTAAAAGAATGCATAAGGGGATGCCTTCAACCTTGTGACCGGTTTACCCAAAGCACAAAGTTTAACATTTAGATGACACTGGGAAAAGGTTTTTGCGAGCAACAGGAAACAAAGCTCTAGATTAATTACGCCCCCCACTCCTTGTTGACCACACAGGCCCATCCCTGACGAGGAAGTGTCTTCGCATTCAAACACTTTACAGACTGAGGGTGCATCAAACTGGTAAGTCCTAAAAAATATATATATTTTCGTTTCAAGTGTGGAGTATAAGACTTGCGTTTCATATGGTTCCCACTTTCAGCTTTATACATGAGTTTTCAAGGCAGAGCTGTTCTAAGAGCGTACTTGATTCCAAAGCAAAAGATGC
The DNA here is from genome assembly GCF_949987615.1 of Pollachius pollachius. Taxonomy (NCBI): domain Eukaryota; kingdom Metazoa; phylum Chordata; class Actinopteri; order Gadiformes; family Gadidae; genus Pollachius; species Pollachius pollachius. Next base: position 28,950,875 of record NC_136937.1, on the reverse strand, counting down.
TTCCGCATTGAGAGAAAACTCAAAGCCGTGCAAACAACTTTGCAGATATTGCGTACAAATACTTTTTATATTATGTTGGTAATAGTATGTATAGTATGCGGAATGTACTATAACCATGTGGAATGTAAAAAGGTTTTGAGCAGAATAAATAAATAACTATTCAAAGCCTTCACCATGGCCAAGCAGTAACGTCACCAAGGAATTATGATCGCAGGAGCAACGGGGGGTGCTAGAATGTTCAAAAATATACATATAAGTCAGTCCGATGTCTTCATATATATTACCATGTATATATATATAGCACAGACAACGAGGCAGTCATGGTCGTTGGCAATATGATGTGTGTTTCGTGTGTGTGAGAGGATGTGGAGGGAGGGGTGTCTCACAAAACCCAAATCAGGTGACATCTTCGATTTTCAGGAAGATTGAGACTGTGCACGTACACACACAATGTTTGTGTGTGCGGTACCATAACTATGAATACATTAACACTTGACTATGGAGAACATATAATGGTGAGCAGAACGGTGATGTAGAAGCTCATTATGGACTTATATGGCCCAAAGTGTTTGATATCTTCTACACTTGCTTAATTTGTGATTGCATGTTTAAGAATTAAGATTAACTTCTGTAATGTCATCTTTCCCAGATGAAGATGTTATTTTTATTGTTGGCATTTCCCTTCTTTTCCAAAGGTAAGACATTTTTAAATATAGAGTTCTAATATCCATAATTGTAACAATTTGAGCTGTTACTCTCATAGCCTAAAATCAATGACAATTGATTCAATCATGTCATGTAATATTTCAAACCAAAAGATGACACTACAATATATAAAAGACGTCCATCTCAAAGTGAATTTTTCAAAACGAACTACCTATTGGTAGAAACTCTTTTAGAGTCGCAGGCAGTTTCGGTTGGCAAAAACTAACAAGCAAGTATTCACATGAGTTGAACCCTTTCTCTTTCAGGTTGTACTGGCCTTCCTCTTTCTGGAGAGGTTGAAGGGACGGTCGTGTTTCAATGCAACTCAGCAAAGAAGGAAATAAGGTCTATTTACTTTCAAGGAGGTACAGATTTTAAACAGGTTATAATTGGATATCATGCTCCGACGAAGAAGACAGAAATCCTTCGACCTGACACTTACTTGAACCATGAGTATAAAACGGTAACCTTTCGGAATCTAACCGTCTCAGACAAAGGGAAATATAAATGCATCGTAAACCATGGGGTCGGCGGAGGAAAAACTGAAGACACCATAACAACTCTCAGCATAACTGGTAGGCCTCTGTTCACTCATTCCCACTCTCAACAAGAACATTGGTATAATACACAATACCTATTACATTCAACCACACCAATAAGTTTGTTCTGAAATGCACAAATGTGGGCAGATAAACTTTATCTAAAGCATGTAACTTTCTCCAAGTTATTTTCAGACTTTCAGAGGAATTTTAGATTTGATCTCTGGAACACATGTCAGGATGCCAATTTCTTTTCACTTTAGGTTCACTTTTCTACTGGCATTAAGGCGTTCATCATCAATTATGTTATATTTTTACACTTTTATTACACATATATTCCACAGAACTGCTGTAAACTCTTTTTTATGAAAGTCAAATAGGGATAAGGATATCCTTTGCGTGCAGGTTGAGTACCTCACACCCAATGAATAGAACCATGGTACATTTCTAACTCTGATTCTATTTAATTTTTCTGACCACCATAAAGATTCGCCCCGCATGATTGCAGTTGTCTCCTGCTATCTTCTGTAATGAACTTCTCTTGTTTTCTCTCTTCTCTAGCAACCCCCGATGCAGTCACACTAAAGAAACACAACCCTGAGAGCGCTGGTCACGTCTCCAATGCCTCGCTTACATGTAGTGCCATCGCAGTCTATCCAGAAAGCAAAATATTATGGAATGTTTCTGGTGTCCTTGAGCTTCAATGGAAGAACACAGTTAAGCAGGATAATACTTCTCTGCTGTTCAACATCTCTAGTACTGCTTTCTTCAACTGTTCAGACAAATCAATGCGACTCATCAGATGCTCTTTGGGGGGCGTTTCCTCTGACGAGAAGAGGGTCTGTGAGCAGTCCAAAGGTGAATTTCATTGAGGGACACAGGCAGATAAGTGGTAGCTTTCTAGAGGTTGGTGGGGGTAAAAAAATTAACTGACTGTTTGTCAGTCATTTGAGAAAATTGTATATAAACTGAAATGACCTTCATGTCAAACAGAGCATTCCCAAACAACAAATAGTATTTGTAACGATACAGGCTGCTGTCACTTACTTAAGTTCATTCTGGTGCCAATGTGTTTTTTTCAAGATTATACTTCACTACTCTACCTTCTACTTCTAATCGTACCACTCCTGGTGGTTGTGGTCGTATTTGTTCGGTGGAAGAAAGGCAAAAGAAATCCACGTAAGTGCACATAAGATCATTGAGCAAACAAACTAAAATAAATAAACGGCAGTATACTAAAAGTTGTTGACATTTTTCTTCTGTCTGTGCAGGTAGGCGGTATTCTTACAAATTTTATTTTCACTCTTAAAATGCATTCCCTACAGCTTTTGATTGTACCAGTAGGCCTATTAGATAATATCGTTTTTCCTGTATAATAAAAATACTATATACACAATGGACCTGGAAAGTCTGTAAAATTACGACAGAGTGAGTAATAAATAGAGCAGTATGGATCATGAATTTGTGCAATCCTTTACACGTGGGTGTGCAGAATGAATGTTATGCAGGGGTCCCGTCTCGTCCTTCCCGCGCTGCTCGCCACATTGGTGTCAGAAGTGGGATTTGGCCTGCGCACGCGGAGAGGGACCATGGACATATTAAAGAAAGGACAACGGACTAAAAAATGGCCGCCCATTCATTCCTATGAAAACGGCTCAATGGCGCCAAGCCCCCAGGAACAGTGCATACTTCCGCAATCCACCAGTGCTCAGCGGCCAAGCCTGGTATTGCAGTCGTTTTAGAGGGCTGTGGACGGGTCCATGAATTCAAGGGGCCCAGAAGCAGATATCCTCGTTCACTCCAATACAAGTGGGGAACAGGAATGTGTCTTTGCAGAAAATGTGCATTTGTTTTCAAAGAAGCCGGCGAATGTGTGGAGCCATGTCCGAGGTAGATCTTCATAAAGAATAAACAGGGCTATACATTTTGAAAGGGTGTATGTGTTACAATAACCCCATCCTTTTCTATAGTTGACGGGGAGATGTTATATCCTAGATTAGAATTGTTTTATCTTTGGTTGTTGAACAGAACGATCAGTGTAAGAGTGTTGGCCAACATAATGCATAACGATAGCATGAACAATTGCGCAGCAATCGTACATTTATGTACCTGCTCAAGTACGTCTCTTGTGTACGGAATTACAGGGAAATGGATTCAGAGATCGAGACGGTATGCTGTCGCTAGTCCCCGCAGGAGAGTTGTCATAGGCAGATGCTGCTGTGTCTGGAACATTGTAAATAAATATTATTGCATATGGTTTTAAAATGTTTCCATTTTTTTAAATAACATGTTTGCACCACGTTTCTTTCATTTGTTCGATAATACACACTTTGGTTACAAAAATATTTATTTTTGGATATTGAAAGAAATGCAAGTGACAGTTCTTCATGGTTTGTTTTTTGCCTTCAGCTATTGTGTAACCTCTTCTTGAGGGTTCTCTGGATTTCCTCGTGACACTTGTACCCGCACGAGTTCGGGTGTGGGTGGTGGCTGTACCGGGGCAGGCAGGCCGAGCCGTCTTGGGTCACCAAGCCTCAAGCCTCATAACAATGCTGTTTGCCAACGTTTGTAACTAAGAAAAAATACAAAGTTATCTTTTTACAAACATGTTTACAAGCAGGGAACTACATAACATTGCTAAAGCTATAATGGAGGTTCACCTATTGTGACAGTTCTGTTACCGACGAATATGTGCTAACTAGAAGCTCCTGTGCAGGGTACTGCATTGTATGGCCAGCCGGACATACCACATGATATAGGCTATACACTCTTGGAAAAATCTGAGGCATTCGAATAGCGGTCTGGTGATCTAAATAAACAAGAACCTGGATTTGGGGATATAGCCTGTATCTGGGGGACGAGACAGACGAACAGCAGAACAACCATGATAACAAACGTGTTTGGTAGCGAGTACGCTAACACCCCAGCAAGCTAGAAACATACAGGGCTCACAACAAAACGGTCGAGCAAACACATTTTTACAGCGACTATCAACATCAAGAAGCCACAATACAAAGAGGACAAATTTCAACCAAGGGTACTTACAATTTCAAGAGCAACACGGCCATGGCAAGTCGGCATCCGATTTGCAGTCTTCTTTTTCTTTCGGTTCACTCTATTCCTGAGAAGCTCACCAAACGTTTACTCGTGTCTGGCCTCTCTGTCGGTCAGTCTCCCTTTTCTCTTCTTCTGTTTCTCCGACATTGGGTTTCTTTGTCTCTTTTTACTCGGCTGATCCATGATGAATGTAACAATCCCTTCGCTACTTGTGTTTATATCGAGCAGGTTCCGTGTTTGTGGGTCTGTAGTGCCGTAAAGCAATTCGGTGCTTCGCGAGACCCGAGAATCCCGCGAGAGTGGGCGCCGGGTCGCCGGCGGAAACTTGCATAGTCCCTTTTTCCGCCAAGATGCACTAGGGGTAGTTGAAACAGCGACCAATAGACCCATAAAGTGTTATAGAATCACCACAATGACTCTGAACCTGCTATATTGAGGTAAATTAATCCAAAAAAGTTGCATAGTTCCCCTTTAACTTCTCGTGTCCGAGGTTTTTCCTTTCACTTAACATGAATGACATTGATGGTTTTTAGGCACTGTGGTGACTTTTTATCACTTAAAGTGTTTTAGTGATGAAGGGGTTTTTAGACTGGTTCAGCTGCTGCTCAACAACTCTCATGTTCCTCTGCTTGCGATCTTTGCGATTCAACATATATTGATCCATTTATTCAAAAGATCTAAAGACAAAGAACAGGTGCATTACGGTATAATTTTATCTTATTGTTAATAGTCAAATTAACATTTCAGTTGCGTTGGTATTTAATTTTTCATTCGCTTGTTTAGCTATGTATCGCAGACGGAAGGACGGACGGACGGACGAACAGACAGACCCCTTAAAATCCATGCAAACATACATATTCACATAGGATGTGCGCGACCTATAGTTTAGCTTGAAGTATTCACATACTGTTGTTGTAGTGACTGTTGCCAGTGTGGACAGTCTGTTCGTAAATACAGGACCTTTTCCGAGACCTCATGATATCTTTTTTCATCAAAAGATATCGTGTAACTGCTATCGTCTACCAATCAACAATCTCCCCGTGACCAATGACGGATTACCGCATGGGCAAAGTGGGAACATGTCCAGGGCTCTGGCCAATGGGGGGGGGGGGGGGGCTTGATATATATATATATATATATATATATATATATATATTTTTTTTTTATTTTATTTTTTTTTATTTTCGATTTTTGATTTAAAAAAATTCAAAATTCATTCTTTGGTCAAAAAAGGATTTGAATGTTTTTGATTTGCAAAATAAATACATCACATTTAAAAGAAGAAATTACGTGACGGAACGTTAATGTCGTAGTGCTTGGTCAACAGTCAATTTCACAGTGAAAATGGAGAAACGTGTGCTAAGCGGGTCGGCATAGCGTAAAATAAAGAAAGAAAAAGACACCAAAGTACTGCCCTGGTACAACAAATACCGTCCATCTCAACATTTTGACTCGTTAATTCGTTAGAGGAAGTCAGTAGGTGCTTTGGAACATGGAATCTGACAGATTCCATGTTCTGCCGTTAAGACGGCTGGCACTTTTCTCTCTCTCTCTCTCTCTCTCTCTCTCTCTCTCTCCTGGCTGCGCGCTGCATTATAATGTGTGTGATTGTGGATTGCATGAGTTATATACGACCAAATTCGGTGTGCTAGTGTTGGGAAAAATAGTCTGCCAAGTTACTTGAACAGATAAACTGAGACGGAGAGGAGATAAAATTGTTGGCACGAGGGCCTCGGATTTATTTAGTAAGGTGAAAAAGTTTATACTGAACTATAGAGCGTAAGAGATCGATCGAGCGAAAATGTCTTAAGTCCCTAACAGCGCTGAGGTCGTCCGGAGCTTCGCCTCTGTAGAGGTTTTGCTTCAAATGAGCGTAATGTCCTTCTGGGTGTATCAGTCTTATGTGTTTTCTTCTAGCGAATTGTGTGTTGCGAGTTGTGTGTGTCAAGGCTGGTGTGGGGGTTTCTCGAGAGCACCTGCCTGGCCTTGAGCACCCCGGGCTGTGGCCGAGTGTTATCAGCAGATAGATTCGAATGAGCGTGTGCATTGTGTGAGCATCTGACGGCCCCTATCGTCGGGACATGTCTTCACCATGGGCCTCAACGTGTGCCTATATCTGTACTGTATATGTGGTGTGTTTGTTACGTTATTTTGGCCATCACTAGTGCGTGTATTTGCGTGTTGGTAGGGGTCCATGGCTGGTTTGTGTACAGGGCCCGTGGTCATGTTAATCCGTCCTTGCCCGTGAGACCCCTATAAGCATAGCAGCGTTGCGACCCTCGGGTTAGGAAACACTGCACAAGAATCAAACGTCGTGATATTTCACTGTTGTTGTTGTTTTTGTAGCAGCCTGGTCTTTCCGGGCTTAGCTCAGGGAACACAGCTCTAGATGACTTAAAGTGAATCACAACCCCCGCTCCCTGACTACCACACAGGCAGTCATGCCAGTAACGTGATACTTTTTCCAAACCAGTAATCAGATTAAAGTTACTCATCAAAGTCACTGCGTTACTATTTCTTTTATTTTTTTTTACTGGATCACCGATTGGCGTTGAGAGCGATGGAGTGGTCTGTCTGTCTGTCTGTCTGTCTGTCTGTCTGTCTGTCTGTCTGTCTGTCTGTCTGTCTGTCTGTCTGTCTGTCTGCCTGTCTGTCTGTCTGTCTGTCTGCCTGCCTGCCTGTCTGTCTGTTTGTGTGAGAGTGCGTGTGCGTGTGAAGTGTAAGTCTCCAAAGACTTCAATCTATCAGAGGCGAGTGTCGACCTTGACTCTCCAGAGTCCGCGTCACCAGTTGTTAGCGGCGGAATTAGTCGCTGCGCTGGAGCGACGGCAGCTGAGAGAGCTCGTGGGAGCCTCTAATATGATCCGAATCTAACAATCAAGTCACACAACAAGCAGCAACGGTTAGCGATCACTTACGCAAGTAAAAAATATGATTTCATTGTTCAGTTTCTTTACATTTAAGTCAGTCCGATGTGTTCAAATATATTATTATATTATTGTCACCAAGTAGCGCAACGGATCCTTGGACGGTCGGCGGCACCGACACCGAGGCAGTCGTGGTTGTGGGCCATATGATGTGTTTTTCGTGCAACTTATATGGCCAAAGGTGTTCGATTTTGCTCCACTTGCTAAATTTGATATTGCATGTTTAAGAATGAAGATTAACTTCTGTAATTTATATGTCTTTCCCAGATGAAGATGTTGCTTGTATTGCTGGCATTTCCCTTCTTTTTCAAAGGTAAGACATTTTTAAATATTCAAGAGTTCTAATAACCGTAATAATTGTAATCATTTGAGCTGTTACTCTCATAACCTAATATCATGATTGAATCAATGACAATTGGGAGACCGGTGGTGTATTCCACGAACAGAGGTTTAACAAACACAGAGTTAACGAACTCTAGGTTGATTGATCCTGTGCCAACTAAACCAGAGCTGTCGGTTCCACCGCATGGGTTATGCATTAGTTCAATAAACACGGGGTTGGTTAACCCAGGGTTGTGCGCGTCCACGCCAAACCTATAAAGACGTGATGTATGGATCATGAAAACCCTGATAGAAATGGCGAAACGGGCCGCTTATTTCAATGAAATGGAACTCCAGGTTATCCTGGAGAGCTATGACGAGGAGAAGGACATTATCACAAGAAAAGGGAACGCTGAAGCCTGGCAGCGGATCGCCGACCGCGTAAATGCGTTAGTTATATGTCAAAAGCAAGATCCTTAATATTTGAGCCATGAATCTATTAATATCCCATTTAAGCATTCTTAACGTTCCTACCACATAACCCTTTTCTTCTAAAAAAATATGTACCTACTCCGATGGCTCCCAAGCGGTCAGCTGATCAAGTAAAAATGAAGTATAAAAACATACAAACTGGTAAGCTTTTCCCCCCCATCGTATTGGTATATTTTGTCAGTCCAGCATTTAAATAAGCCGTTTTTTTTAAGCCAATCGTGAAAAGGCCGACAGTCGGCAAACTGGTTCTGGCCCTCAAATTGTCTTGACCCCGGTGGAGGAGCTGGCAATAGATATAAATTCAGGGCGCCCTGGCACGGAGGGGGTACCTGGACGTACCTCCTCAGAGAGTCAGGGGCCACGTGAGGGTACCCCACTGGTTGAATGTAGGTTTTTCTGTTTTTCTCGTATTTTGTATTTTGTTTGTCTTTGAAGTAACACATGCAAACCGTGTGCGTGCCACAGCGCAAATGTTCCAAATGGGTTTTTTTGGTAACTGGGTAGAAAACCTAAAAGTGACAATTCATCAACTTCACAGATCAAGATGGATTAGTGATGTAATGGAGCCCCCGGCTACGATCAAACATTCTCCAGTGGATGTAAGTCCGTTAGGACTATTATATACTTTTTGTTGTAAGCGCCTCTCGTCATACGCCAATATTGCTCTTTGTATGATAGGAGGCCGATGAAGATCTTGGTCCGGAAGTGGATGGGTCATCTGAAAGGACTGAGATGTGCTCAGCATCTCAAACATTATAGATAAAACATTTGCCAAAAACGGAGGGCTACGCAAATACTCTGGAGTGAACTGGGGCCAGGTCCTCGATTGGAAGTGTTGGCTATGTAAGGCTGGAGAAGGCTATTTAAATATATTAAAGATTTGCGAGAGAATCTATATCTCTCCACCAAAAAGTCCTCCGGATATGCCAAGATGTCGAGCCGTGGTCTTATTAATCACTCCCGGTGGATTGCACGAATAGTTTGCGCTCCGATATCAACCTCTCATCAAAAGGGCATGCCATTGTAAACACATGAAATCTGCGGTGAAAGCGGGTTTAAATACCCAAAATCGGGTTATGTTCCAAACTTAACCTGCGCAAAACCTGCTCCGACCAGGTTTGATTCAGAGCACATGTTTCTATAGTTACTAACATACCGTGTTCATTTTGGAAGGGAAAACCTAGGGTTACCGCCAGGGGCGTAGGAATGAGTTTAAGATTGGGGGGGACACATATCGGAAACCTGACAGATCCGTTAATGGTTTGTACAGAAATATGTCATAAATGAACTACACTGAAAAAAATCACAAATATATTTTATTCTACTAAAAAGATACATTTATAAATGTAAAGGAAAACACATTTTGAATGGCAGTAATGAACTGATAAATATCAAATCAATTCTTTAATTGCACGCTCAATCATCCAGTTTTTGTAGAATAAGAAGCGGTGACAAGACGCTGTGTTGCGCTTTCAAAATAAAATAAAATATTTTTCTCTCCCCGGTATAATTTTTAGGTGGGACAAATGCGCCTGTCTCCAATATTGGAGGGGACACATCCCCTCCGTCCCCCCCGGTTCCTACGCCCTTGGTTACCGCAAACCCTGGGTTAACTTACCCGGTTATGTGATAAAACCGGCTTTGTGGAATACCCCACGGGGATAGTTGTAACACGGGGTGAGTTGTAACACCACCATTTCCACCAATCAGCGATAAGATATGAGCCATGTGATCGTTTCAGTCTCCTCCTCCTTCCTTTACGATCACTCATGGAAATGTTCCACTAGTTGGCCTCATTTTTCCAGGAGTTACGAGAGAAATCCAAATTTTAAGGTAAGAAAGTAACTCTTTTTAATTTTAATGTTTGTTTTCCAGTACTTTTACCGTTGTAGATAAAGTTGTATGAGTTATATCAGGTCAAACTATAGTTTCTCTAGTAAAGAATGGTGTATTTCTCCCTTGCTAATGTCAAAGCACAATGCAAATACAACTAGTTTAGCAATGGATGACAGGGCGGGGTAGGTGGTAACGCATGTTTTGAAAGTGTTACCACCATCCCCTTAGACACAAAGTTGTTACCAGAGAATATGTTGAAGATGTTGCCCTGTTCTCAAAAAAAAACAACTGTTCAGCTCTCTCTCAATAGACACAAATACACAAAAAGTATAAATGTTATGCTTTTTATATTTTGTTCATAACATTAATATGATCTTTATTCTCTATGTGAAGAATGGATTGTATGTTATACGATTCTATTTTTTCTGTATACCTACAGTAACTATATGTAGCCTACCATTTTTCATGTATAGGCATATAGATGTGTGTGACATCCAGCCTGCCTTTGCCAATGTAACACACACATGGACACACACACGCACACACACGCACACATTCACACACAGGATGCATGTGTCTTCATTTACAATACAGTTTAAGAATATTTAGTTTGGTGATTTTCAAACCCTGTTGTTTATGCTTATCATTAAATCGCCATATCAAATGGAGTCACATTGTTTTTTTTGCATTTTATCCATCTGTTACAACCTACCCCGGTAGTGGGGTAGGTTGTAACAAAGGTATACATTGTATTTGTCATAATCTCACAAATTCCGTGATATAGTTGAGGAGATTTAAATGGTTGCCACTAGTAGTAGACAAATATGGGTACTTTGCCAAAAAGGTCCAGAACTGTAGCTTTAAAAGAAAATATAGGGTGCCGTTATAGGTGCTGTAGAAAAATGTGTTACAACCATACAACAAAACTTAAACTGGTTGATGACCGCCCACATATGTGCACATTGTCCATGCTTCCACGAGAGATTCATTACAGATGACAAAATCGACCGGACCACAGCCTTTTTAAGCAATTTAAATCCCTTAGAAAAGTTAATTGAAGAGCGAGTGAACCCAAAAACGCTCCCACCTCATTCGTTCCTCTCTGCTGAACGCAGTTCTTTTCGTGACGTCAGACTACTTTTTCTACTCTACCTTCAAAACACTACCTGTAGTTCTTCATTCTATATAATATGTCAAACCAAAAGATGACACTACCATATATAAAAGACATCCATCTCAAAGTGAATTTTCCAAAATGAAAGGCAGTGTCGGTTTTCTTTTCAAAAACTAACAAGCAAGAAAATATATATAAAAAGGCTGACAATAGCAAGCGTTGCCAAATGAGCAGCTAAATATATACATACTAGAGCTAGTTGTTTGGTAAAACATGGTCATGTTGGTGAGGTGTTCTGTCTGCGTGTTGCAGTAATGTGATGTTGAGGCTATGGAGAGATTTGGATCATTAGTTTCAGACTTGACGTTCTCTCTAAATAAGTTGCAACCTTTCTCTTTCAGGTTGTACTGGCCTTACTCTTTCTGGAGATGTCGGAGGGACGGTCCTATTTCAATGCAACTCAACAAAGACGGAAATAAAGTCTATTTCCTTTCAAGGAGGCACAGATTTTAAAAAGGTTATAATTGGATATCATGCTCCGACGAACAAGACCGAAATCCCTCGAACTGAGACCTACTTGAACCATGTGGATACAACTGTAACCTTTTGGAATCTAGCTGTCTTAGATGAAGGGACATATAAATGCATCATAAACCATGGGGTCGGCGGAGGAAAAACCGAAGACACCATAACAACGCTAAACATAGGCGTAGGCCTCCGTTCACTCATTCCCACTCTCAACAAGAACACTGTTAACATAAATATATAATACCTATTACATTCAACCACTCCAATCAGTTTGTTCTGAAATGCACAAATGTGGGCAGATAAACTTTATCTAAAGCATGTAACTTTCTCCAAGTTATTTTCAGACTTTTCAGAGGAATTTTAGATTTGACCTCTGGAACACATGTCAGGATGCAAATTTCTTTTCACTTTAGTCTCACTTTTCTACAGGCATTAAGGCGTTCATAATCAATTATGTTATATTTTTACACTTTTATTACGCATATATTATGTTACAGGTATACAAATGAAGCTCTCAGTTCACATTAGAGGTGCACTCTCTTTAGCGTAGTGTACAATCATTGGCTATACTTCATGTACTGTCCTACTTCGGTGCTACTGGCCCATATCATCTAATCTAATACATATCAAAATGCATGCTCTCAATAACAACACATCTTATAATACACATTAATCATATACACTTGCAATAGACCTGCTACTCTTATCCCAATACTCAGTATCTCTTTTACAGTTACTAGTCTAACTACCCATGCTAGGCACTTAAATACATGTTCACTTTACTATTACAGGGCCCACAGGCAAGTATAAGCATGTAACCTCAGCTATGAAAATACTGTCTCTTCTAAGTGTAGAATTACCTCTTCAAACATACTGTAAGTAAACTTTGGTAAACATAAATGCATAAACTCAAATGACCTAGAGCATTACAATAACATTACTCCAGACTGACTCCAGACTGTTCAACATCTCTAGTACTGCGTTCTTCAACTGTTCAGACAAATTTGCTTGGCGGAAGAAATGCAAAAGAAATCCACTTAAGTGAGTGCACACAAGATCGTTGAGCAAACAAACTAAAATAAATAACGCCAGTATACTAAAAGTTGTTGAGATTTTTCTTCTGTCTATGCAGGATGGTAAGCTAGATCGTTATGAATTTCATACTCACTCATGACTTAAAATGCAATCCCTACAGCATTTGAATGTACCAGTAGGCCTATTAGATAATACAGTTTTTCCTGTATTATAAAAACACTATACACACAATGGACCTGGAGAGTCTGTAAAATAACGACGCTTTTAAAGCAGGACCACCGATGCCGGAACAGCAGAATGTGCAGGGAGTGGAACTACAGGGCTTCAGGCGGAGAATCGGTGAGAGTCCTGTCAGACAGCAGAGTGCAGCAATGGGTGCCATTGGGACCACGGCCGAGAAGGAGACTGATATATTATTGAGGACAGGGACTTGAACTCACTTCTCTTACTCTGTGTGTGTGTGTGTGTGTGTGTGTTTACATAGCCTAATGGCAAAAGGGTAGGAGATTAAGCAAGGATGTCATGTTAACATCTAAGAGGCAATAATGCTGACATTTTAAGAACGCTGGTTAATAATAAAAATATTTTTATTCTATATTCTTGATCTTTATTTATTCCCGTAGAACTTAGTAAAAAAACAGGTGAGCCCATCGGAAAGCCCCGCCCCCAAATTAAAAAGTGTTATTCCACCAGGTGTCAGTGTGATTAGCCATCACAAGATACAAAATGCATTAGAGCATGGAAAATATGAAATTAATGTATGTTGGTTAAATAAACATACAGACATATATCTATATACAAATATTTTGTTTTGTTGAGGTGCGCGGTCATGTGGCCCTCTGATGGTGATGATGAAAAATTGTCATCTCTCTCTCCTATCTCTCTCTCACTCTCCTCATCTCTCTCTCCTCATCTCTCTCTCTCCTCATGTCTCTCTCTCTCTCTCCTCATCTCTCCTCATCTCTCATCTTCTCTCTCTCCCTCTCTCTCTCTCTCTCTCTCTCTCTCTCCTCATCTCACTTTTTTCTTAATTTCTTTTTGTAATTGGGTTTAATATAGTTAGGTGAAGGTTACCTAAAGCATGGTGGCGTTCGGCGATCTGAGCTGAATGCACGGCTTCAAGATCTCCCCGACTTTTCCGTGCTCGTCGGAGGACTGCGGCTTGGCAGTAGGAGAGGTGGTCGGATGGGGATGGAGTGTTGATCAGGGAGTTGTCAAGGCACAGGAAAATTGTATCGGCTATGGAAGCTGCCGTCGGGTTTCAAGTCTCCCCTGGTGAGACATGTCGTGGGTTACAGACGGCAAGTTCATATGACTTTTTTAGACGCTGAACTGAATTCAGTTTTCCTGAGAATACAATTCTGGGTGTTGTAAATGAAAAGCAGAGGGAATGTATTGTTCTGGAGGAGGGGACTAATGCAGTCAAAGAGCCAGCAGAGAGTGTTGAGGTTGGGCCCATCCCTACATCCGTCCGTGGACGGATGACCGAGGGCGTGTCTGACGTATAGGTGACTAGTCTTTGTAGACGCATACTGCAGCCAATCAAATCGCTTCCCGCTACGAAGCCGATGTGTGGATTTATATACAGAAGATGATGCAAACAACAGGTTCTTCCTGCTTGTTATTGCAATATGGATTTGCATGGAAATGCATTTGCATAACCGCGATCTGATTGGCCGACGGATCGGCCACTGCCTGAAAAGTTGAACATTTCAATTTTGAGAAATGTTCAACTTTTCAGGCAGCGGCTGATGAGTTTTTATTTATTTTTGGAAAGGTTTTTGAGAGAGGAAGGGGGATTTTATGTGTTTAAAACAATGGTGGGATCATGGCAAAGTACAGATAAAGCAGCTTTGTCAACAGTACACTCTCAATGTCTCTCGTGACGTCACCAAGTCTATGAAAGATCTGCAGGTAGATATAGTGGAGCTTCAGAGTTCTGCACAGTCCACAGGAAGTGGAGGCTGTATTGAGAACCTCAAATCTAAAAAAAGCCTTGCCGGCAGACCTGCTGGGCTCCAGAGCGCAGGGGGTGCTAGTCCGCTCATGTTTTCAGAGCGTTTCTTTAAAGGATTCCCCGTCCAAGTTCTTCTTCAGTCTAGAGAAGAAGAACGGCCAGAGCAGACAGATCCACGCTTTGAGCTCAGAGGACGGACAGCAGCTCACAGACACAGCAGACATATGGGGCAAAGCATTTCTGTGTGAGGCTTTATAGCAGTGAGTACCAGGAGGATGATGCTGTTTTTGACTCGTTCTGTGAGAACCTGCCCACAGTGTCAGAGGAGACCAACAGGGAGCTGGAGGGGCCCCTGACTGAGGATGAGGTGTTTGCTGCCTTGCAGGGTGTACAGGGGGGTAAGGCCCCCGGCATCGATGGGTTGCCCTCTGAATTCTACAGTGTTTTATGGGCTGAACTTAAGGAAGACATGCTGGGGGTTTTCTCAGAGAGCTTGGAGGACTCCTCTCTCCCACAGAGCTGCAGGAGGGCTGTGCTCACTCTGCTGCCCAAAAAAGGAGACCTGCAGGAGATCAAGAACAGGAGGCCCATCTCACTGCTGTGCATGGATTACATGCTGCTGTCAAAAGTCCTGTCCAACCGGCTGAAGAAGGTGATGGACTTACTGTGAGCCCGGCAGGTCCATTGTTGACAATGTGTCACTTATTAGGGATATTTTGGAAGTCTCCAGTGCTTTGGGATTAGATACTGGTCTGGTTTCTTTAGACCAGGAGAAAGCTTTTGATCGGATTGAGCACCGTTACCTTTGGAAAGTTTTAAAAAGGTACGGCCTCAGCCCGAGTCTGATAGCTAAGATGAAGGCCCTGTATGAGGACATTGAGAGTGTGCTAAAGATAAATGGTGTTTTATGCAAACCTTTTAAAGCAGAAAGAGGTATTCGACAAGAATGCTCCATGTCTGGTATGTTGTATTCACTGTCCATAGAACCCATGTTGCACAATGTTTGTGGTTTTATTGATGGACTGTTTTTACCTGATATTAGTACAAATTTTATTTCATCAGCCTACGCAGATGACATCATTATTTTTATTAAAAATCAGGACGATATTAATGAATTGGGCAAGATTGTTGAAACGTTTGGGAAGATCTCAGCTGCCAAAGTGAGCTGGGCCAAGAGTGAGGCGCTGGCACTTGGGAGGTGGCCTACGGGTCTGCCCTAGCTGGGGGGCTGAGCTGGAAGGGGGGGGGGGGGAGTCAAGAGTACAAATGGTAATTGTAAACTTTTTCTGGGATAAGTTGGGCATTGGGTTCCTCAGAGTGTATTATATCTTCCAAAAGAAGAGGGGGGGCAGGGGTTAGTTCACCTGGGGAGCAGAGCGGCGGCTTTCAGGCTGCAGTTTATCCAGCGGTACCTCTTGGGGCATGATGATGTCGTCTGGAGACAGGTAACAAGCATCATTTTAAGGAAGATAGCGGGCCTCGTTTTAGACTAATTTTTGTTTTTATTGAATTGTGTTTTTTTTCCTTTGTGTAAGTTGCCTCCTTTTTATTATGGTGTTGTCAAAGCATGGACCCTTTTTAAATGGGACGGACTGGGGCCCGCTGCGTCTCTGTTCTGGCTCCTGGAGGAGCCCCTGGTGTGCGGGGCTCGGCTGGACGTGCAAGATGGCAGCAGCCCTGGCCTCACCCAGCGCCTGCGCTCCACTGGGGTGGTCAAGCTGAGGCAGGTGGTGGACGTGGCAGGGCCCGTCTCTCTCTCTCTCTCCCCTCTCTTCTCTCTCTCTCTCTCCCCTCTCTTCTCTCTCTTCTCTCTCTCTCCTCTCTCTCTCTCTCTCTCCCCTCTCTTCTTTCTCTCTCTCTCTCTCCCCTCTCTTCTCTCTCTCTCTCTCCCCTCTCTTCTTTCTCTCTCTCTCCCCTCTCTTCTCTCTCCCCTCTCTTCTCTCTCTCTCCCCTCTCTCTCTCTCTCTCCCCTCTCTTCTCTCTCTCTCTCTCCCCTCCCTCTCTCTCTCTCCCCTCTCTCTCTCTCTCTCTCTCTCTCCCCTCTCTTCTCTCTCCCCTCTCTTCTCTCTCTCTCTCTCTCTCCCCCTCTCCCCTCTCTCTCTCTCTCTCTCTCCCCCCCCCCAGCCTGTCTCTGTGCGCGGCGCCCCTGGCCATGCGTGTGCCGGTGCGCTGCGTCTCGGTCACCAAGGAGCAGAGCCACGTGCTGGTGGGTCTGGACGACGGCAAGCTGATCGTGGTGGGAGTGGGCAAGCCGGCCGAGGTGAGGAACCCGGCGTGACCCCCGGGAAAGGACATGGTTTACAACACACAAACACACACACACTGTTATACAGAGAAGCCAGGTGTGGGACGTGCCATCGGTGGGAGGGGGGGGAGACAACAAACCTTCTTGTGAAAGAAAGATAAAAGGCTTTTTTAATCCGTGAATAACTTTGTCCACTGGAAGGCTTCCGTAATTTACCCGAGCCACGCCCATGTTTGTACCTTACCATGATCTCGTTGTCTTCTAGCCAATCAAGTCTGTGCCAAGCTAGCCCGACCGCAAAGTATAGCAACCTCTGTGTAGCGCTGTGGTTGGACGCCCCCAAACCGTGTGTTTTCTTATGCAAGCTGAGTGGCCAGGACAACGCCAAAATAAACCAACTGTCCAGACTCTGTGGTCCACCTCCTCAAACCATACTAACCCCCTACGGGCCCCCCCAGAGCTGGTTCATATTATGACCAGGCTGATTATATAAATGTGTGTTTTTAGTTTCATCAAACTGGTGGGCATCCCAGTGTACCAAGAGCAGCACACACACGTAGTTGTATTTCCTTTGAACCGTTTTTTGGGATTGTTTTCATGTTTGACCACCAGAGCGCAGCAGACGCACCCATATCCGTGTGTGTGTGTGTGTGTGTGTGTGTGTGTGGTAAAACATGAAAGCCCATAGCATCACATCACCATAACATCTCATATCTTGATGAACATCAGATAGAAATATGCTTAAATTGGAATGTGTTTGTTTGTGTTTTATCTATTCTGAAAGTCTAGGTGGAAGTAAAAAAAAAATCTGAACAACTACATATGAACCTATATTAGCATATTCAATATGAATTCATAACTGTACTATACCTGTACCAGTACTTAATGTAATATCCAGTGTCTTCAGCAACCATTTGTAACCCATATGGAATATAGGGCTACTGAACCCTTTATTATTTAAAGATGCAATTGCATGTGTTCTCCAGTAGGGAGAGGGTCACCTTGAGCTGTAACACTGGACAGAGGACCTGAACATTGAAAATACAAGATCACTACCGTGAATTATATTGTTCACTTGAATCTCCGGTTGTTTTTTTTGTTTGATCCCAGGAAGATTGAATCTACGATGGCGAGCTTTGCCCAATAGAACTGTGGATGTGTTGGATACGGCGTGGCCAGCCGTGAACACCGCCACAGACGATTGTGAAGATTCATTCATTACAGATAAGACACAACAGATAGATACACATTAACCTACCCGGGTAGTTGTAAGAGAAACTGAAACACACATATCCGGATACCCCCCCCCCCCCCAAAACTAGACATTCGTTGACCAACTCCTGTCCGAAGGAGTACTGTAGCTGGGGAATCCAGCTACAAAGGACTTATTCTTTTGGTTTTGTTTGTTATTTTCAAAAGTTCTATTTTTCAATGTCAATGTTTGATGATAGAAGGCATTAAAATTGTTCATCTATTCAACTGACACCAACTCCCTTCGTGAGTCATTAGTGTTTAATTTCTTAAGGACCTGAACTGATGCAAGCATCCTATCTGTCCATTCCGGCTAAGAACACGGTTGCTACACATTCATTCTCATCTTCCTAAACATCCATATACCAAGAACAAAATCCACACTCATTCTACGACTGCTTGCCTAATTCAAATTTATTTAGTATTATTCAAGTGAAGCAGTACAATGAAACGAATCCCTGCGTGCTAAATCAAGTGCTATCACTAGTGTGTTCCGTGCTATGTTTTTCATCACCAGCACCAGGTCAACATGGAGGCCGTAGACATCAGGCCGCCACCGGGTAGGAACAGATGGAGGCCCTCAGGAGCTCACAGTCGACCGTCGTCCACCAACTCTACAAGAGGTACAAGAAATACAAGTTCATCATAAAGCGAGAGATAAATTGATTCTTATCTCTTTGATAAAGTACAGTGTAGATATGCAGGGTTGCCGACTTTGGCTGGAGTGCTTTCAGTGCGTACGTTGTTACGTATTTTAAGCACATAAGCTGCCCCCACATAGCCACAAGGAAGCAGGGTCGAACACACATGCTGCATTACCTCCACATAGCCACAAGGAAGCAGGATCAAATATATAAGCTGTAATTACTATACATAGCCACAATGGGAGCAGGACCCACATATAAGCTGAAATAACTACTCCAGCCACAGATGGCAGCACTTTTAGACAGGTGAGGAAGCCGGAGCCAATGTGTCACATAGGCCACGCCTACTTCACATAGGCCACGCCTACTTGATACAAATGGGGAGCGGGAGTTAGGGTTGGATTTAGTGATTAGTTTCCATGATTCAGTTTGAAGCATTCAGTTCGCCAAGAGGAATCGTTCACGAATCGTTCGTTTGTTCGTTCAGTCGATTCGTCGTTTCCGGTAGCGGTGAATCAAGTCATGCACAGTTCTCTGAGTCAGTCAGACTCAGCCCCTCCCTCGTTCGTTCGTTCAGTCGAGTTTCCGGTAGCGGTGAATCAAGTCATGCACGGTTCTCTGAGTCAGTCAGACTCAGCCCCTCCCTCGTTCGTTCGTTCAGTCGAGTTTCCGGTAGCTGTGAATCAAGTCATGCACGTTTCTCTGACTCAGTCAGACTCAGCCCCTCGTTCGTTCGTTCGTTCAGTCGAGTTTCTGGTAGTGGTGAATCGAATCATGGAATGCACGGTTCTCAGACTCAGCGCCTCCCTCGTTCTCATGCTCAAACGTCAACATTACAACTTTAACCAAAAGCAGCGGGATGGGGATGTAGTTGATTATCGGATGTTTAACATATCAGCAATATAATAGACTTGATTTAGCAATGATAGTGGGGGTCCCGGATGTTTTAGCCTCTCATAAACAGAACCCTGTTCAGCCCAAGAATAAATCTAGCTGCCAAAAATTAACATTGCCTTCAAAACGAGAGCTGGTTAATAGTGAAAAATGCATTAAACTGTAATCAGAAAACTCGGTTATATGCTATAGACCCTATAGCAGGGGTGCTCACACTTTTTCAGCATGCAAGCTACTTATAAAATGACCAAGTCAAAATGATCAACCTACTACAAAAATGATAAACATATTTATTCATGAATATATTGAGAATTCTCTATATGTACAATGTATGTTGATGTCTCTTGCATAACAGCATGAGCCCATATTGCACAACACAACACAATTAACCGTGTACATTTTTTGTCATTACCTTATTCTGATGACTTGCACTGAATGGAATCAGCCAGGGATGCATAGTCTGGACAGTAGCTGCTGACAGCCAGCCTCAAGCACACTTCCAAATGATCATCAGTTACCTTTCCGTATAAAAGTGATACGTTTTTGGCTTCTTACTCGGTCCAGCTCCCCCACTCATTTTTATACCCTTTCTTAAGATTAAGAGAAAAAACGAGGGCTAAAAATTGGAGGCTAACTAGGCAACTCGCAAGCTTTTTTTAAATTTTCCCGCACTTAGTGCCGTTGTTTGCGCATGCGCAAATTTCATGATGATAAGCTGACGTCTATTTTTTTAATGATGATTTTTGTTTTCCTTCAATGCCATGCGATCTACCCACGCTACCTTTGCGATCGACGTATTGGGCACCCCTGCCATATAGGATCTGTGGTATAAAGGCTGGTACGAATTTCTAATTACAAATATGTACACTTATAGACCGTTGCGTTCCCATTGAAGCGAATGGCGCGGTGACTAGTCTTCACAACGAGAGCTGGTAAGTTGTAAAAAATGAAGTAAACTGTAATCAGACAACGTGGTTATATGCTATTGTAATGACCTCGCGGTGACATAACGATGTCCAGTCATAAGTACTTGAAGGAACTTTAATGTAGCAAACCAGGTCACTGAAACCCGTAACCAAATGCAAAAAGCCACACTAACAACAACCGGTTACCCGGGAAACCCCTCAACCTGGTCCCTTCAACGTGCAAGCCCCCAACCTCCTGTTCTCCCAAGGCCCTCCCCCAGCTGACCTGATGATTCGCCCCCCACACTGATTGACAAGAAGAACATTCCAATGCATGCACATAGAACAACTGGCATAACGGACAACGAAATACAATGCAACACATAACACACAAACTCTATAAATGTCCCAGGGTCGCTACACTATAGACCCTAGAGCAGTGGTCGGCAAATAGGGGCCCCATCTATTCTGTCCGGCCCACGAGATGACGTTAATTTGATGTAAAAATAATAATAATAATAATAATTAATTTAAAAAAATATATTTTCAACCCCATATTTAAAAAAAAAAGCAATCCCATCAATTTCGAAACATTTATTGAGGTATAGATGATAGTCCTAAAGTGACAAAACAACAGGTGGAACATCTGTGCAGTTATCCATGACGCACAGGTCGGAACGGTATTGGCACGCGAGTGCGCGTAATCTTGTGCAAAAAAAACGCAAAACTGTCCCGTCTCCCTCCTCCAGTGGGCAAGCTAAAAAATAGTCTACGTTTCGTTAAATTAACAACATAACAAGGTCTGCTCAAATGTGAAATGGCCCAATTAAAATAAAACTTAAAGAAAGTGAAAGATGAATGCACATTGTCCGCGTGGGAGAAGGATCTGCGCTGCTCCTGAATAAAGACAGAAAAAAGGAAATTTACAATTTAAATAAGATCAAACAATATAACTGGGCATTTTTTTTAGGCCTACTATTTAAAAAGGCCAGTAGGCTACTCACTTAATGGGAAAAGTGGCTCCTCCCTTCGGTCGCAATTTTGTGGATGTCGGCGACAGGGATGTCACTTTTATTCTCAAGCAGTTCTCCAAGCTTGCATTGGTCAGACGGTTCCTCTCGTGTGTCTTGATTGCATTCATTGACGAAAAGCTGGACTCACACGTGTAGGTAGATGGAAACATCGTCAGCACATAAAGGGCAAGTTTCTTGATACCCATGTACTCTTCTGAGCATCCGATCCAGAAATCCTCCACGGAATGCGCACTAAACGCATCACGGACGAGGGAGCTTGACTGGAAATCGATGAGCTCCAACTGAAGCGTTGCCTCGTCCAACGAGCTCATGGTTGTTTTGGCCAGTGAGGAGAATTCCTCGCTTCGCGTGGACAATGGGTCGCGGACAAAGCCAACAATTTCCCTTGGGACACAGTAGTCTCGGAACCGCGACTGAAAGTTGTCCCGTAGCTTGTCAAGGAATTCAGTCATAATTCCTGTCACTGGCCCCCTCCCTGTGATTTTAATGTTGCAAAGTGCAAGAGCCTTCCACTTGCTAGATCAGACTGGAACAACTCCAGCTTCCTTGTAAACGAATCCATCTTCTCGATCAGGTCCACAATGGTTTTCCCTCTCCCTTGTAGTTGCAGGTTCAGCTGGTTAAGATGGCCAAAAATATCAGTTAAAAACGCGATGTTTGAGATGGACATTTCACCTTCTAGAAAGGCCAGGTGATCGTCTGAAGCACGCATCTTGCTCATTCGCAGGAAGGTTTTCACTTGATCTAGTAGCGCACAGAAGCGCTCCAGTGCCTTTCCTTTACTTAACCAGCGCACGTCATTGTGAAGTAGCAGATCTTCGTGGGCAGGCCTCTGACTCAGCAACAAGTTGGCGAAAAAGACGGTGCTGTGTGCTTGATGCACCCCGGACAAAATTAATGACTCTCATCACTTTATCCATGACACTCTTCAGCTCGCCACTGAGTCTGGCGCACAGGACACTCTGGTGAATTAGGCAATGTAGTGAGTGCATTTGTGGTGCTATCTCCTTCAATCGGGCCACCAGACCTCTGTGGCAACCAACCATGGCAGGTGCACCGTCTGTCACGATGAGGTTTATTTTCTCAAATGGTAGTGCATGTTGTTTAATCAATTCCTCCACTTTGGCAAACATAACATCCCCAGTGGTGTTCCCTTCTAATGGAATTAGAGCCAACAACTCCTCCCTGAACTCCTTCCCATCAAAATACCGCACGTATATGCACATCTGACTGATATCAGTGTTGTCTGTACTCTCGTCAATGGCAACGGAAAAGTAGTTGGCCTGACTCAGGCCTCTCATAATTGATCCGCGCACATCGTCAGATAGGCTCTCTATGCGTCGGGAAGCTGACCTCGCTGAGAGCGGCATTTGTTTCACTGAGGCAATCACTCCATCCATTGACTTATCTGTAGCCAGCTCCTCCTAAACAGCCACCATCACTTCCTTAAAAACCTCTGCGTCCGTAAATGGTTTGTTGTGACGGGTAAGAACCCATGCTGCTTTAAGGGACGCACTTGTAACCCTCTGCTGCTTGGTGAATGACCTGACAAGTATTTTGTTGCTGTGTGCATATCCAGCCTCCAATGCTTTAATTTTATTTGTTCGCACCTCTGTCCCAGGAGGATATGCGTTTTTGAACTGGCCATGTTTTGTCTCATGGTGTCTTCTGATGTTATATTCTTTGCAAATGGCAACAGCCTCGTTGCAAATGAGACATGTAGGCTTGGCATTAATAAATGCAGGCAGGATAAACGCATACCTCTGCTTCCATTCTTCTTTGTAGGTCCTGCATTCTGAATCAATTTTTCTTTTCAAGGCTTTCGACAACGACATTTTGCATCGATAACTAGCATAGCAATGTTCAGCTAATCATTTTTACACGTCATCTAAAAGAATATTTGTATACGGCAGGTTGCTAGGCAATCGCCTGTTTCATGAGCGACGACACGAGATGCAGCAGGCGGCATAAAAACAGCGAACATAAGCAAATAAACGTTTTAATGGAATTAAATTAAATGCGTTTTAAAAGTTAGATGATGTTTATTTTATTTTAATATAATAAAATAAATAATAATTTAAATAGTAGACCCCCCCCCGCAAAAAAAAAAGCTATGGCCCGCGATGCCATTGTCTGAAAAAAAATTGGCCCGCGTCCAAACGTAATTGCCGACCCCTGCCCTAGAGTATCTGGTATAAAGGCTGGGACGAATTTCAAATGATAAATATGTACACTTTATGTTGAAAGTATACTGTCGCGATTCCTATTGAAACGAATGGCGCGGTGACTAGTCGTCACAACGAGAGCTGGTAGGTTGTGAAAAATGTGTTATAAAGGTTGGGACGAATTTCTAATTATAAATATGTACAATGTATCCTTTAAATACTTCCATGCAAAAGATGGCCGATGTGAATTACAGATAGCTCGCTCACTAGGCCCATTTGTTTTTTTCCCCAAGAAACCGGTTGATTTCTGTCTCTCATTGGCTAAAATTCAACGAGATTGTCCTAGACTCAGTCCTAGAACAGCATACGATTGGCTGGCTCTCGTGAGTCGTGACGTCTCTCAGTCGGTCCCGCCTCACCACTCACACAGTAAGTGAACGAACTGTCAACGAGTCAGCGACTAGTGGGTCTGGGAGGAGTCGAGTCTGAGAACGAACGAGACGAACGAGAGAGAGGAACCAGTTCGGTTCGTTCGTCTTAACGATTCGTTCATTCGAACTGATTCGTTCGCGACCGAGCCAACTCCCGCCTGGAGTCAGATGAGGTCAGAGACATATGGCAGCCCCGTTGAGAGTCCCGGGGGAAGCCCCCCGGGGCTGCGGTATTTCTCTCTACGCGTGTTAAATACAATTCCCTCCTTTTGCTTCATAGTAACCATACCGAAATACTTTAACAAATAAAGTGAGTTAAAAGCGACCCGGATTGAACTAGGCCTACTTTCTTCAAGAACACGACAACGTGCAGAGCGCGCAATTAGTTTATTGATTGCACTATAAAATTGGATAACAATCAAGGTAAGCAGATAAATGGTATTTATGTCTTTCCTCGAGAGAAGAAATGTGTCATATCTCTTTGCTGAAGTACAATGTAGATATGCAGGGTTGCCAACATTACGACTTTGGCTGGTGTCGTGCCAAAGCTATGCTCTGAGCTCTCCGAACTTTTCACACTGGCGTATCAGGTGCAAGGTTATCAGCGAATCAACGATCAGAGAATACTGCATTGAGAACGTTGTAGGCAGATGGTACAGCGGTTACAGCTTTGGGCCTTAAACTCAAAGCTAGCTATGCAGTCCGTGTGACCATATCTACGCTATATCTAGCTCTGTGGTCCGACTTGCTGTCTGCAGGTCTGTCTAGTTTGACATGTTTACCTTGATCCTGGTGATCGTTTAATACTGCTATTGATTAACCTTGGAGTGGTTCCACATCGTGTGAGATCAGGCTATAGCGCTCGTTATCGCTCGTTATTGTCCGCCACTGAAATTATGATCAAGCTTCTGTACTTCTTAGAACTCAAAGATTAAATTACAGCTTTCGAAGAAAAAGGATAACATGACAGACAACAAGCACGACAGGAAACGAAAGTTGGACTTTTACACCTGAGGCCGGCAATATACTATATGAGGATAAAGATAGTATCTACTAAAAGAGTTTACCGTTCATTCTTTCTTTGTTGTTGCTCAACAACCATTTATTAGGACTAATGTAACATGACCCGTTTTTCTACCATGGATTCATAAAGCCTTTATTTTTTAAATGTATTTGTATGGGGGTCATTCTAGAATTGGAGGACAATTTAGGCATGAACACTTTTGAAAAATTGACTCTTTATTTTATAATTTTCTGTTATGTATTTAAGAAAAACAGGTAATAAACCATCAAATAATTTGATTCGTCCAGCTGAGGCCTCAAAGGTACACTTTTTATGAGATGTTTTATTTGTTGTGTGCTAAGCTTGGTGCAACCCTGTTACGAATACTCAGGAACCTGAAAAAAGTACATTTAAAAATATTGTTTAATAAATCCTTTACCATTAAGTAAAGAAAGTCACATTCACATTGAATACTCATTTAATTTCAGATAAGAGTTGACTTATATTAATTGAAGCAACTTTTGAAATCTATCTTGCCCAACTTTTCAATAGTCACATGTTTTTTTTTTTACTAATTTCAGTATTTATTTTCAAATATTTGCTCAAATACATTAAGTACGGTGGCGCTGAGCATTCACACAAAAAAAAGTAAGTTTCACACCGTTAGCACACCAGGATCTCGTAATTACGAGAAAAGATCACGTAATTACGACATCAGGATCTCGTAATTATGAGAAAAGATCTCGTATTTACGACATCAGGATCTCGAAATTACGAGAAAAGATCTCGTAATTACGAGATATTTTCTCGTAATTACGACATCAGGATCACCCCTCTCATTCATCAATAACATGGCTGGCTGGCTGCAGGACGGCAACGATGACGCTATCCGACGCTATTGTATTTTATTTCTTGCTCGGATTGAGGCATTGGGAAATATTGATGTTCCTTAAAAGTGAGGAGGGCATTTATATAAGTATGTCAACATTGCGCAGACATCTGAAGTCATTGGGACTGTTCAGGAGAAAAGCCCAGTCGGACGTGCTACAAGTGGCTCTCTTCCTGCAGCAGCAGTTGAACCAGTACGGGATGCTTCACGGATACAAATTTATGCATCTGAAATGCATCCAAGCAGGCTTGGTAGTTACTCAAACAACGATACGGCACCTGCTCTTAATCCTAGATCCTCGAGGAGTACAACTGAGGAAACGGAATCGTTTAAGACGTCGTCTTTACATAAACCCAGGTCCAAACTTTTTGTGGCACGTCGATTCATACGACAAACTTAAACCCTATGGCATATGTATTAATGGTGCTGTCCGATGGATTTTCCCGTATGGTCATATGGCTACATGCTTACACAACAAATAGCAATCCCCGTGTTATTGCTGGCCTCGTAATTACGAGATCCTGATGTCGTAGTTACGAGATCTTTTCTCGTAATTACGAGATCCTGGTGTGCTAACGGTGTGAAAATTACTTCTTTTTTTTTTGTGAATGCTCAGCGCCACCGTAATTATGCATATAATCATTCAAACTATTAAAAGGACAATAGGTTAAACCCTTGTGAGCTGAGAAAATAATTTAAGATTATTTTAATAAATATGATATGGTAACAGGGTTGAAATTAGGGTAACAGGGTTGCGCAAAGTAACAGTTGAATAGATACATTAATTTTGATTGTAGATCATGACATAAATTTGACAAATAAATACTCAGGATCACAGGAATGTTGTTTAATAATATTTTATATATCGTTTCGATGAAGGATCAACAAGAACAAGATATTCAATGGACAATCATAAAAAATAGTCATATTGAGGTATGCCAACAACCTGGCATTAAAATTAATGAGCCTTATCAAAAATAGTCATGAACTGATTAATATTTTAAAAAGCTGATGTTATAATGTTCAGATTTAATTTTCTTGGCTGGCCAGAGTATCCCATACCTCTCTTGCGATGGCCATGTGGCGTGAGGTAACGTTCTCTCGGGGAGGAATGAGGGTCAGCACATCCTCCAAGGGATACCAATGGAGATCTTCCCTCAACGGCCAGAAAAAACGGTTTTCCCCCACTTTATGCATACATTTCACCTGGCAGTGGGTCTCATTCACCTCTTGGGAATCCCTGGGTAGATGGTGTGGTCGTACACCAGGGCACACCATTTCCCCACAACCTCTGGACTGTGCCACTCCCCCTCTTCTGGTGTGCTGTATATGGGATCTTCTGTGTGGTCATCTGTGGGATTAAAACTGAAGCACTTTGTTTTTTGGCAATCACACTCCAGATTCCCTGTTGCCGAACACATGCAGCTGACGTCACGGTACAGAATTTTCCCAGGTGAAAGAGTGACCACCTGGTGGAGCCTCATTGTGGACGGTACAGCTGAAAGGTCAGCTGGCATTTCTTTCACTGCATCCTCCACAGCTTGTCCCTCACTCAGAGCTTGGTACATGCCGTGGAAATATCAACTCCTTGGCTGACAAGCCTGTCGGTCCTACACTTCAATGTGCCACCCACACCATCTGGGGCACCTTTGCCATGGCTGGCTTCGAAGTAGATCCAGGTTCCTCTTGTAAATCCCTTTTTGAACATTTCAGTACAAAAGAGGTAAAAATTACCACACTGCTTGTACTGTGTGCAGGGGCAGTCGCTAAAAAAATGGATGGTTGTCACATCCGGAAATCTCTCTCGGATTTCCCTCAGGATGGGCTCCAGGTGTTGCCATATGGCAGGTGGTCCCTTCAGTCTGGATGCCGATACAGTGCAAAAGGAGGTAGGGGCAGATGCCCCCCCCCCACATAGTAAACCCCAGTGTGCAAAGTGGCCTGTTGGTGTGATGCACCAAAATGGACAGCTTGTACTTCAGCGCTGTACTTGCAGCCGTAGTTATCTGAGAAGTCAATATGGACTGCACATTCATTTGCAGGGAGGTTCAGCTTCAGGGCCCGTGAGAAAGCATATTGCTGCCTGATGTTAAAGAGATGGCGCCTGAACTTCTGGAGCAAAATGGCAAACGTTTCCACCAGCTCTTCTTGGGAGCATTCAAATTCTTTTTTCGAAGTGATCTTTGAGGCTGCTCCAGGATCATTTTTGTGCTCTTTGTCCACAGCTGGCCCACTGAAGGTAGGAGACACGATTGGTGGCTCTGTAGTGGCTTGTGAGTGCATAGGTATTATTGCTGCATTCCTCACATTCCCCATACATATATTGCTTGCTTGTGGTGTCACACGTGATGGCTTGTGTCAGGCACTCCAAATTGGATGTGTCGATGATGTGCATCTGGTGAAGCTTTATGGCAATAAAGCCTAGATTTTCATGTTGTTTGCACATGCATGTTTCACGATCTGCCAATGTTGGATGCACAACGCAGTAGGGGCGAAGTGTGCAGAACAGTGAGTATGATAGACGGAGGTTGGTCTGCTCAGCCAGGAACTTCAAATGGAGGTTATTCATTGAATCAACCAGTAATCTTTTCTGCATTTTCTTCTTTTCTTTTGTCACCGTTTACTGATGATGATGATGATCATGCTAAATTATACATACACAATTATACAATTTTACTATGGATAATAGATTGTCCCTTCTGAGTGAACTGAATGAGATGCAACCCTGTTACTGTAGTGCAACCCTGTTACTCTAATTACAGTAACAGGGTTGCAAATCAATGCTAATGTTAGCTTTTCCTCAGGAATAGATACTAGCTGTGGAATGTGATGTTACTGTCAAGGTCAAGGACAAACTTAGTTATATAAATAAAGAAAGAAAACTTGAAATCAATTTGTCTTATTTTGATAATATGAATAACAGGGTTGCGTTGGTCAGAGTGACACACTCAATCAAGGCTGAAAAGATTGGAAAAATATGAAAAATAGAAGAAATGATGTACCTTTGGTCTACCCATGGTGCTAGCAAATGGTGTAAAGATGTAATTTCCTCTGTGTCATGTGACTCACTGTTTTTTCTCTTCCACTGTCAGGCTAAATTGGTTTCGGTAACAGGGTTGCACGAATGTTGTGGGACACAACTTCAGTGCATAATTACTATTATTTAAATTATGTTGATTATTAAACAAATTACTTTAAAAATTACAAAAGACATATATCAACAAAATCATATCAAAAAAAGTAGATTTAAAACTTATTATAACTGTTACATTTGACATGCAAGTTGGTCATCAAGAAGGTGGGACAAGTGAAACATGCCATTTTAGGGGGTGCTCGAGAGCTATTTGGTATTTTAAATAATATTTTGGAACCACTTTTTCTACAACTATATTTACATTTTGTCTCAGGACAAGTATAATTTACACAACAAGTGCATGTTTTAGTATTTTGTGCATGGATTGTTGGAAATTTCATGGGTGGGACAGAAAATGTCCTCCAATTCTGGAATGTTCCATGGGCTTTTTGTCGCAGGGAAAGAGAAGAAGGTACGCGATGAGAGGGGACGACATATAGACCCACGGGCGGGAATTGAACCTGGCACTCTAGCAGGTTGAGCCACCATAGTGGTCATTGTGTTAAAATGTCTCAGAGTCGTACCCATGTGGAACATCTCCAGGCAAATGGGCTTAGCGCTGTACACCCTCGCTGTACACCAACTCTAATCCACCCAACCAGCTTGTTCTGGAGGAGAAAACACAAACACACAGGGACACACACACACACACACACACACACATTTTAGAAAAAGTTTTGTAACTTTCAGGTTATTTGGAGGGAAACTCTAATAAACTCTACTAAAGAATGCTATTTAGTTAATATTTTCTCTTTAAAGGAGACATTACGGCGTTTTCACAACAAGTAAACATAGTATTTGAGTTCCAGAAAACAAGCTGTTTGCTGGAAATAGCTTTTAGGAAAAAAAATCTTGCCTACCGCTATTCCCCTCTGTTTCAGTCCCTTCAGAATGCACTGTTTCTGATGTCTGTAGCTTTAATGCAAATGAGCTGCGGCCCATTGACCAATGAGCTATCAGACTGAACCAGAGCATGGAGGAGAAGGGATTGTGCCGTTTGCGGACTCCTGGAGCCAATAATATAGAGAGTACAATCCCTTTCTCCTCGATGTCTCCTCCCCTGTCATCGAGCAGCAGTCCGGCAGCTCCGGAGGGCGGAGGCACTCCGGCAGAGAAAGGGATTGTACTCCCGGAGCTGAGCTGCCGCCGAGTTTCCCCCGCCGGAGTTGTTCGTCTACTGGTCCACAAAATCTTAGCTATGCTCTGATTGGAGGGGAGTGGGGAAGTGGGAGGTAATATTCAACTGTGCCCCCTTCCTACGTAGGAGGGGGCGCCAAAACTGACACGCTTGTTTGGTAACTGTAGGCGGGGTACTTTCAGAAATGCATATCTAACTCAAAAAATCATGTACAGACTTTTTTCAAAGTTCGTATGTGTGTTGGAGCACCAGAGACCCAAAACAACACCCCAAATCCCAGGAAAAGTGTTATTTTCATAATATATCCCCTTTAATGCGAAATTGAGGCCCAAACTATAGTGTAGTCAAAAAAGAAAAGTGAAAACGACATGAAGTCAATTTGTTGTGCAAGAGGTGGGCGGAGCTAAGGGGCTGACCTTGACCGCCTCCCAGCCAGGTCAAACCGGGGCTTGGTCACCATGGAAACCAGAATGCAGACTCCCATCAGTTATGGAGGCCAAGTCTAAGTTTGGTTCAAGGTCTCTGCACGTGGACTGGGAAGAAAACACAGGTTAAACTATGGAAATAAATTGGTGCCATCGGTTTTGAAAATAAAAAGTAATTGAATTCTAAGCACTGAATATTTATTTATTTTCAACTTAAATATTTTCAACGTCCCCAAATTCAACATGCCAAAGTCAGCTGCAAAATTCAATGTATGAAATTTAGTGTTAACATCAGGGGACTGTTGGGGCAAAATAACCTGCTGAGCACATCACATGTACATTATAAATATAGCTAACTCATACCCTAGCTTAATGAGCACATCACATGGCAGTCACCTTATAATATAGTCAACTTTTAACACATAACACATACATGAGAATATAGTCAGGTCAGGGCCAGAGCCAGGGCCCCATATCTCCTCCCGGCAGATGGTAGACACTCAGACAATGCACCAGTCATCCTCAAGGACGGGAGGACCACAACAGGTGATGCTCTGAAGCTCTCCCCCGTAAGGAGGAACACAAGAAGATATACATGCATACACTAGTGCCTGGGAACCAAGGTCAAGTAAAAACACACAGAACCACACACATCTCAAACGCACACACCTCATCACGAGGAGATACAGCATAAGGCTGTATCACTCTGAGACTCTTCACCTTCTTCCGAAGCAGACCTTCCACGGAGGCGAAGCTCCGGACGAACCATCAGCGCTGATTAGGGACTTAGACATATTCGATTTCTCACGCTTATGACTCTGTATAACCGTTGCCACTTTACTTAATAAATCCAAGGTCCTCGTGCCGATAGACTTTATTACCTCTCCGTCTCATTTCATCTGGTCCAGTAACTAGACAGACCGTTTTTCCCAACAGGACCCAAGGAAGAGCAATCGATCCTAGATGCTAGATCGCGGTCAAGCAAGGAGAGCGGGAATAAGAGTGTCAGTCGCTGGTTCTTTCTTTCTTGATACAAATGTTAATTGTAAACAGCACTTTACACAGTTGGCTATGATAGGAATTGTTCAAAGGTAAATCAACGTCATTAAACACTGACTGTAGCTTTTTATGGGGAGAGAACCTACGGTGGTGGACTTTAGTAAACGCCCTATCCATTGTATTGGTCTGTAAAATGCTTATCATATTAAATTAAATGCATTTATTAAGCACATTTAATATCAAGGTGAGGGGGGGATCTTATCTTCAACCCATTCAGACCGGATCACGCATCTGTGCGTGTTTACCTTTAATGGTAAACACGCATTGATGCGCAATCCGGTCTTAACCCATTTGTACCGGCTGCGCGGAGCAACATTGTATCTAGTAGATACAATGCTGCGCCGCACAGCAGCCGATACAAATGGGTTAAAGGTCACATGGCAGACTACTCTATTGATGCTTTGATATAGATATTAGTGGGCCCCTAACACAGTATTTGAAAACGTTCCAAAAATTCAGCCGTGGTGCAGAATTACAGCCACTACGAGCCAATCGCACATTGAGCTTTTCCCAAACGCGCCGTTTCAGTGTCTGTAGCTTTAATGCAAATGAGGAGGAGAGAGGCGGGTCAAGTAGAGGGGTGGGGGTGTGGCCCTGAGCAGCTTGCTGCCAGGGTACCATGCGCTCTGTTTACAGTGGATGTATCGCAATGGCGAGGCGCGCACAGCCTTTGGCCGTGTTCTGTAAATATTCTAGTACACTCCGGGGGCTCCTGCGGGAGTCCTGGAGCTCTATATCTAAATTATATCATATTATACACAGATATCTACATCATATAATATATATTATCACGGCCAAAAGCTGTGTGCGCCTCCAGACGATATTATGAATCTCAAACGACTGCGTCGGGTTCTCCAACGTCTCTGGTTCTTCCACGTCCACATCAATCTGAAGTAGACAGAACCACGACATGGAGGAGAAAGGGATTGTTGCCCGCGATTGTTGACAGTGATCGTCTCCCGCCGGAGCCTCGCTGCCGAGGGACCACCGCCTTGGCAGCGGGCAGCACTTAGGCTCCAACGCCTCCTGCAGCGGGTAAAGCCGAGGCGGTGGTCCCTCGGCAGCGGGAAGCGGGGCTCAAGTGGGAGACAATCGCGGGAAACAATCTTTCTCCTCCATGTCGTGGTTCATGTACTTCAGGGAGTCAAAGCCAAAGGTCCTTTCCCCCCCAATTCCTTCTCAACCATGGCTGAGATAACCCCCACTACGAGTCTCGTTGGGGAAATACCAGAGACGTCAAAGAACCAACGTGAGATCAGATATCTCCTCATCTCGAACACACATTAACTCAAATAAATACTATATTTAAGATGAATCTTTAAAGATTTAAAATTGTATATCCATTTAAATGCACCCCACCCCTATCTGCCCTTAATCTTAAAAATATTTTACTGTTTAAATTGATATTGCTTTCACAGGGCTCATCTCTTAAACCCATGTGGTAAGTAAAAAAAAATACAATATGTAACTTCATGTAACTAATGTTTAATATGTAACCCTTTGGTACGTAATGCTTGAATTATTGTATGGAATGTATTTTGGACATTGTGGGCGTGAACGTCAAGAGCCCGTAATTTAGAGCATTGTGATTAGCCAAGGACATCATAGGGGTGGCCACAAAATTAGGAAATAACGCAGAGCTCCGAGCCTGTTTCTGTTGCCATTTCTTTTCAAACCAACTTAGGTGATGTTGTTACTCTGTGCAGTTGCAATAAAGCCTTGATCATTAAACCCTAGTCCTTCTCGACCTCTTGAAATTTAGAGTATTAGACCGTGGGTTTTATCCACGACAGTAGCGCCTCGCGGACTCGGTGCCCTGGCAGTAGTCATCGGGGAGCAACCTGGGCGAGGGGTCTGCGCTGTGCCTGAACTCCCCCGCCAGACCCTCCACATGGCTGACTCTGGGTGCCAGGGGGGCCGCACGCAGGCCTGGCAGGGACGGGGGTTGTTTAGAAACAATTCAAAATCATCGGGGTTTTTTTATGTACACTTTTTTCGCTACAGCGTTTGGATAGTTTTCACAGGGTAATGTACAAAACATGAACAAATTGCAATCATTTGAAAGATGTATAAATAGAAAACTGTTGCCGACAAGTCAGATTGTCGAACATAAGACATGAACATCCAATTCTTTTTTTTTAATCAGGGCAGTCGGGCACACGGCCAGAAGTCGGGCACATAAAAATGTGCCACTTTTTCCATTTTCTCTGAAATAGGTTTTTTTTCTTTGATGCTCAGCAGGACAATTCTTCCACAACCAAGACTTCTCAAACCTTTTCTAATCGTTTTCCTGTAACAGCCTTCTTGCTCGCTGCAATCAAACTCTTTTTAGGCCGTGATCTACTCTTATCACAGCATCAATGTCCCAAGATATGTCACTCAATTATTTACAAATAAATATAACAAATATATAGCTCAGTTTGGTTGCACCAAGCAGATATCAGACGCTCCTATGTGTTGCATTCCTTTCCATTCGTCTGTCATGAACAGATTAACTTTAGTCAAATTAATAATAATTGTCGTTATCATACAGATATCCCTCAAAGAATGCCTATAAGGCTTTGTCTCCAAATGATTCACCACTGTGCCAAATGGACTGATGTTTTGTCTTTTAAAGATTAAGTAATCACATCAATCACTACATAATTGTCGTCATGTATCTACTTTAATGTATTGCATCCCCTTATTTTACCCTTGCTATTTATGCAAATGTATATTGACATTATTCTCTGGAATTAAGCTCTTTTTTATAAGGGTGTCTCACCAGAAATGGCCAATCATAGTAGGCCTAGTGCAATCCTTAGCATCTTGATCACAGTAGACAGGAGAGACGGACACACAGCACATTTAGGGCATTTAGCAGACACTTTTATCCAAAGCGACTTACACACATTCACAGGGTTCATACACACATTGACACACCGACGGCGGAGTCAACCATGCAAGGTGAAGTCAGCTCGTCAGGAGCAGTTAGGGTCAGGTGCCTTGCTCAGGGACACCTCCACACTCAGCCAGGAGCCATGGATTTGAACGTTGTCCTTAAAAGGTTATATTGCCACTTTTCTACTGATTAAAGCAGTGAGTTTGTCAACAAGTTAAAGGGATCGTTCGGCAACGAATGGGGTGCCAAAATGGCCTTAAATAACTTGTCTCAAATGGAAACTTAACTTTGAACCGCTGACCGGAAGCTGTAGAAAAAGTTGAATGCGCAATCATTTTTTACGTCAAAATATTTATTTTTACAAATAATAATACCATCTTATAATAGCATGACACATAGGCCTATTTGATTATGGATTGAAAGGTAGAATAGTATCTATTTACAAATGACAGCTTGTATCAGTGACAAATGTAAATCTGTTCGTTTATGTAAAATAAATTAAAGAAAACATGAAAAGCTGTAGAGGTAACATGTATTTATATAATCTATTAATTAACTCTGTTCACATGTGCACACTCTGACATGATATTGTGTATTGAACATTGTAAAGGCTTTTGAAACTTCTCCAAGTCATTCTAGATTTTGCCACAATGAACCCTAACAGTAAACTCTCCCCCACCAGCCAGTGTGTCATGCTACTACAACACACGACAGCGCATCAAAATACAATTGTTGTAAATTATTTCTGAAGCAGTTGTGTTCCTGACTATTTTTATTTATTTTATTATTACTTTTTTATCGAATAAGAAGTAATCACTCATGGTTATCTGCAACATGTATACAATTAATTCATTTTCTGAATGTGTTTTTATTTCCCTCTCTGCCTTTTCCGGGATGTCGACGTTGTAAAACCCGGAAAACGTCAACCTTCACGTTATTGGTCAACGTGAGGTCACGCGGGCCATACACACAGAGCCGCAGCGCGTGTGATTTTCATAGACATATAAACATAGAAGCCGCATTGGTCTTTGGACGTACTCCTGTATGTGGGCAGGGAGAGGGCAAGACTAACTTGCAGACACACAATTCAACGTGTGAGTTTCCGTGTTCTGGATTCAAAGCACTGTTACGTTTACAATTTTCAACCGAATTCAGTTTTCAGTTTATATCCAAGGTTTTATGATCCACGTGGAGTAAAAATAAAATACAACAATATACAAATATTTTATATATAATATTATCTAATATGAATAAAAAAACAATTTCTTGAACTCGGGTTGATCAATGTAATGTAATGTAATGAATAAAACGCGACGACCGTTTACTTATGTTTGTTTACAGTTCAGTCTTGGCCTCTCCAATATGGCGGCGACTACGGCGGTCGCCTCAGTCAATGCGGCTTCTACATTTGTATGTCTGTCATATCATTGGTTTCCAACCCCGGAAGTATTCGTGAGTATCATTGCCTCTGAGGGCAGACTCACTGGAAGTTGCAGCAGCAGAGACAACAACAACAACAACAACAGTAAAGAGGAGCGTACATTTATACTTTCGACGGACAATTTATACCTAACCCGGAGTAGACTGGGGAGCCCCGCCCATTCTGCCGGCAATTTTAGTTCGCCCTGCAGAAGGTCTGGAAAAGAGCAATACATTTATTCTAGTTTCCATACGTTTTTGCGGGAGCCAATCACCAAGCTGTCTTTTCCCCCTGGCGCGCTATTGGCTGGTTTAACGCAATGACGACAAGGAAGCGACGGCGTCATTTGAACTAGGCCCATTAATCACGCCTCTTGTGCTGAAGTAAATGACAGCAGCTTCCCCGGACCAACGAGCAATCTACGATTGAGCTTGGTCTCATAACAGCCAGATTGAACCCGTACCACAACGTGTTCCTATTTAACGTGTGACGTAACGAGGCCACGGGGGAGGAGGAGGACCTACTGTGGCAGAGTGACGCTGGAGGTTACAAGACGCCCATAAGTATCCGTGCCCTCAACCACTCCGTCTGATCTATCGACTACTTTGTTTTTTAGGGTTTTTTAAAAGGCATCAACTTTGTATCTTAAATGGCGCTGGTGACCGCGACCAGACGACTGCTCCGCCTCACGATACGGGTCAGTCCTCTGCGGACAGCGGCTGTTGCGTCGCCCCGATACACGACGCTCGGCTCCCCGGGGAGAACGGATGCTCAGGGGGCATGGGGAACCCCTGCGGCCTGCTGCGTCCGGCGGAGGGACTTCACCACCTGCACGCAGAGACTCAGGTATGCGTTTTAAATGTGTCCACACGTCTGTCTGAAGTTCAACCGTCTTAATGTATATCAAGCTCCACTCGAGAAAATCATGTATGTTTCCTCAATGGTTTGTTGACGTATTTGCAGGTTGGCACAGCAGGACATTAGGATAATATCACTGTAAGTTACTTAACTATACTTGAAGTGAATGAACAACGGGTCAGCAAATATATTGTAATACTTGCACTTGGTTCTATGAACATCTTTACTGTACCGACAGCGATATCTTTTTTCACTTCTTATGACAAATGTACTTATTGTAACAAATGCACTTATTGTAAGTCGCTTTGGATAAAAGCGTCTGCTAAATGCCCTAAATGTAAATACTTGATAAAATACTGCATCAAATTTCCACTGCAAATCCTGTCACAAACTTACAAACTATCGCATGAACTATTATTATTTTTTTAATCACATGCAGATAACAGGCGTAGTTTTGTGCTCTTGAATTGACAGCAACGCGCAGCTAGTGTAATCATCAATCGCCTACATGACAATGCAAAGCGCTGTAGCCTTGTGTAGCCGTGTTACTGCTCAAGGTTTGGACCAAGACAAGGTTTCCTCATCCAGCATCGGGTTGGGTAACGCTTGCCACCTGGGTTGAAGGTTGCTCTACACTGTGGTCCGGCCTTCGACGGGCTGACCGCGTCCTTGTGTGTCCATACGTCACTGGAGGAGGGGGGAGGGTGACACCCCCCCTAACCCCCCACCCCCCTTGGGCCTTGGAATGTGCACAGCAAGTGTCCAAAAAGCCTAATATGCCAGCTTGAATATCAAAACTATAACATTGCTTGGCTTTGAGTGAGATGTTTTCTGCCCTGGCAGGTCAAAATGGAGTGTAGGTTCATTGCACATTCAATATTTACTCTTTATACTAGGCCACAACGATAAGAAGATGCGTTTGTTTTCCATTAGATGAACTGTATCACAGGATACGAGCAAAATGTCAGAATGGATGACGTTGAACCAAGCGTGTGAAATGATACATTTCTTGGGGTTGAC
Source organism: Pollachius pollachius (assembly GCF_949987615.1). NCBI lineage: Eukaryota > Metazoa > Chordata > Actinopteri > Gadiformes > Gadidae > Pollachius > Pollachius pollachius. The sequence goes on along the minus strand of NC_136937.1, from coordinate 28,912,969 downwards.
GGGTCTGCTGGTGTCACCGGAAGGTATTCAGAAAGCCAATCCCAGACTGGGGTCTCCTAGCTGGGCGGACCCTGTTGCTTTTGAGGCAGGACACCCACTCGTCCGTCTCTCCCCTCACATCCCAACCATCGAGGATGCAGTGGACTGTCATAAGAGACACCCCCCCCCCCCCCCCCCCACCAACACTGAACAACTGGGACAAAACCCTCGTCGTCAAAAGGTTGTTATTTGAATTGGATACAATGGCAGTGTAAATCCGAATGCCTCTGATATCATGGGTACCTCATTTTGTATAATCGATTAATCCTTTTTAAGTCATTGAAGTGCAAATAACGTACATTTGTCTATCTATTGTCTACAAATCTATCAAAAAAGCTGTTTGTCCTGCGTGAGAAAGCGATTCAAACCAAACCAACACTCATCGTTCCAAAAATAAAATCTTTGATAACAAGCCTTCCACCGCTTGTCCGATATCAAGGTGGGGTAGGTTTTAAAACCGTCGGTTCAAAGTGAAAGTGTCATTCCAGTGCACCGAGATGAATGGCTGTGATCCGGCCCAGGCTGGAGACTCTAAACTGTGCGGTAGCCGTAGAGTGAAGGCCCAGAACAATCGGGTTCCTGTGATTGGCCTCACATGACCGACCGCTGCAGTGTGGAAACGTGTGTGTCCTGGGCCACAGAGAGTCCGTAACCATGGTTACAAAGGTTGGAGAGGGTGCCATGCAGCGCATTGTAAGCAAATCATTGTTATTTAGTAAAGCCCTTCATTCAAATACAGGGTAATCAGTTATATTCTCAAAAATGGCTTTGCAGGCCCACATTATAAGACATTCCCTAAACCTGCAGGCTGCTACGCTCCGGAAAACTGTTGGTCATTTGAAACGTTTGGGGAGACTCGGGACGAGTTCGGGAACCAATCTGTTTCCTGTGTAAAGCTGTGTTGGAAGATTTTGGAACTGCGAGGACGGTGTCTGGTCCGTTTCAACATGCAAAGTCTGAGAGTGTTGGCAGTCTGAGGATTGGAGCCATCAGATACTTTTGATTGGTTCTGTGCTGAGTGCTAGCACACAACCAGCAAATCAGCGCAGTGTTTGAGAGGGGCCGACTAGTGCCAACGCAATATGTACACTCTTAGTTGGAAGTAGTCTTTGTGGTGTGTGGCTGTGTGTGGGCCCCTTAAGCCATCTACAGGGCAAGGAAACTGTTGCATTCAAAAGTTTGGAAATGTATATGGTTGGTAAAAAGGTTTTAAATCTTGGATTTACTTAACTACCCAGGCTCATAATCAGAGTAGAGACCTGGTGTTATGGGATTGCCTCCATCCTCCTCCCCAAGCAGCCTTCTCACCAGCACCACCAGCAAGTCGTCATGGTAACCCCGTGTGACGCCGCTGTGGCCCTGCAGGTCGGACAACAAGGTGACGGTCCACTTCGTGAACAGAGACGGGGAGAAGATCACAGCGAAGGGGACCCCTGGAGACTCTCTGCTGGACCTGGTCATCAATGAGGACCTGGACTTTGACGGCTTTGGTACGCATACACGCGAGGACACCAGACACACCCGGACAAACACGCACGCACACACGGATGCACGCACGCGGACGCACACTCGCACGTAGACGCACGCGGACACACACTGAAGCACGCACGCATGCAGACACGCGGACACACACATGCGCACATCACATACATACACACACGCGAACAAAAAACATTTCTTTGTTGGTGTTAGCATGACGGTAGCATTAGCTTTTCACAGCACAGAATGGAAGAACAACTCCAACTTGTTACCTTGGCTATTAGACCATCAAAAGGGTTCTGGGTTCGAAGCTCCATGTCCGCCGTCTACCCACCCCTTACCTGCTCCTGCTCGACACGCATCTCACGTTCATCGTACGTCGCTTCAGATGAACCAGTCTGGCCCAGCGGGCCGTCCTTTAACGTGAAGGGGGCTGCCTTGCAGGTGCGTGCGAGGGAACGCTGGCCTGCTCCACGTGCCACCTGGTCTTCAGCGAGGAGGTCTACGAGAAGCTGGGCCCCGTCACCGACGAGGAGATGGACATGCTGGACCTGGCCTATGGACTCACCGACACGTAAGGAGGCCAAGGCCACTCACTCACTCACTCACTCACTCACTCACTCACTCACTCACTCACTCACTCACTCACTCACTCACTCACTCACTCACTCACTCACTCACTCACTCACTCACTCACTCACTCACTCACTCACTCACTCACTCACTCACTCACTCACTCACTCACTCACTCACTCACTCCTTCCTTCCTTCCTATTAGAATGTAACACGTAAAATGTCCTTCACAAGGTAAAACCGACACGGTTTGGAGAACATGAAAGACTTCAAAGTACCGTAATCTTAAAATACAGCGGTAGAGAAATTAGGAATAAAGTCCGTTGTCCATCACTGAACCAGTTGATTAAAATACCTTTCACTTTACCTGTAGAAATGCTCTACAGCTAGTGTTACTTCCATCGTTGTGATGAAGAAAGACTCTTTGTTTTCGTCTATGCACTCTTGTTTCCTGTGTTTGTCTGCCTGCGTGTTGTCTGAGTGCTCTGCTCCTGTAACATCATCCACATTGCTCTCCCGCTTTTAAGCTTTTTATAAATAAAGGGAACTTAATACTTGAACCGCTCACGGCGGTCCCTCCCTCCCCCCCTCCCTATGGCTCCTCCCTCCCTCCCTCCCTCCCTCCCTGTGGCTCTCCCCTCCCTCCCCCCCTCCCTGTGTCTCCTCCCTCCCTCACCCCTGTCTCTCCCCTCCCTCCCTCCCTCCCTTTGTCTCCTCCCTCCCTCACCCCCGTCTCTCCCGTCCCTCCCTCACCCCTTTCTCTCCCCCTCCCTCCCTCCCTGTGTCTCCTCCCTCCCTCACCCCTGTCTCTCCCCTCCCTCCCTCCCTCCCTCCCTCCCTTTGTCTCCTCCCTCCCTCACCCCCGTCTCTCCCGTCCCTCCCTCACCCCCCTGTCTCTCCCCTCCCTCCCCCCCTTGTCTCTCCCCTCCCTCCCTCTCTCTCCCCTCCCTCACTCTCCCCTCCCTGTGTCGCTCCCCTCCCTCTCCCCTCCCTCCCTCTCCCCTCCCTCCCTCACTCTCTCCTCCCTCCCTCTCTCCCCTCCCTCCCTCACTCTCCCCTCCCTCCCTCACTCTCTCCCCCCTCCCTCTCCCCTCCCTCCCTCCCCCCTCCCTCCCTCCCCTGTCTCTCCCCCCTCCCCCCCTCCCTCCCTCCCCTGGCTCTCTCCCCTCCCTCCCTCTCCCCTCCCTCTCTCTCTCCCCTCCCTCCCTCCCTCTCTCCCCTCCCTCCCTCTCTCTCTCCCCTCCCTCCCTCTCTCTCTCCCCTCCCTCTCTCCCCTCCCTCCCTCTCTCTCCTCCCTCTCTCTCCCCTCCCTCCCTCTCTCCTCCCTCCCTCTCTCCCCTCCCTCACTCTCCCCTCCCTCCCTCTCTCTCCTCCCTCCCTCTCTCTCCCCTCCCTCCCTCTCTCTCCCCTCCCTCCCTCACTCACTCTCACCCCCCTCCCTCCCCTGTCTCTCCCCCCTCCCCAGGTCTCGTCTGGGTTGCCAGATCTGCCTGACCAGGGCGCTGGAAGGCATGGAGGCGCGGGTCCCCGAGAGTGTGGCGGACATCCGACAGAGTCAGGACAGCTCCTCCTAATGGCTCGTTAACGATCCCCATCGCCGTGGGTAACGGGTCAACGGGGGAGTTGCTCACCATCCTCTCATGAATGAAAACTCAACCGCTATAGCTCGTAGAAAGTGATTTTTACCAGGTACAAGAGAAATATATATATATAACTAAATAATCATATTTCTATTGCTTCACAAAAGCCCTTAAGTTAGACTTTTGACTTTTTACAGGTTGACATCCGAATTGTGTACTTTTTTTGCCCTGCCTACTTGATGTTAAATCGCGTGGCTAGGCGACGAGCCACGCGTTTCAACCACCACACTAACATGTTTTTATTTTTATCCACTCTGTATACTTAGTAGTTTGATCTTTATTGTCACAGGAGTTAATCTTCTTAATCAAGTGTATTTAGCCATCACAAGTTGGACACGTTTCGACAACATGTAATAAATTGTATCCCCTTTCTAATCCTGTGTCATCGGTTTGCCCGGACAAAAACCTTGGGAGTTGTGAGTTGCGATGTAGAACTCCTCAAAAGTAAAGCGGTTCACATTTTCACAGGTTAGATCACATTCACTTAGTTGTGTACTTCCTTACAGACCTTACTGAATACTGAGCAGAAATACTATTTTGTGGTACATTATATCCTTGTCAAGGTATGCCGGACACTGCTACATGCCTAACCTACTTAGAAACTAACCAAAGAAAACCTGCAGTAAGCCTAGTTATCACGATGGAAATATGCATTTAATTTACCAATAACTTGCGGATGTAAGCACAAAACAAGTCCTCATAATCTATACGTCTGCAGATTGTACCACTCTTCTAGTAAACCCAGCTCTACATTGCACTTTTGTTGGGTTAAACGTTTCACTGCGAGAGCAAAGAATTCATCTTAATTCCTGCTCGCGTAAATATTTATATTGCTCTACATTTTTTATAAACCAAAGTGATTAAAATAATCGCTATACATTCATAGGGTATCACTTTACGATAAAAGGCGTAAGCGAGTGCAATTGATCCATCGGATACACTCAAAAGAAGCGTTTTACGCTACAGGGAAAGTAAAGGTACCTGTTGGAGATATCCTAAGCTGTAAGAAGAGGCCTGCAGCCCAAACGGAGTAATGCTGTATCTAAAGTGCATCTTAAGTCTAAATTCACCCCTATGCGGCGCATATTTGCCATTTGTGATCATAATGAGGACCAAACAGTGTTAACAAACGCGCATTCGCTGTGTTTCAAGTTATCTGCCAAAATAAACTCCATTTAGATAACGACAGACATGCCAATTGCATATTTAAGGCAAAATAAGGAAAACTGGAAGCCAAACTGTGGGTAAGTAACAGCTGGAGGACTTTGTTGAATAAGACAAGAATTCCTGTCTGTTAGTTTTCATTCTCCTGTACTGATAGTGGAATACTTTTTTGTCAGTTTGTTGCTTGCATTCTACTTTAGTTTTAATGTTGCAGCCTTTTTTCTGACAACCCAAAAAGCTGAAGGTCTTTCTTTTCTCAACGACCTTGGTTCAAGGTTTAGTTTTACACCCAAGGTACAAATATTAACACTGATGTTGTCCCGTACAGACCAGTAAGCTGCTAACGATATCATTCCAACCTCTGGGAAATCTATGACCAGAGCTTATTCATAGTTATTAAAAGAGGTATGGCATTACATGTCATTGTTTTCTAGTGGTGGGATTTTTAGACACAAAACTCACGGTATAACAAATTGAGCTGACTGCCATCTAGTGGGGAAAACATGTTTGGCTGGTTCAACATATGAACCAAAATTGCAACACCATATTCATAATGGTTTCCCAATGCTTTTGTTTTTCAATGCTAGAGCTGTTTTTTTCTTGGTTTGTTATACCATGGCGGCGGTGAAAGTCTTGTTGATTCTGTGCTGAATTCTCTTGAAAATAACACTTAAGAGAAATATATTAAGTTCTTTAACACAGTGTTCTTATTTGCATTTAAAACCACTTTTCCCCACTGTTGTTTACTCCCTTTGAAGGGAACCAAACTGATTTGTCTCTTGTCGCTCTTCCTTGTATCAGTTCCTCTGGGAGCATACATCAAAGTAAGTCGTTCTTTCTTTACAGAAGAAGTTCTTTACATACAAACTTGTTTTACACTCAAAGGCGCTTCGGATAGGTCATTGACCCTTTCGTTAGCGCAAACCAGTGGTCTCGAGAAAACCGAAATCCAAATAGCGCATATAAAAAAGAACACTTCACCCGCTAGAATTTTCGGACTAATCGCACACAATGTTCACGTTTCCGTCATCTGCGTTGATTTCATCAAGTTAAAAACACATGGAGCTGCAAAAAGTACTGAACAGGAAGTTTGGCAATGTCTGCTATGGTCAGTTTCCTCCGCATCATTTAATTCTCACAACGTTGTGGCCGCCCCTCGCTCGGGGTAAACGGCGTGAACGTCAAACGTACGACTCCTCGGAGAAGCGCAGCTGGTTGAAGTCGCGCTCCGCCATGACGCTGCTGTGCCTCCTCCGACGCCACTGGCCCTGCCCCCTCACCGGGGCCGACGCCCCCTGCTGGCCACTCTGGGCCTCGCAGTTCTCCGAGGGGCGGGGGCGTGTCAGGTCCCCCCCCTCCCAGTCCGCCTTGGACACCCTGAGGCCCGGAGTGCGGAGCGCCTCCCTGAACACACTCTTCGGTCCCGGCCGCGGGCCCGTGGCGGCGGCGGGAGGGGTCTCGGCCCCCTGATGAAAAAGATGAGCAGGGTTCTGGGGGAGCCCCGGCTCAGAGGACCTACGGGGCTTCCCCTCGGTCGGGGGGGGTTCCGTCACCTTGACGACGGCGTGGCTGGACCGCCGGTGCCGGAAGAGGGAGAGAGTGGCGCCAGGCTGCCGGTAGAACACCAGGTGCTGTGGCGGCGACGACACGGCAGTGTCACTTCCTGCGATGGGGGCGGTCCTGGGGAGGTGCAGGCTGCCGGTGGAGCGGTGGTGGGCGGGGGCAGGGGGCTTGGCGCCGGCCCACTTTCCTGGTCCGTCCTTCCCCGGGCCGGGCCCACCGGCCCCGTACTGAAGACCCCGGGGACCGGACCGCCTCTGTAGAGGGCAGCAGCGCACGGTCAGAGCGGACTAAAGGCCAAGGCTGCTCATGGAAAGAATCATAGTCACGATTATTTTGCTGAATATTTGAATCACGATTATTCCAACGATTCTTTTGGAGTTTAAAAACATGATGCATTTGTTCAGCGTTCTCTCCAAAAAAACACTTAACTTGAGAGGGATTTTCGAATTTCCCCGTTAAAGAAAAGTTCTGATCATCTATACTTATAAAATAAATACGAAACAAATATTGTGTTCAAATAAAAAAGTGTTCAAATAAAAAAGATCCAGATCGAAAATTATGCAAAAAATGGTATCCAGTTGTTCTGCAATTTCTATGACATTTAATGGAGAAAAAATGAATAAACAAATAAGGATTATATTCGTTTTTTGATCGTATAATCAAAGTCGGATTAATCGCACAGCTACTAAAGGCTTAGCTATGTTTTGACGCAACACAAGGAGGTGTACGGACCCCTTACGTCCTTGCGGACCCTCCTAGCGTCCACCATAAGGGCCTGACGTGCGCCTCCCGAAAAATCGTAACCTTGCTCCGAGCAGGCAGCAAGGGCTGTGATTGGTCACGCTCACTAAAGCCCGCCGCAGAACCAAAACAGGTTTACGACTCCGTTGGGGCGTCTGCGTGGTCATCAGACCGTAACGGGGCCTTTAGGCGGGGGGGGGGGGGCGGCGTTAGGAGCATAACGGGTACAGCAAGCGTCTGCTGGGATGGCGGCGGTCTCCGTACTCACCCTCTCCTCCTCGTCGCTCTCCGGGGTCTCGGGGTGGTCCTGCTGCGTCAGAGACAGCCTCCGCGCCTCCTTCAGCCAGGAGTTGGGGTGCAGCCCCCGGCTGGTGCCCCTCAGCGTCCCCCAGGAGAGGGGCTCTCTGGGCGGGGAGCCCCTCGCCGGGCGCGCTGCCCAGTCGCGGAGGGTCTCGAGGGGGGAGCGGGGCGGGGTCCTCGGGGTGGGGGACGGCGAACCCTGTGCGTGTTCCGGAGCGGACCCCCGCCGGTCCTGACCCTCCCCAGGGCTCCGGGGGGGCGGGAGGAGACCCCCGGCGCTCGGAGGCTCCCCCTTCTCCCCCTCCTCCTCCCCCTCCTCCTCCTCCCGCGCGTCGCACACCCTCAGCTTCGCCGCGTACGCCACGGCCGGCTCGGACTGCCGGCGCCGGCCGTGACCGGGGGACCAGGGGTCCGGGGCGGCGGCGTCCCCCACGGACAGGGCGGAGGTCCGGGCCTCGCAGTCGGGGTCCAGGTCGCTGAGCGTCAGGATGGAGTCCAGGCTGCCGCGCGGCGGGCGGTGGTGGCGGTGGACGGGGCGGTGGCGTCGGCGAGAGAGGCAAGGCGAGCCCCCGCTGCTGGCGTCGTCCAGCTCGTTCTCCAGGCTGTCGTAGGAGGAGTCGGTCATGTGACACGACCACGACTCCTCTGGTGTGTCGGATCAGCGAAGTGGGCGGGGGGTCGAGGGAGGGAGAGGGAGAGACGGCGGGCGGTTGAAACGGGTCCGAGGCGTTCGTCGAGTACAACGCCGAGATTTGGGGGTTTCGAAACGAACGGCGTTCATGTTGTTCACGTGTGCGTTTGTGTGTGTGCGCGTAAGTGTGCACGTGTTTGTGTTCGAACCTGATGGCGTTTCCTCATCGCGTCGTTGCGGGGGTCCTCCAAACACAGAGCCGGGGTCCGACTCCATGATCTGCTTGCAGTGGTCTATCATGAACCGGACCAGGTCACACACCTGGGGAGGAGGGAAGAGCGGTCGAGTGGTTAAGTTACTGGTGAGTTGTGGGTACAAACCGATGTCCTGTATCGGCTCATTAATTACATGATTCTGAATTCACTTTTACTGTATTGTGCTTTGCATAAGAGAGTGAAAAAAGTGGCTTAATAGGGAGAGAAGAGACCAATAAAGCCATGTTGATGCGCATTATTCCCAGGATTGAGAAAGATTGCATCAAGTTATTTGAATCAATTGAGCCAGAATGTCCACCTTTCTGGGAACAGTGTTCCAGAAGGGCATGTGGGGCGTGTTCAAAGATAAAAATGGCCGAAAGGTAACAGTAAACATCAGCTCGTTGTGAGTTGCAACTGTGTCATGGTAGATAGCTGCCCCAATGGGTGGCTGGTGCTGGCGAACTCTGCTACAATCTGTAGCTAGCGGTCTGTTAAAGGGTCATGGTTCTCTCGCTCCTGCACTGCCACGCCCCTCATATTCCCTAGAACTCTTTAAAACTCTCTTAAAGAGCCCCGCTATGAGCCTTACATACACTGGATAGGGACGTTTTCGATTGATGTTGGGTGACATTTACTACTCCATTGATTTGCCACAATAGTACATTAGTAAGTTGTACAAGGGCTAACTATCGTCTCTATGCTATTGCTATACCATTCTAAGTACTGGTTCTATGGCACATGTGTAGGATTTCTGTGTATTGTTATGTTGTGTGCATCATTCTCCCTGTTAGCTTTACCAACTGTACTTATTCAACCCCAAACGGCCATCATATTAACAGATAATTCGTAACTAATATATTTTTTTGTTACGAGTCAATTTGAAACATATATTGTCAATATGCTGTTTCATGTAGGTTCTCTTAAATTGAAAAAACTGGTCACTTGTGACATCACAACCGTCCAGCCTTGCCCCTCCCCCCATCCATGGGGGGAGGGGCATCATTCTCCCCCCATCCATGGGGGGAGGGGGGCATCATCTCACCGTCTTGGCCCCCCGGCCCTCCTGCTCGGGGCTGGAGGGGCCCGGGGCCCAGAGCATGCTGGGAGCGATGCACACCGACAGGTTGAAGCTGGTCATCTGGTTGTGGCACGCGTTGCCCTGGATACCGTGTAGCAGCGCTGCCACGTAGCGAAGTAGCACGGCGTTAGCCGCGGGCAGCCGGCCAATCAGCCTGCGCGGGGAGAAAAGGGGAGGGGAGATGGAGAGGCAGGGAGGGAGTGGCGAAGAGAGAGAGAGAGGGAGGAAGTATTTTTCAGTTTAATGAAGGAAATCAAATTAAAGGTGACATATTGCACCTCCAGGTGTGATTAGCCGTTACAAGCTGTTTTGAAAATCTGCCCTTTGTGACATCACAAGTGGGTGTGTCCACCTAGATGTATGACGGAGAGACAGCAACGTTTGCTACGGTCCACTGGGTGGGATGGTGGACTGATCTATCAAGCACACATCTAGGTGGACACGCCCACTTGTGATGTCAGAAGAGGCAGATTTTCACAACGGCTTGTAAGGGCTAATCACACTCACACCTAGTGGTATAATAATTCACCTTTAAGGTCATTAATGCCATCCGAGTGCCTCTAAATGTAGCTCATGCAGTCCGACCCGTACACCCCGGGGTGACTCACCTCTGTATGGCTTTGACCTGCTCCTCTTCCTCCTTCTCTTCCTCCTCCTCCTCCTCCACCACCTCCGCCCAATCCTCGTAGAGCTCCGAGCACAGCAGGCTGCCGGGGATGTTGCGCAAAAAGTCCTGCATGTACACACGCACACACACACACACACACACACACACACACACACACACACACACACACACACACACACACACACACACACACACACACACACAAACACACTTACGCTCACTTGTGATTCATACTTCCATGTAAATGTATTATTTTTTTAATGAGGCGTGGCACTCGACTCGATGTTGCTAGGGGTGATTAACAGAGTGACACGCTGGACAATACAGTAATTAATCACAGCAAAGACATTTTGTACCAATTTTAGGTTTCAAGTATGAACATGTAACATGTAACATGTACGTATGTACGCATGTCAAAGGAAACCTCGATCATCAAGAACAGGAAGGGTGCAGGAACAATTTAACTTGAATTCGTGCTCACGCTTTTGCCAGTATATATCTCTCACACACACACACACACACACACACAAACACGCTATGGTGTTGTGGGTCAGTGACGACGTGTATTAATTAAAGCCAATGTAGTGTTGTAGAGTGTGGCCTAATGTAACTTATCAGGTATGAAGCAAGTCTTGTTAACCTAATCGATTGATGAGTTTCCAGTCATCGTTGTGGTGTCGTCAGGTATTCAGGGTTCAATTTACCTGGCCCATGGTTATTTGGTGGATATTTTTAAAACAAATGTGATTGACCTTAATGACAAATAATATTCAAGACAAACGGGATTGAAATGTGATTTATAGCTCGGAATTCCCTGGTGTCTGTGTGTTTCTCCAATCATTTCTTGAGGGTTCTATAACCTGACCCTTGTATCTTTAAGGCTTGCTAGTTGGCTGCAGTAAACGGCTAAAGAAAGCATTCCCTGTACGCAAATGGCTAATTCAACACACTGGCGCTAAATCGCCTGACATACCATTCTGATCCACACCCCTGTTTCGGCACCTGCCTAGCCGTCTTCCGATCATCCCGTGCAGATTACAAATTTTATAAAACCATAAGGCTTATATCAACAAGGTAATCGAGACACCTGTTTTATCTTAGCCGCTACGGGCGCCAGCTAGCATATTGCTATGCGGCTCTATTGGATTACCATAGATTAGATTGTGTTGACACAGATAGGGGTCAGGCCTAACACCTTCCACACTGATCCATGCAGAAGTGGCATGGACCTAGGCGTTCATGGCGATCTGAACGTCTCCCGTAGGTTGGTGACACGTCGCCTGTCTCTGCGGAGCTCTGATTAAAGTAATCGCTGGGTGAACTAGCGGGGAACAGGCGTAACGTTTTGTTTTGTCAAGACTAAAATTCATGTCTCCGGCAACTTTTTCAGTGGGTTGTGATAGACCAACTGCTTCTCAGCTGTACGCTTCAATGATTTTGATGATCTTTTTCACATCTGTGTCTTTCTTTTTCAATGTGGAAGAAAATCTGTACCTCACAATGGACGGGCTTTCCCACCGCACTCTACAGCTTAGGCGGCTGCCTAAACAACACAAGCCTGACGCCTTAACTACGACGTCCAAAAGAATTAAATAAAGAGTATATATATATACATTGTTTTCCCTGGTCAATATTATACAAAAGTATAAAATATTCTAAACACCATTCAATCTCTGTGTAAAGATCAGACTGCAGGGCAACGGTCTGACCGCCTGCATGAATATAAGCAGAAATGGTCCACCTGTAAAAGATACTGTATTACCTCCTATCAAAGCTTAGCTAACAGGCTTCAATTCCCCGGGTTAGGGGAGCACCTTAAACACGCCGGCGATGATGAAGACGTGGTCCCGGGTCAGGGGGAGCTCGCACAGCCCGGCGTCCAGGGAGTCCCGCAGCTCACGGACCGCCCGGGCCCCCGCCGACCGCCGGAAGATCCCCCGCGTCCAAGAGCCCTCGTGGTACAGGAAGAACAGCATGTCCTGTAGGGGGGGGGGGGAGAGAGAGAGAGAGAGAGAGTCAGACACAGCTCTGAGCAGCCCCTCTCAGTTTGTTAGTGGAAATTGAATACATCTATTATTGCAATAACCACAAATTATACCCTGATATACCGCCATAATCTGGTCAGGGGACATCAATAAAAGCTATCACATTCCTTTGTTCAAAAACATAATTTAAACCCAATTTTCGGAATGAGGACAAGCATTACTTTAGATTCTCAAGAGTCACAAGTCGTTGCCAAACTATGTTTTGGTTTGTGGGGGAGTCAGTTTCTACTAAACGTGCATGTGTAATATTTTGATGACTGGACTTCTGAGGAAGGGATAAGCATAACATGTCTCAGCAGTCTGAAAAAAATCCTCCATATTTATTCTTACTCCTTGACTTTGTTGGTTTTTCTTGCATTTTCTTCTCCCTCCGGGGACGGTCAAACGACGTACACAGCTCGCAGGAGGTAAGAGATGGGAAATTGCGTTTCGGTTGTCGGAGGCACCTACGATGGCCCGAAGGTATGCCGTTAACTCGTATTCTAGTGTCGACCCTGGCGTCAACTCCTACCGTGATTGGCTTTGGCAGCGCATCCTCCAGGCACAGAGAGCTCAGCGGTTGGCCGAAAAGGTCGCCCCGGGGACCGGAGTTGGAGGCGGGGTCATTAAACTGGGGGGCGGGGCCTCGCCAGAAGGCCCAGTTGATGAGGGAACGCCGCCTCTTGAAGTGCTTCTGGGAAGACTCTAAACAAAACATAACAAAGACAGATAAAAAACTGCGCCGCCATTGCTCAATCAGCTACTTTTTCTTTAAAGGTGACATATTATTCCACCAGGTATGAGTGTGATTAGCCATTGCAAGCTGTTTGAAAATCTGCCCTTTCTGACATCACAAGTGGGTGTGTCCACCTAGATGTGTGCTGGATAGATCAGTCTACCAGCCTACCCAACGGACTGTAGCAAACGTTGCTCATCTATCCGTCATACATCTCGGTGGACACGCCCACTTGTGATGTCAGAAGATGCCGATTTTCAAAAAGGCTTGTAACGGCTAATCACACCTGGTGGTACAGTATGTCACCTTTAACGATCGTAATAACGTCGAAGATAGCCTTCTATCGTAGATGTTTTTCTTCCTCACCGAGAGCAACCTGACCCGGGGCTGTAGCAAGGGGCCGCAGCTTCAGGACAAACTGACACTGCTTCACCCCGGACGGCTGCTCCGGCAGCAGTGCCCCCTGCCTGTCGCAGGACGTCAGCACCTCCCTGGATGGAGGGTCGCGCATGTGGTGCGCGTGGATGCTGAAGGGGAACTCGTGACCTTGACATTGGGGAGAGAAGGTCGTGGTAAGATTGGATGCATGGTTGGATATGTCATGAAAATTCAAAGCCACAAAAAATCTATATTTAATTGTTCATATTTTAGATTAAATATATTTGTTAATATATTTAATCTAAGGGCCGACTTTAGGATTTATTTTAGGCTAGCGTTTATTTGCAAATTTGCAAATTAAGATTGTTCATGGAATCACTGACCAATTAGAGGATATGGTGTGTTTTCTCTCTTGGAGATGGCCCACAGCTGGTAATCCTTCACGTTACCCTGGGACACACACACACACACACACACACACACACACACACACACACACACACACACACACACACACACACACACACACACACACACACACACACACAGACAGATAGACCATTTATAAAGACAGAGATGCTGTTTAACAATGAACAATGAATTGATTACAACATGTGAACCTTCAAAAAGACTCACGGCGATACCAAACTGCTGAAGGGCCAGGCGGACCACCTCATTGGTGGAATCTGAATTGCTGACTGGGAGGGTTTTGGTCTGGGAAAACACAGCAGCAGTAGGGAGCAACAATCTTTTTATTAATAGTTTGTTAATAGTTAAAAAATTGTTCATGTCGTCGACTTTCAGAAATCCAAAAACGATTCGTGTTCTCTGACTCTAACTTGCTGTGCAACTGGTGGACCTTATTGATAACATTATTGAAATCGCTATCGATCAGCATTGACTTCAGATACATCCAGGTCATTTGAAGCCATGAGCTGGTTGAAATGTGACACGTTGCGACTTTAAAGATGCTGTCGATAAGATTTGAGATCTCTTTTTTAAGTGCAATTTGTTAGAAACAACAAAGCAGCCCGTTCACAGTTAGTGAGTGAAAGGAGATGTCAGAATATCTGGTTCTGGTTCTGACGGCGCCCGATGGATCTCACGTGTGCGAAGGTGTTGATTCCTTTGGCGTGGACGCTGAGCGCGATGGTCTTTGGTTCCTCTCTCTCCTTCTCCTCCTTTATCCGACTGGAAGGGAGACACGGTGTGGGAGAGACAGCAGTGAGGGCAGGATTGATCCCGGCATTCAGGGGTGAGAGAGAATCAGATTGATCTGGTCTCTCTCTCGCGTCGCTAGGCTGTTTCAATCGGGGCTAAAGCCCCGGATATTATTTAATTAGCCCCGAATCTTTTTTTTTTGAGAAAAAAATAATCAACTAATCGATCAAAAAATTCTAAGCTGAGCTGCCAGCTCTGCTCTCTCTCTCTCTCTCTCTCTCTCTCTCTCTCTCTCGCTCTGGGTTACATCATTATGGTGTGACAGCATCATGGTGTGACTTAATCGACCCGAAAAAACTACTTGAATGAGCTTCCTTGTGTGTATACATGAACATGAGCACGTACAGACACACACACACAAGCGCACACACAGGCATGCTTGTATTGTGTTTACCTTTTGAGGATTGACAGCCATTTTTCTTTTTGTTCTGAGGAGCTGAACAGAGAGAGAGGAAGGGAGGCAATTCCATTCAATAAAGCTTTATTGGCATGGCTTTATTGGCATGCGATTCAACAGAAAGAAAGGCTTTACTTGCCATAGCATGAAAATATTATATATTCTATGAGAGTCATACAGTCAGGCAAATTTAATTCAAATGTGATGTCTCCTAATAGAATTAGTTCACATGGGCAGTTGCTGTTGGGTGTGTGCGTGCGTGTGAGTGTGTGTGTTTGTGCATGTGTGTGTGTGCGTGTGTGTGTGTGTATGTGTGTGTGTGTGTGTGTAAGTTTGTGTGTGTGTGTGTTTTATGTATGTTTGTGTATGCATATATGTATGCATGTGTTTATGTCTGTATGCATGTGCGTGTGTGTGCGTGTGTGTGTGTGTGTGTGTGTTTGTGTGTGTGTGTGTGTGTGTTTGTGTGTGTGTGTGTGTTTTATGTATGTTTGTGTATGCATATATGTATGCATGTGTTTATGTCTGTATGCATGTGCGTGTGTGTGCGTGTGTGTGCGTGTGTGTGTACCCGAAAGTGGCCACACAGTTGCAGGTGGGCCAGCCCATGACGAAGCCCCGGTCGGGGGCGGTGCTGCCCTCACATACCTCCTCCACGACGCCCCCCAGCCACATCTCACCCAGCCGCACCTGGGCCTTCTGCTTGAAGTGGTTCATCGCCCTGGGACACACACACACACACGCACGCACACGCACGCACGCACAAACACACACACACACACACACGCACGCACGCACGCACACACACACACGTACACGCACGCACACACGGTCACGCAGACACGCACACACACACGTACACGCACGCACACACGGTCACGCAGACACGCACGCACGCACACACGTACACGCACAGACACGCACACACACACGCACGCACACACACACGCACAGACACACACGCACGCACGCACACACACACACGCACACACACACGTACACGCACAGACACGCACACACACACGCACACACACACACGCACACACACGTACACACACGCACGCACACACACACGTACACGCACGCACACACGGTCACGCAGACACGCACGCACACGTACACGCACACGCACACGTACACGCACACACGCATAGACGCACGCACAAACATATATGCACACACACAAGCAAACACACATACGCACACACACACAAAAACACATATATGCACACACACACACACACACGGACGCGCACACAAACACGTATATGCGCACACACACACACACAAAGACATATACCCACACGCACACGGACACATATGACAGATATATGGTTATTGATGTTGACTTTGCTTAGTGGCTTTAAGCCCCTTGTCACACGCACCCCATGATGACGACACACACACACACACACACACACAGATGCACGCAATATGTTACGTCTATTAAAACATGCTTACATGCGGTATACACACACCTCTGCACATGACGAAACACTCACACACACAAACACACACACACACACACAGGTAATCATACGAAGACACTACACACAACCACACCAACTGCTACTCATTCAAAGACACACAGACACACACACACACAGACACAAGCAGACGTACTTGGCCTTGGTGACGAGCAGAGTGTCACTGAACAGGAAGAGGTGTCTCTCCTGAGTCTGCAGACCGGTTTTCAGCTGGGCGTGGCCGTGGAGCAGGAAGGAGCGGTCGGGACACGCCAGGTACGACTGGATCAGCAGACACGTCTCAGGACATACCGGCACCTGGTAGCTCTCCCTGGGAACCACAGAAACCTTGACTGTACCTTGAATAGAAGGTCTCTTCTTATGAGCTGCCATTGAAAGCCATTAAGAAACAACCAGCTTGGGAGGTGACTATCTTGGGAGGTGACCAGCTTGGAGAATAGCTTGGGAGTTGACTAGCTTTAAGTAAATACAATTTGAGTAGGCTAACTTGGAGTTGACTTAATGGGAGTTGACCTGCTTGGAGCCAACACACGCTGTGTGTCTAACTGATTAAAAAATCACTCACTGAAGACGTAAATGTAGTTGTATATAACCAGGGGTTTGTTTTATTCACATGGCTCTCTGAATTCAAAGAGCATAAGTTTGATTCCAATTGGAAGCTCGCTAGCACAGCCCCTGTGATTTTGTGCACTCTCAGAGGAAGGGGGTGATATCGGTGCTCTTTCACGTGCACAGTTTTGTGGTTTCTCGCAGCCTGGTAAGAGCTTAAGGCTCTCTGAGAAACAAGGGCATTTTTAAAGTTTTGGCGCCTTTATTGTGAAAGGGTTGGCAGGGGGCAGAATGGGTCTTCTCTAGGAGACTGTATTAATTAGGTTATTCCTGCCCCCCTCCATGGCCCCTTGGACCAAAGCCAGACCCTAAGAATAGATCCCTGATCCGCTGATCAGAGAAGCTTTAAGGCGTGATTATCTATCCCTGACTCACCGTTCTGTGGATTTACACCACCGTGACATCCAACAGTGTGTGTGTGTGTGTGTGTGTGTGTGTGTGTTTGTGTGTGTGTGTGTGTGTGTGGGCCTGTGGTGTGTGTGTGCCTGTGGTGTGTGTGTGTGTGTGCTTGAAGAAATGCAAGCATATAAGTTCAGTGAAAGGGCCAACAAATCCTCTGTGTAGTTTGAGGCATGTATGTTTTGAGTATGTGCTAGTGTTGAGCAAGTCTCCCCTTTCATTTACACGTCTCACATGCTGGACTGGGAAGGATGACTGATTGCTGATTATAATTATCAATATAGAATTCTTGGTTTATTCATTATCACTATTATAATTATTATTATTATTATTTACTCTCATGTCCGCTTTTGCTTGGAAACACTCTATTAAAATATTCAGCCATTTAGCAGAAAATGTCATCCAGAGCAGCTTGAAACAACAGTGGGTTTATTTTCAGAACTGTTCGTAAGGTGGGGGGTTGCTCAAGGGGGACAGTGCTATCTGCTCAAGTAATCCTACATGTTCACTGGCGAGCAGGGCTGAGCGATTAATCAAATTCAAACCGACATTGCAATGTAATAGAACGCGATGTGCAAATCGCAACGGCTTTTTGAATTTATTATTTTATAATACAATAGTTAAATAAAGATGTTATAATATACATTCATGCTTCAATTCATCTCAAAACATAGGCCTGGCCTCAAGGAAAGAGCAGTTTACATGTTGACTGCTTCAAATGTTGTGTTGGCCATACTATAGAATGATTTATTGCTTGTGTTCCGTGACTAATGCAGAAATTAAGGAACTTCAAAAAGAAAAATCGCGTACTGAATCGTACAAACGCAATATTAGTCGAAATAATCTGAATTTGATAATTTCCCCAAATGGCTCAGCCCTACCAGCGAGAATATGGGTTGAGCCCAGAACCTTTGGCCGAGGAGGGGGCCCTACCTGGAGATAGTTCTGGAGCGCGTCAGGGCCTTGGTGAGGACCAGGGACGGGGCTGACTGACGCCGCTGACTCTCTGATTTGACCCGCTAGAACAGGAAGCGGTGAGGGGGTGAGGGGGTGGGGGTGAGAGGGTGGAGGTGAGAGGGTGAGGGTGAGGGAGTGAGGGGACGAGGGGTTGAGTTTGAGGGGGTGAAGGTGAAGGAGTGAAGGTGGGGGGGGGGTGAAGATGAGGGAGTGAGGGGGTGAAGGTGGGGGAGTGAAGGTGGGGGAGTGAGGTTAAAGGAAAATATTAAATCAAGCGGACGCCATCTTTAAAGTCGCTATGTGTAACATTAGCTCGTACCTCCAAATAACCTGGGAACATCAGAAGTTTATGTTAATCAATCGTGATTTCAATAATTTAATCTATAAAATCACATCCTATAACTTATCAAATAAAAGGCGCTGGATGGCCTCTACCTGCTCTTTGTTCATCACAGTCGACCCCCCCACACGAACGAACACTGCTATCATGTTTTTTTAACTCCAAAGATGTCTCCTACTAACTGGAGTGTTACGAAGAGCAACTTTAATTAAAATAAGAGCGAATTGTTTCGCCATCACTTTTGTGACATCTGAAGGGAAATCGACATAAACTTAGAATGTCGCATGACATTTTGAAGAAGCTCAAGGAGTTTCATAACTCTATTCAGAACCCAATTCCAGTTATATTGTCGTTGTCCTTTTATTAAGGGGTTATTAAGAGTCAGCAAGAGTTAAAAGGCCGCTAAATACAGACCCCTGTCCCACCTCTCAATGTTGTTTTCTATGACCCAAATCACACCCGTTCTTGTGACAGTTCGCGATATGTTCAACGAGAATTTCAGTGGAGTGACTTTGTGAACTTTCTCAGCGGCGGGTTCGTATCTGGGGAACGGTGTTTGGAGGTCTGCATCCCTCCCATGGGTCGGAATGGACACAACAAAACAAACATTCTCACGAGCAGCTGTGAAACAAAATACGCAATAATGTTATTTCAAAATGTATCGCGACATCTCTGACACTATTCATGCTGGAGAAAGTGAGTCACTAACACCAGCGGATCCAAAAAACGTTTTGGAGCACTGCATTTCCCCGGCAAAATTCTAGCCCAACTTTATTAGTGATTTTTTGGGAACAACTGAATTAGTGGTTATAACGGACAGACAGTGGGACGGCTAAAGGCAACAGCGCATGCTACTGCTAATTGAATTCCAGTATGCTATTTTTGAAGTCCCCACAGACCCCTAGGGGGTACGGGCCCCTCTGACTGGGAACCACCACATTAACCACACAGCAAGGATTGTTTGGCTGTACAGTCTTTAAATGGTAACTGGACAATAGGTATCCATCCAAGCTTGTTATGGAACATGTTGCATGTTAATAGATTTATAGTGGACTTGCTGAAGTATAATTGAATTTGAGCTGCCTGACTAATTATCGAATGTGAATCTCTCTTCCTCTCTTATTTCGATCTCTCTCCGTGACACAATGAACAAATAACTCCCAACCACTTAAATGAAAGTGCGGATTTAGACGAGGACTATTACTTTGTTGACATGCTTATTTTACACTTGTTTATTAATGGGGGAGGCACGCTGGGTGTAGTTATACACATTAAGGGAGTGGGTTAGGCAGCTAAAGAGCTTTCAGTATCGTTATGTAATGCCATTTCCACTGACTTTCCCTTGAGGCTGTCTAATAAAACCCCAAATCTCTCAAAATCCTCTTTGTGTACAGAAAAAAGGCCACCCACCCGAGTTGATTTAACAGCATTTAATTGATTAGAGCGGAAAAGGCGGTATAGAGAGTGATGCAACAAGCACTTAACGCAGGGAAAGGGAAAGTCTGTCCTTGTTTAGAGTGTGGCCAGCAGTTGATTATTGGAAGGCGTGCCTAAACCCCGAAATATCGACAGAGAATGCTTGGTCAAAGGGTGAAATGTCAATTATAACAGGCTAAATGAGTCGAGTCATGTTTCGCCGAGCTGATCAGGGCTTGTTCATCAGAATTCATCATGGGATTTTGAGACTCAAGAGGTGTAGGTGTAGTAGGCGTAGTACATTTAATCACAATAAAAATACTGTAACCTAGGCTAATGAAAACATTATTTTCCACGTCTCACATGGAAAACGCTGTGGCAGTTTCAAACAGGACAACGTCTCCCCATGATGATGAACCATTCCACCATTAATGACCTAAACCATCTCTACCTACATCATAACTAACACTCTGACTCTCCTATGCTTTCAAAATGAAAGAGGTTTGCGCGGCGTGACGTCATGATGCCCAGAAGTCACGTGCCCTAGAATCCTGAAAGTTTACTAAGTATAAAGGTTGAACAGTGAGGTCAACTGCATGTGATCTTTGAGGTTGTGCTCGCGCTTGATTATTTTCAACAGAACCACACGCGCGCGCGCCGCTGCACGCTTTATTAAGTATGTTCACGTTGCGTCTCTGTATTAAGAGCTTCGTGACTTGCGGCGTTACTCAACTTCAGTCAGTGGTTACAATGAAATACGGAAAGTGGCGGTAAGCGACAGGTATCGACAAGGTGAGGCACATTATAAAAAACGCCGAAGAGGGATAGATACAACATACCCGTTTGTTCTCGGGCTGTCGGCTGTGCCCTACGGTTTCCGCGGAGGGCGAGGCGCGGTCCAGGCACTCGTGCCGTTGTGCCGGTGACATGTTTTCCATTCAGACTCTCAACGAAGAGACCGGTCGGTGTCCTAACGGGTCTCTGGCGTGCGACGCGAGGGATTCGGAAACGCGGCGTCCAATTCCATCAGTGATAAAAAAAAAGTTTTTTTTTAGAAGTGCTTTTAAAAGCTGTAACACCGGTCACCGAGAGCGCTCCTCCTTAATACTCGTCCTACTGAGCGCGCCAGTATTCCTGTAGCGCCTCTACTCGTTATCGACGCACCACGCGGGACATGATGATGGAAAGGGGCGGGGCACGGGGGGGCACTACATGGGCCCCAGCATAGATTATTCTTAGTTCCTTTGTTGATTGTTGTTCTTATCTTAGATTCCTCAATGTTATCCTCTAGGACCTTTCATTTATGTCTTTAGTTATTTTTCTTTATAGGAACTTTTTTTTGAAAGTATCTCACTATTTTGGGCCGTGTGTGTGGATGAGTGGATATCGATCCAGAGATTAACATATTGCATAGTTGGCATAGTGTAGCCTATCCCATGTCTTTTATTAAATACGATATAATATTATTATTATTATTATTAGTATTATTATTATAATTGTTATATTTATTAACTAAACAATACAAACTATAAATCAATATTATCAAATCAGATAAATTAACTACGTGAAAGACAAGACGCGGAATAGAAAGGTAAAGAAACTATGGCCTGTGAAATCCATTTGTGTTCTTACAAACAGAAGTGGGCCAAAAACTAGGCTAAACAGAACAAGGACAAAAAGTAAAAGGAGAGACAGAGAAAGAGAGACATAGAGACAGAGAGAGAGAGAGAGTGAGAGAGAGAGAGCGAGATAGAGAGATGGCTTTTCCATACTTCAACTTGGCCAGTCAGCCCCATTAAAACTAGATCACTCTAATGATTACTATGGTGTTGATAATGAGCAGCCTAGGGCAGGGCAATAAAAAGCAAAAGCTCAGTCGACACCAACCGCCCCAAAACGGCCCGACGATTATTCCACCCGTCTGTCTACAAACATTTCCGGCCATCGACACTTATTTCCAATTTCAACAATGAGGTTAGAGTGTTTACATTTCCGATTTTTGACTATTACCATTTTCATTCTAACAAGTTTTCATCTGTAGATAATGTTATGTGGGGTAGTTTACAGATAGATAATGTTATTTGGGGTAGTTTACAGTTGTAGATAATGTTATGTGGGGGGGTTTCCAGATTGATAATTTTATGAAGGTATTTACTGATAGATAATGTTATGTCGGGTAGTTTACAGATATCTTATGTTATGTGGGGTAGTTTACAGATAGATAGTGTAATGTGGGGCAGTTTACTGATGTTATGTGGGGTAGTTTACAGATTGATAATGTTATGTGTGGCAGTTTACAGCCGTAGATAATGTTATGTGGGGTAGTTAAGAGATAGATAATGTTATGTGGGGTAGTTTACAGCTGTAAAAAATGTTATGTTGGGTAGTTTACTGCTGTGGATAATGTTATGTGGGGCAGTTTACAGCTGTATAATACAATACAATACGACGCAACTTTATTAATCCCACTAGGGGCGATTTGTTTGAGCAGCTTGTTGTACATACAGTAACATACAACAGATAGACATGCGCAACTATGGAGCATTTAGTAGTCGAATTGCAGAGGGGATGAACGACTTGGAATGGCGGTTAGTTCTACAAGCAGGTAAAGCAGCTCATTTTATGTCGGGTAGAGGCGTGTGTGTGTGGGACGGAAGGGATGATGATAAACAAACTTCTTAAACAGAGAAGGAGTTACAAACTACACTTTGTCGTTGCATTGCGTTTTTGATATTTTTCGAAGCCATGGCTGAGTGGACCAAAGAAATGGAGGAGGAGCTGATTGCATTGGTTTGTTTTTCTAATCTGATAATCAATGGTCTACACTCCGTTCCGTCATTTCTTGTTTTCGTGTTTTTGATTACTGGAACGGGACTAGCACCACCCGATGTTAGGGAGACTTATTGCATCTCGCACAGTACAGAATGTACTCGCTACAGGCAAGCCGCTGTACCTCCTGAGCTGTATCAGGTCATTAAGGATGTCATTAATTAATGAGTGGCTGGCATGTGGCTATCGTTTGTACCTTAGTCATGGGATGAAATGCAAAAAATAAGTGAAAAAATTATCCATGTCCAATGTCTCACGATATTAAATAAATAGTCAAATTAAGTGTACTACAAAATAGTAGGATTAGGGGCCCACAAAGAACGTTCCGCCCCTCTGTGGTGATACCCAGCCCTGCCACTGGGGGTCGCTCATAACACTGATTATGGGACTGCTGCTTGTATGCGCAGGGCACAGGTAGTAGACTATAGCGAAGACGAGTCAAACGGGAATTTACACACATGTTATGTGTATGCAAGACAATATTTTAACACAACCCTGGATGAGCTATAAAGGAGAGCAGAGATAGGAGAGAGGAGGAAGTGAAGAGAGAGGAAGGAGAGAGGAGAAACTAAGAGGAGAGGATGGAGAGGAGAGGAGAGCTGACAAGACAAAGTCACAGTAATCACACACATGGGGGGGGGATCTGTACATGTAGTAGACCGTTGTCTTAGTGTGGAACACATGTTGGGTTGATGCATGGTGTACATAAAAAGTCATTGATTGGCACATCTGCTACAAACTTGTGCAATTGCTCAGTGATTTTAATTCTTCCATACATCCTATAATGTGTCCTTCCTGATAATGTACCTATTCTACTGAGAACTTATATTGTACTGAGAATGTACCTATTCCACTGAATACATATTGTACTGAGAATGTACCTATTCCAAAGAAGATGTCCCCATTCTACTTTTAGTACATTTTTATTAAAATCTCTTATTTTTTATCATTAAAAATATAAAAAACATTCAGATAAAAATACATTGAACATTATAGCGTAGTCTTATAAGTTATAATGTGTTCAATATTTTTTACAGTTAACAGTTAGTGGCTTAATGTATTGCTCCGTTAAATGAGAGTGAAAAGTACGATATGAATACAGTTCTCTCAGATCTCACATAGTAGAGATTCTAATTAAGGCAACAACAACAGTTGAGATGATCAGGGGGGCAAAGTTGTTACCTTCAAAATCATAGAGACCTGGGCTGAGGAATGGATAGAGAGGCTCACTAAAGGTGCAGCCAGTAGCAGAGTAGATATGAACCCTGGCTTCCACATCATAGAAGGAGACCAGACCCTCATCATAATCAACAAACACCCCCACCTTCTGGAGCTCAGCTCTCAGAGGGACATGGACAGCAGGGTTACCAGTGAATACCAACCCATCGTTGTAGTAGAAAATAATCCAGTAACCTGTCTCAGGGGTCCACATGGTCTGACATTTTCTGTCAATGGACTCTCTGGCCACTCCTATATACCATGCAGTCTTGTCTTTAACCTGAACCTCAAAGTAAAATCTCCCTGAGGAGAAGCTCTGCCTCGTGAGAACATATACATGCTGTGTAAATCTCTTTGGGTTGTCTGGGAGTTCCTTCACTACATCTCCATCATGTACTTGTTTCCCATCCTCAGAGTGGGTCAGCTTGGGATGAGCTGTATCAGGATCCAGAGTCACATCTACTAAGTCACGTGCCTATCAAAGCAGTGAAGACCTGCCCACCATCAGCTATATCTCTGTCTGCATCTTTCTTGCTCATGTCTACTGTGTCTTAGATCTCCTTAATCTTTGGTTTTCTCTGCTGGATCGTCTGCTGAACTCCAGCCTCAATCTTCCCCAGCTGGGCCGTCTTCACTTCATATTCCTCCTTTAGAGGTACAACAGGATGGGACTTGTGGTCTGTCTCTGGGCAGAACTGACAGACACACACTTGTTCAATCTGGCAGAAGAGCTCCAGAAGTCAGTCGTGTTTCTTACACATCCCGGCTTCCAGATGGTCCATAGGCTTGACCAGCCGATGTTTCTTCAGGCCTGCGACTCTCTGATTTGGCTCCAGGTATGTTTGGCAGTAAGGGATAAGACACACTCGGCAGGACATAGCCTTCAGCTGGGTCCCTATACAGACGTCACAGGGAACTTCTGCTGGTTTAACATAAAGCTGCTCTTTCACTCTTACAGATGTTCTAAACTGAGGGGACAGCTCTGATAAGAAGGTATTGACTCGTAGATAGGGTCTAGCTTGATAAAGCTTGTTGCAAACAGGACATTTGTACTGGACTTGTTCGTCCCAGAACTTAGTAATACAGGTTCTGCAGAAGTTGTGTCCACATGGTGTGGAAACTGGGCTGCTGAACACATCCACACAGATGGGACACGAAAAGTTCTCCTCAGACCAGGAAGTCTTAGCAGAGGCCATTCCTGGGGGGTGCAGCTCCGGAGAGCTGCACCCTGACCTGCACCCTGACCTGCACCCTGACCTGCACCCTGACCTGCACCCAGAGCTGCACCCTGAATCCCTTTCTCCGCCGGAGAAAGGGATTGTACTCCCGGAGCTGAGCTGCCGGGCTGCTGCCGAGCTCCCCCCCGTCGGAGCTGCTCGTCTGCTGGTCCACAAAATCTTAGCTATGCTCTGCTCGGAGGGGCGTGGGGAAGTGGGAGGTAATATTCAAATGTGCCCTCTGCCTACGTAGGAGAGGGCGCCGAAACTGACTCGCTCGTTTGGTAACTGTAGGCGGGGTGCTTTCAGAAATGCATATCTCATTCAAAAAATCATGTAAGGACTTTTTACATAGATTGTATGATTGTAAAAACAACACCCCAAATCCCAGGAAAAGTGTTGTTTTCATAATATGACCCTTTTAAAAGACCTTAGTTGGCGTTATAACACATTAGATGACACAACATTTAACACAAATGAGGGTTACATGGTTAGCAATGAGGTTGCTCAACAATGAGTTATTGTGGGTTTTCTTTGGGTGCTGCTCCTCCCAAATCATCCGAAACAGGGGCGTAGGAATGAGTTTAACATTGGGGGGGACACATATCGGAAACCTGACAGATCCGTTAATGGTTTGAACAGAAATATGTCGTAAATTAACTACACTGAAAAAATTCACAAATATATTTTATTCTACTAAAGAGATACATTTGTAAATGTAAAGGAAAACATATTTTGAATGGCAGTAATGAACTGATGAATATCAAATCAATTCTTTAATTGCACGCTCAATCATCCAGTTTTTTAGAATAAGAAGCGGTGACAAGACGCTGTGTTGCGCTTTCAAAATAAAATAAAATATTTTTCTCCCCCCCGGTATAATTTTTAGGTGGGACAAATGCGCCTGTCTCCAATATTGGAGGGGACACGTCCCCTCCGTCCCCCCCGGTTCCTACGCCCTTGCTCCGAAATATTCAATTTTGTTTGCTTTGAGCTCCCTATAAAGGCCATGTCTGCTGGCGTTGTGCTTGCGCTGCACACCCTACTTATATTTAAGTTTGTTTTTCATTTCAATAAACGGTGAATCACGGTGACTTTGTACAGCACAAAAAGTCTGTCAAAAATTCTATGCTTTATTTTTCTTATCTCATCACATTCAGTACTGGTAGTTCTTCCTGCAAAGTGTTTCACATTTGTAGATCTTTTTAAATGGAGTATGTACACCGGGGTGATTCCCTAAACCACGCGGTCGGTGGCTTGTCCAAAGCGTGTGACGTCATCACTCGGCCGAAGTTCAGCGCCTTGGAGAGCGACAGAGGAAGACGTCTTCCAGTCTGTCTGCTGCGGCTATCCTCGACACACCGGCCACCAAGCTGACGCCATAAGCCAATACACGTTGCATTAATTTAACAATTTCGTGTAATTCGACGATGCAATACTGTGTTTGAGAACGAGACCGCAGTCGACTCTTACTCTTCTTACAAAAGAAATTAAGAAAGAAAGAAAGTAGTTTGCACCTTAATCATGCAGTAAAATGGAAAAAATAAAATAAAAAGGGTCTCATTTTCTCACAATATGAAATAAATGGTCCAATTAAGTGTACTACAAAATACTAGGATTACGGTCCCACAAAAAAGGTTCCGCCCCTCTGTGGTGATACCCGCCCCCGCCACTCGGTGTCGCTCATAACACTGATTACGGGCCTGCTACTTTTATGCGCCAGGACACAGGTAGTAGACTATAGCGAAGACGAGTCAAACGGGTATTTTACACACATGTAATGTGTATGCAAGGCAACATATTAACACAATCTTAGGTGAGCTAGAAAGGATAGCAGAGATATGAGAGAGGATAAAGAGAAGAGAGAGGAAGGAGAGAGGATAAACTAAGAAAAGAGAATGAGAGGAGAGGAGAGATGACAAGATAAAGTCACGGTACTCACACAATTGCGGAGAATCTTTACATGTAATGTGACCTTTGTGTTAATGTGCAACACATGTTGGGTTGTTGACATTAAAAGTAATCGGCCCATCAGCAGTTTTTCCTTTTTTATATAATTCAGAAAAGTCATACATTCATACATTTTATTGTGTCGTTATTCATGATTCAGAAGAAAAGTAAGGATTAGATTATTATGATGCACATTAATCCCTGAAACTAGCTATACATAACTGAACCATAAACAATTGTATAGCCATAAACCTTTAAAAACATGAGAAAAAAGACAATGAAGTACATACTGTAACTATCATTTACAATGGGATATATTTTATATTAGTCACTTTCTTAATTTTTAGTTATTTTCGTAATTAAATTTTCCTTTTCAAATAACAACAGTACAACATTAATGCAGTACACTCAGATCTCAGATTGTAGAGATTCTAATTCATGAAATAACATTAGTTGTTTTGGTTGTTTGATTATTTTATTATCAAACAATGGTCCTAGTCTGTTTGATTGACGGGTGAAATGATCAGGGGGGAAGAGTTCACACCTCCAAAATAACAGTAACCTGGACAGAGGATTGGATAGAGAGGCTTAGTAAAGGTGCAGTCAGTAGCAGAGTAGATCTGAACCCTGGCTTCCACATCATAGAAGGAGACCAGACCCTCATCATAATCAACAAACACCCCCACCTTCTGGAGCTCAGCTCTCAGAGGGAGACGGACAGCAGGGTCATCATTAAATACCAACACATCCTTGTAGGAGAAGACAGTCCAGTAACCTGTCTCAGGGGTCTCTATAATATTACCTTTTCTTTTGATGGACTCCATGGCCACTCCTAAACACCATGTAGTCTTGTCTTTAACCTGGACCTCAAAATAAAATCCCCCAGAGGAGAAGCTCTGCTTTGTGAGCACATGTATCTTTTTTGTAAATCTCTTAGGGTTGTCTCTGAGTTTCTTCACTACACCTCCATGATGTACTTGTTTCCCATCCTCAGACAGGATGAGCTTGGGATGAGCTGTATCAGGATCCAGAGTCACATCTACTTCATACTGCTGGACCCTCTTCAGTTCACCATCACGCAGCTTCTTCATCTCCATGTTCAGTGTCTCCTCCAGCTGATCCAGGGATCTCCTCAAGGTCCCTACGCATGACGGAGGACGGACCTCCACCATCCTCCAGGTCCTTTTGGGTGGAGGATTCTTCAGGGATCTGAAGGCCTGGACGAAGTGGAGGTGGTCTTTGGTGTGTGAGAGCTGCTTCATCTCTGAGCTTCTATTGGCCAGATATTCTATTTCCTGCTCCAGCTTTTTGATGAGGTCTTCAGCTTGTTTCTCTGTGGATTTCAGTCTCTCTTTAACCTTTCGGTTGAGATCATCCTGGCACTTTTCAATGCAGCGCATCAGATCAGTGAGGATCTGCACTCCATCGGTTATCTCTCTGTATGCGTCTGCTTTGCTGTGTTTAACTGTGTCTTTAATCTCCTGAATATTTCCTTGTCTCTCCTGGATCATCTGCTGAACTTCAGCCTCTATTTTCTCCAGCTGGGCCCTCTTAACTTCATATTCCTCCTTAAGAGGTACAACAGGATGGGACATGTGGTCTTTCTCTTTGCAAAACTGACACACACTCGCCTGTTCAGTCTGGCAGAAGAGCTCCAGAAGTCGGTTGTGTTTCTTACACATCCTTTCTTCCAGATGGTCCATAGGCTCGACCAGCCGATGTTTCTTCAGGACTGCGACTCTCTGATGTGGCTCCAGGTGGATTTGGCAGAAAGACATAAAACACACAAGGCAGGACTTCACAGCCTTCAGCTGGGTCCCAGTACAGACGTCACAGGGAACTTCTGCTGGTCCAACACAAGGCTGCTCTTTTGCCCGTACAGAAGTTCCAAACCGATCAACCATCTCTGATAAGAGGATATTGACCTGTAGATCAGGTCTTGTGTCGAAAAGCTTGTTGCAAACAGGACATTTGTACTTAACTTCTTCATCCCAGTACTTTGTAATGCAGGCTCTGCAGAAGTTGTGTCCACATGGTGTGGTAACTGGACTGCTTAACACATCCAGACAAATGGAACATGAAAAGTTCTCTTCAGACCAGGACGTGTTAGAAGAGGCCATTCCTAGACACAGACGACAAGGTTCATGTATTGAGCAATTATCTATTTCTAATTCCATAATGGAAGAGAGATTTATTTTAAAATTATCTGAAAGTTGTGCTGTTTTACTCACCTTGTTTTTTTCTTTCTGCCAGACAGTCTGTTCAGAAATGCATCTTGTTTTCCACTGGAACGAAAGAGCTGCTTCAATTTTGAGTGGTTTTGGTTTCTGGGAAGCTTAAGTTTCGTTTCCTGGGAAAGACGTCCTCTCCTCTCCCTTCCAACATCTGGCTCCTCCCCCATGGACACAGTTCACTGACGTTTCAACTTTCACTGTGTGTGTGTGTGTGTGTGTGTGTGTGTGTGTGTGTGTGTGTGTGTGTGTGTGTGTGTGTGTGTGTGTGTGTGTGGAGGAAGATGTGGACGGGGGTGGAGACGAATATTGAACATTTTGAGACGATCTAGACTTGGCTTATTCTAGTTACAACATGTTATGATGGGGGCAGAAAGTATACAACATCAAAACATATCAAAACTATATCAATAATAATGTAGCCACCACGGGTGTGGACGCTTGTCCCGGAGCCGCAAGGGATTCTGGGGGTTCAACTGTCATAGGTGATAACAAAGGCAGCCTCCCGCCTCATCCTTCCCATGCTGCTCGCTGTTGATTGATTCAATGATTATTTTCCTTGATTCTGTTTGCCTCGGTCAGTTTGCCAAGAAGAATCGTTGAGAAGCGTTCGTTCGTTCAGTCGAGTTTCCGGTAGCGGTGAATCGAATCATGGAATGCACGGTTCTCAGCTGAGTCAGACTGAGTCAGTCCCTCCTTCTCATTCTCAAATGATCGTGGAAGTTGGTCAACAATCAACATTACAACTTTAACCAACGCAGCGGGATGGGGGGCGGGGGGCGTGTAGTTGATTATTGGATGTTTAACATAAGACATTATGCATTCACCATTTCACTGATATTGAATCGATTTATTCAAAAACTCACAACTTCAAAAAAAAAAAAAAACATTGAACAAAACTGTATTCTTGATAAGGGAAATTATACTGGGAAATGAATAAACCATTAAAAGAAACAAGTGTACGTAATAAGTGGTTTCAACCACCGCCTCTTTCCCTTGACATTTAGTTTTCACCTGACAAACACACACTGGCCGTGAGGTGCGCAAAGTCTGCACATAGACCCTTACAGATAACAAAAAACAAAGCAGTCTCAGCCTAAACAGTATTATATAATAAGCTAAAATTATATTTAAAATTTAGCTTTCATTTCAAAATGTCTATTTTCATAAATAATCAACAAGTCAGACACCTTTTGTTAACAGAAAATCAATAGCCTTATTTGAATGGCTGCGACAGATGTAATTAAGGATGTGATTGCCTCAATCTCCTCCGCTGTTGGCTATGCTATGTATTCCCATGGTTAAATAAATGTTTAGGCCTACTAGAAAGATTTTGAGCAATGCTTTATTCGCAAAGACTGCAATGCGCATGACGCTGTCATGCGCATGAAATGGAAACTCGATCTCCGAGCAATCGATTTCAGCACGTTCTTTCTGGACAGCGCCATTTACGAACGACGTAAGGAGTGTTTCCTTAGAAGGCTCCTAAGAGACCGTTCGGGAACCACGCCTATAGAGGTAAACAACTTTGATAAGTCTAAACGTAGGCAACCGGTGGGGTATACTACGAGCCTCGCTGAACATACCCAGGCTTTCTTGGAAAAACCTGGCTCGTCAGAGACACAACTCGCAATCAGAGTTAAATGGTACTACAAAGCTCACTTAGGATTCAATTAGTCGATCAAGGTTTTTCCGCTTTAGGTTCAATGCGCGTTCACGTGAAAGGGGCGTTTATCGCGTCATTTTAATCACCTTTACAAACTGGATAGATCAAGCAGTCTATATAAAAGCTTATTAGTGAAAAGATTCTGCATATTGTCCATAAAATAACTATGCCAAATGCAGAATTGTTTAATCCCAATAGAGTGATGAGGATTTCAAAATGCATTAGCAACGTCCAACCTGCCTTAATCTTTAATTTAGGGAATTCACTTTAAATACACCCTGTGTAAGAAATGTATCGCATATGTTTTCAACCGCTGAGAGGTAGAGGCGATGGCGTAGTTGATTAGTATAACTTATCATCATGCCTTCTACCCCCATAGATGTGGTGCCAGCACGGCCTTTCGAATATGGGTTGAAGTTCGAAATAACCCAAAAATGTAATTCCATAACCTTTAGTGAATGAGTGTTCCATATGCATGAGAATTGGGACTTTTTAAGCTTCATATAAATGTGAAGAAAACTTGGGTGACGAACCCCGCACGCAGAAATTCAAGACTGACAAGCTGCCGCCACTCTACCACTCTCTCACGGGGACACAATGCGCAACAGTAAGCATTGTCTACATAAGGTCCAACAAGGACAATCAAATAGCAAATAACCTCTGATGACAACCTGCATCTCTCATAAAGAATATTCTCAGGCAATGCCAGGGGATCGGTCCCGAAAGAGCCTCTGTCGGAGAGACCAATGGACCTATTACGGGAGAAACCCCTGTACAATACGGGCTCTGAGGTCCACGCGAACCCCCAGCAATGGTGACGCCATTGTCAATGGAGGGGCTAGGAAGCTGCGCACGCCGATCTAACCCGATAGACAGCTGAAATCCTGACCACAAAAGACTTTGTATCATGCCTTGACAGTTTCTATTTGCAGCAGTTTATTGATTTTCCCACGCATTCAAAAGGCCATATCCTGGATCTACTCTGCTGCTCTGGTGTCACTCCTTTTAATTATCCTGCATCTGATCTTCCCATCTCCGATCATATGTTAATCTCATTTAATGTTAAGGTGACACTATTCAAAACTAAACTGGCATTTCTAATCTTCCAAGCATCCACTTTACCTCCACCCCTGATGAACTGCTCAGTCACTACAACAGTGGCCTTCCCAGTCTCCTGGATACCCTGGCTCCTTTTAAATCACAAACCGTTTCATTTACACAATCTGCACCTTGGTTTACTCTTGACCTTCGCCAACTGAAAGCCAGAGGTCGCCAACTGGAACGCCTCTATAGGAAGACTGGGCGTACCATCCACAAGGAAATGTTCACTACCCATTTCCTCTTCTGTAAGGATTCTCTGACCAACGCAAAATCCAACTATTATGCAGAAATAATCAGGTTAGGTACTGGAAACTCTCAAGCACTGTTCTCCCTGGTTCACAAAATGCTACGCACACCGGACTCTCTCGCTCCCCATTTTTACTCCACTGACTCCTGTAATTCCATTATGACATTTTTTAATGCTAAAATTGATCAAATTCATAGGCAGTTAGGCCCCCTGATCTCAACCATCCTACCCTCCCGTGACTTTCAAATAGTTTTTTCCCGTTCATTCTCTGACTTTAACCTCCCCTCTGCTGCTGAAATTTCCGACCTTGTCTGCAAATCTAAACCATCAACTTGCCAACTTGATCCTCTCCCTACAATACTGGTTAAAGGTTGCATTCAATCCCTGACCCCTCTTATAACTGCAATCATCCATTCCGCTTACTTCAGCTTACTTCCATCTACGTAACATCTCTCGCCTGCGCCCATCTCTCTCCCCATACAGTGCTGAAAGTCTGGTTCACACCCTGGTCGCATCGCGTTTGGAGTACTGCAACTCTCTCCTCTTTGGTTGACCTGCTAAGTCCATACATAAATTATAACTGGTACAAAACTCTGCAGCCCGTATCATTACTAAAACCCCCTCCCTCAGTATCTTACCAAGCTCCTCCATATCAAGACACCCACCCGTTCTCTCAGATCGTCTTCCTCCATCCAGCTCACCCTCCCACCTGCTCGCCCGGTTACCAAGGGGTCAAGAGCATTCAGTCGCTCAGCCCCCCACCTCTGGAACTCTCGGCCTCATGACATCCAACACTTCAGTTCCATTATCACTTCCAAATCTCCCCTGAAAACGTATATATTCAGACAAGCCTGCTCCCTTTAATTCAGTTGCATTCTTGGGACTAGAATGACCCCACTCTTTTCTCTTGTACACTGTTTAATTATGTTGTTGTTGTTGTTGTTGTTGTTGTTGTTGTTGTTGTTGTTGTGGTGATTTTGTAAGGTGACCTTGAGTGTCAAGAAAGGCGCCCATAAATAAAATGTATCAACATTATTATTATTATTAAATAGGTTGCACTGTAGCCTACTATCTGCGCACAATCCTTCTGAAGTGCTCTCTCTCTATCTCTCTCTCTCTCTCTCTCTCTCTCTCTCTCTCTCTCTCTCTCTCTCTCTCCGTTCTGTAGAGCAGGAAAAAGTCAAAGAAACGCTCCCATTCCCATATTGTGTGTGTGTGTGTGTGTAAATATATATATATATATATATATATATATATATATATATATATATATATATATATATACGCGGTGCAGAACGAGACCGATTGTGGTGATTTAGAGGTTATTTGCAACTGTAACTGGGATTCATCGGTGTTGATCTAGCCAGTTTTCCGGGGCATCCCCGAATACTTTCTATCCAACCCCGATCCGATGTTCAACAGAAACAGAGAGCAAAGAGCTATTCATTGGCGCTACGCTGCTGCAGGAACTCTCCCCGATGTGCACGCGCACAGAGCACACACGAGCAGCAGAGCTGAGAGCAGCAGGCCGCGACACAGTCTGGTCAGTGGGGGATTTCCTTTTGGAAAGTTTGCCCGGTTTGAAGTACTAGTGCACCCCCTGATGGTAGAAGTGGGTCTCACACGCACACACACACACACACACACACACACACACACACACACACACACACACACACACACACACACACACACACACACACACACACACACACATTCACAGACAGGCCTGGCCACCCTTGAGGAGACAGGCTGGGTCCATTCTGTCCCAAGGAGAGTGGGAGAGAAGACCACTTCCTACTGCATTGTATGAGGGACAAGGAACTTAGAGGGGAGGAAAAGCGAGAGAGAGAAAGAGAGAGAGAGAGAGAGAGAGAGAGAGAGAGAGAGAGAGAGAGAGAGAGAGAGAGAGAGAATGGGAGAAAGCGAGGGAGAGTAAGGAGAATGTACCTATTCTAATGAATAAATATTGTACTCAGAATGTACCTATTCCACAGAAAATGACCCCATTCCTCCTTTAGAACATTTTTATTGAAATAAAAATCAAACATTAATTTGATTGTTATCATTCATAATTGAGAAATATAAACAAATAAAATCTTCTTTTTTTTTAAATTAGACATTTTCAACATTTTCTACTTGCTGCAAAAAATTATAATTTGATATTGGTAAACATATAAAACATTCTATAAATCAGACATTGATCATAAATGTATATGTAATGTAATCATGGGTTATATTTAATGAAAGTTATGGTTATTATCTTATTGAATTCATCCTTGTTAAAGGACAGCAGTCAAACATCAAAGCAGTTATCTCAGATCTCATATAGTAGAGATTCTAATTCAGGAAACAACATTAGTTGTATTGGTTGTTTGATTATTTTACTATCAAACAAATGTCCTAGTCTGTTTGATTGACAGGTGAGATGATCATAGGGGCAGAGTTGTTACCTTTATAATCATTGTTGCATGGGCAAAGGAATGGATAGAGAGGCTCAGTAAAGATGCAGCCAGTAGCAGAGTAGATATGGACCCTGGCTCCCACATCGTAGAAGGAGACCAGACCCTCATCATAATCAACAAACACCCCCACCTTCTGGAGCTCAGCTCTCAGAGGGACACGGACACCAGGGTTTCCAGTGAATACCAACCCATCCTTGTAGTAGAAAATAATCCAGTAACCCGTCTCAGGGGTCCACATGGTCTGACATTTTCTGTCGATGGACTCTCTGGCCACTCCTACATACCATGCAGTCTTGTCTTTAACCTGGACCTCAAAGTAAAATCTCCCTGAGGAAAAGCTCTGCCTCGTGAGAACATATACATGCTGTGTAAATCTCTTAGGGTTGTCTGGGAGTTTCTTCACTAAATCTCCATCATGTACTTGTTTCCCATCCTCAGAGAGGGTGAGCTTGGGATGAGCTGTATCAGGATCCAGAGTAACATCTACTTCATACTGCTGGACCCTCTTCAGTTCAGCATCACGCAGGTTCTTCATCTCCTTGTTCAGTGTCTCCTCCAGCTGTTCCAGGGATCTCCTCAATGTCCCTACGTATGACGGAGGACGGACCTCCACCGTCATCCAGTCCCTGGTGGGTGGAGGATCCTTCAGTGATCTGAAGGTCTGGAGGAAGTGGAGGTGGTCTTTAGTGTGCGACAGCTGCTTCACCCCTGAGCTTCTATTGGTCAGATCTTTTATTTCCTTTTCCATCTCTTTGATGAGGCCTTCAGCTTGTTTCTCTGTGGATTTATGTTTCTCTCTAACTGTTCGATAGATTTCATCCCGGCACGTTTCAATGTGGCGCATCAGAGCAGTGAGGACCTGCACACCATCGGCTATCTCTCTGTCAGCGTCTTTCTTGCTTATTTCTACTGTGTCTTTGATCTCTTTAATCTTTATTTTTCTCTCCTGGATCATCTGCTGAACTTCAGACACAATCTTCCCCAACTGGGCCATCTTCACTTCATATTCCTCCTTTAGAGGTACAACAGGATGGGACTTGTGGTCTGTCTCTGGGCAGAACTGACACACACACACCTGTTCATTCTGGCAGAAGACCTCCAGAAGTTGGTTGTGTTTCTTACACATCCTGTCTTCCAGACGGTCCATAGGCTCGACCAGCCGATGTTTCTTCAAGACTGTGACTCTCTGATGTGGCTCCAGGTGGGTTTGGCAGAAAGACATAAGACACACTAGGCAGGACTTCACAGCCTTCAGCTGGGTCCCAGTACAGAAGTCACAGGGAACTTCTCCTGTTTGCACACAAGGCTGCTCTTTTACTCGTAGGAATGTTCTAAACTGAGCGGCCAGCTCTGATAAGAGGATATTCACCTGTAGATCAGGTCTTGTGTTGAAAATCTTGTTGCAAACAGGACATTTGTACCGGACTTGTTCATCCCAGAACTTTGCGATACAGGTTCTGCAGAAGTTGTGTCCACATGGTGTGGTAACTGGGCTGCTGAACACATCCAGACAGATGGGACATGAAAAGTTCTCTTCAGACCAGGAAGTGTTAGCAGAGGCCATTCCTAGACACAGACGACAAGGTTTATGTATTGAGCAATTCCCTTTTTTTTGTAATACCATAACTGGAAAAGAGGTTTTAACTTCTCTCAAAGTTGTGCTTTTTCACTCACCGTTTTGTGGTTTCTGTCTCTCAGACATTTTTTTTTTGAAAATGCGATTTATTTTTCTCCTCACAGACAGTACTGCTTCCACGTCGGCTGGCTTTGGTTTCAATGAACCTTAAGTTGTATTTCCTTAACAAGACGTCCTCTCCTCTCCTTACTCCTGGTTCCTCCCCTAACACCTGGCTCCGCCCCCACGGACACAGTTCACTAACGGTTCAAGTTCCACACTCTGGATTTGGGTGTATTCATGCGCTGTAATTCAAAAACGTCGATGTGATCAAATATGTTTGAAACACAACAAAACACAGACCAAGAGCTGGTGAAAAACCAGAGACATTGTGGTGATTTAATAGTGATTTGCCTCTGTAACTAATATTAAGAGCTTTACAAAAAATAACTGACTTGACTTTTCCTGAGGCTGGTATTTTTCACAAAAATCTTTATAAAAGCAACCCTCTCTCTTTGTGCCCAGGTTAAATGTGCTATTATGGTTTGTGATTTGACATTGAGTCAACACTGGTAGTTTTATAAGGCTTATCTCCCAGACTTTAACCTCATAAATGTATAAATGTGTGCGAGTACTAGTCCGCAAACGACTCTTACCAGAAGGGCTGATCAAAAGAAAGAAAGAGAACAAGATATCGATGGAGAGATTATCTTTTTATACTGTTTATATAAATATAGATAAATAGATAGAGACCACACTGTGATAAAGTCGACCAATGACAATCCAGGTCCTCAAGCCACGTTACAGCTCAACGTCCAGACTCCCCATGTCGTAACGGGAGTTAAATCAAAGAACAACACACCCTTATCCAACAACATGGCAGCTGTTAACTTAGTGGCTGCACACACGGACACACACACACACACACACACACACACACACACACACACACACACACACACACACACACACACACACACACACACACACA